>NC_042618.1:218371548-218705401 GCF_901001135.1 Rhinatrema bivittatum | reverse complement strand
TCCTCCAGTCCCCGCAGGCCAAGAAAGAAGAATCCCATGAGCCGCGGGAGGCTCATGCTGCTGTCTCCACACACACACACACCAGTCACCTGATCTCTCTCATGCATACACACACACACACACACACAGGCTTCCCACTCCCATGTTCTCTTTCAGTTATACAGGCTTCTCCCTCCCATGCTGTGTCTCACACACACCCAGGTTTCTCACTCCCATGCTCACTCTCTTCACATGCACAGGCTTCTCATTCCCATAATCACTTTATCTCTGTTACACACACACCAGTCTCTCTCTCATTTCCATGCTCGCTCTCCACGTGCACAGGCTTCTCATTCCCTGAATCACATTCTTTCTCTCACATTCACACACACCAGTCTCTTTCTATCACACACACAGTCACCTTACCAACCAGTCTCTCTATCATGCATGCACACACACACAGGCTTTCCACTCCCATGCTCTCTCTCACATAATCAGGCTTCTCACTCCCATGCTTTCTTTCACACACACCCCCACAACACCAGGCTTCTTACTCCTATGCTTTCTCACATACCCAGATTTCTTACTTCCATGGTTTTTCTTTCTCACACACACCCACATCAATCACCTCCCTGACTGTCTCACACTCTCACATACACATCAGTCATCTCCCTGAGCAGTCACTTTCATTGTCTCTCACATATACACACACATCAGCTCTCTGACCAGTTTCTCTTAATCACACACATGCTCTCAATCAAATACATTCTCTCACTTACACACAGGCTGGCTGGCTGCTTCTCTTTCTCTAACTCACTTCCTCTCCCCCCCCCCCCCCCCCCCCCAGCACAAATGGTAGCTGCAGCAGCCTCCTCCTCCAGTCCCCGCAGGCCAAGAAAGAAGAATCCCATGAGCCGCGGGAGGCTCATGCTGCTGTCTCCACACACACACACACACCAGTCACCTGATCTCTCTCATGCATACACACACACACACACACACACACACAGGCTTCCCACTCCCATGTTCTCTTTCAGATATACAGGCTTCTCCCTCCCATGCTGTGTCTCACACACACCCAGGTTTCTCACTCCCATGCTCACTCTCTTCACATGCACAGGCTTCTCATTCCCATAATCACTTTATCTCTGTTACACACACACCAGTCTCTCTCTCATTTCCATGCTCGCTCTCCACGTGCACAGGCTTCTCATTCCCTGAATCACATTCTTTCTCTCACATTCACACACACCAGTCTCTTTCTATCACACACACAGTCACCTTACCAACCAGTCTCTCTATCATGCATGCACACACACACAGGCTTTCCACTCCCATGCTCTCTCTCACATAATCAGGCTTCTCACTCCCATGCTTTCTTTCACACACACCCCCACAACACCAGGCTTCTTACTCCTATGCTTTCTCACATACCCAGATTTCTTACTTCCATGGTTTTTCTTTCTCACACACACACACATCAATCACCTCCCTGACTGTCTCACACTCTCACATACACATCAGTCATCTCCCTGAGCAGTCACTTTCATTGTCTCTCACATATACACACACATCAGCTCTCTGACCAGTTTCTCTTAATCACACACATGCTCTCAATCAAATACATTCTCTCACTTACACACAGGCTGGCTGGCTGCATTTCTTTCTCTAACTCACTTCCTCTCCCCCCCCCCCCCCCCCCAGCACAAATGGTAGCTGCAGCAGCCTCCTCCTCCAGTCCCCGCAGGCCAAGAAAGAAGAATCCCATGAGCCGCGGGAGGCTCATGCTGCTGTCTCCACACACACACACACCAGTCACCTGATCTCTCTCATGCATACACACACACACACAGGCTTCCCACTCCCATGTTCTCTTTCAGATATACAGGCTTCTCCCTCCCATGCTGTGTCTCACACACACCCAGGTTTCTCACTCCCATGCTCACTCTCTTCACATGCACAGGCTTCTCATTCCCATAATCACTTTATCTCTGTTACACACACACCAGTCTCTCTCTCATTTCCATGCTCGCTCTCCACGTGCACAGGCTTCTCATTCCCTGAATCACATTCTTTCTCTCACATTCACACACACCAGTCTCTTTCTATCACACACACAGTCACCTTACCAACCAGTCTCTCTATCATGCATGCACACACACACAGGCTTTCCACTCCCATGCTCTCTCTCACAAAATCAGGCTTCTCACTCCCATGCTTTCTTTCACACACACCCCCACAACACCAGGCTTCTTACTCCTATGCTTTCTCACATACCCAGATTTCTTACTTCCATGGTTTTTCTTTCTCACACACACACACACACACATCAATCACCTCCCTGACTGTCTCACACTCTCACATACACATCAGTCATCTCCCTGAGCAGTCACTTTCATTGTCTCTCACATATACACACACATCAGCTCTCTGACCAGTTTCTCTTAATCACACACATGCTCTCAATCAAATACATTCTCTCACTTACACACAGGCTGGCTGGCTGCTTCTCTCTCTTTCTCTAACTCACTTCCTATCCCCTTCCCCCCCCCCCCCCCCCAGCACAAATGGTAGCTGCAGCAGCCTCCTCCTCCAGTCCCCGCAGGCCAAGAAAGAAGAATCCCATGAGCCGCGGGAGACTCATGCTGCTGTCTCCTTTCCCGATTACTGGCTGCTTTGATTGCTCGGGGGCCACTGCTGCTGCCGCCGCTGCTACTTTTCCATGCGGCACAGCTCTTTCTCCTTCCCGCTCACCGCATCACTTCCTGTTCCGGGTCACGGGGGGGGGGGGGGGGCGGCAGGCGCAGGAAGAAGAAAAGGCCAGCCACAAGTGCCAATGCTTCTTCTACCACCGCTGCCGTTCCCACTGGGCTTGAACGTACTGATAGCCCGGTGGCAACGGCAGCAGGGAAGGAAGAGCAGCGGGGGAGACCAGGAGCACGCGACACACTGGTTGAGAAGCGCTGATCTAAATAGCTTCACCTATACAGAGTAGCCAGAGTCCTAACTGACCACCTTTAGCAGCATTATTTATTTATTTATTTATAACTTTTTTTTATACCGACATTCATGTAACAATACATATCACATTGGTTTACAGCGAAACAACTTAATTGGAAAAACATTACATAGAACAAGAGTTACATTGAACCGGGACCCAGGGAGTTAAATGCAAACTGCTAACATAAAATATAAATAATGTACAAGAGTGAAACAGAACCGAAATGACCACCACCTTCTCTGAGGTACTCAGAGTTACTTGTGTGGCAGGAGGGTAAGGATCTGGTATGCGAGGGGGTAGACCCCTCAAACTCCAACTAGGGTTTCCAAGCAGCTGGTATTTGCAGGCCTGCCTAGTTTTCCTTAAGGGTGGCTGATAGGACCTAAAGGTTAGCCACTGTAAGTGCCGACTATTGGCTTCCAGACTAGCATCAGGGCTGTCCTTGGGGGAATGGGGGCAAATAGGGGCGACTGCCCGGGGCCTCAGACTACCATAGTAGCTCCTTTCTAAACACTATCATTTCAGTGTTCAAGGGCTCTGCTGTGGTTGATTTGCCTTAGGCCCTCTACTCTCCTAAGGTAAGCCCAGATTGGCAGAGCCTTCCCCACCCTGTGCTGTAGACCTGTTCTTGTTGAAGCAGAGGTCAGTCCGAAGGCCATTCTCAGCGGTGGTGACAGCAACCCATTGTAAGGGCACAGAGTCCGGTCACCAAGCACCTGCTCTGTTCCCATGCCTCACCTTTTTGGAAACCAGAAGCAAGGAGGTCTGGCCACCATGGGGTCTGGGAGTAGAGCACATGTTTGCAGAGTTCCTGGCTTGTGTGCCTGATGCTGGCACTTGGGCCTCAGACTGGCCCTTGTTTCATCAGAAAAGACTGTGGTGAAGAAGATATTGGGGCAGGAACGGACATGATTTTGTTTTCAAAATTTTGGTTTTTTTCTATTAAGTTGGCAACCTTAATTCTTACACAAATCAGATATTTATTTTGTTTGCCAATCCAACACAGTATGTTTCAGTTGGGTGTTAATTAGGGTTGCTAACCAGCCGGTATTTGACCAATTTGGCTGGGTTTTCTTGAAGGGAGGCCAGAAAACTGGCCAATGTCGTTGTTGGTTTTCTGCCAACCACCAGCCTCCAAACAAGTCAAGATACCCCACTCCTCCCCTGCCCGACAGACTTTACACTCCAGTCGCTGCAGGGGTTGGAGCAAATATATCTGGTGAAGACGCACAGGGATGGGAGAGAATCTGCACACTCTTACCAGGCCCCACATTGGCCCTGCCCTTTCCTGGTTGGAGGCAGGTTGTTTGAGTCCTGGGAGTTATTGCTGTTTTGGCATGACAGATTTGCTGTTGTAGAAGAGATCTCACCAACGATTTAGCCTCACCTTGGTTGTAGGAAAATTAATGGAGACACTGCTGAAGGAAAGGCTAGTGAACTATCTACAAACTGGGCCCGAGGCAGCATGGATTCATCAGGGGGAGGTCCTGTCAGTCAAATCTCATTGATTATTTTTGATTGGATGACTAGATAATTGGATCAAGGAAGAGCACTTGATGTGATTTACTTGGATTTCAGCAAGGCTTTTAATACCGTCCCGGATAGGAGGCTCGTGAATAAAATGAGAAGGTTAGAACTTGGCGCCAAGACTTGAACAAGTTAATGTAAATAGGTTATTTACTCTCTCAGATAATAGAAGGACCAGGGGCGAAGTTAGCAAGTAGCTCATTTAAAACAAATCGAAGAAAATTCTTTTTCATTTAGCATATAGTTAAGCTCTGGATTTCATTGCCAGAGGATATGGTTACGGCAGTTAGTGTAAATGGGTTTAAAAAAGATTTGGATAAATTCCTAGAGGAAAAATCCATACATTACTATGAATTAATAAGCAATAGTAGCTTGTGATTTATCTAATGTTTGGGTACTTGCCAGGTACTTGTGACTTGGATTGGCCACTGTTGGAAACAGGATACTGGGCTTGATGAACCCTTGGTCTGACCCAATATGGCATATTTTATGTTCTTATTTTTGCCCACAAGCAGCCTTTTACCTTCAGTGTGACCTGGAGGTCGCCGCCACTTCCGCTGCTGCCCTCCATCCACAGTGGGGCCAGCTGCCGTCGACATCACCACCTTCCATGTGGCCTGGGAGCCGCCACCATATTCACAGCCTGGAGGCTGCCGCCAGTGCTCCTTTCATGTGGCCCCTGCCAGTTCTGTCCCTCCTGTTCTTCGCGGCTAGGCTGCCACCAACGTCTCTTCCTACGCAGCCCGGAGGCCACCGCCAATGCTGCCATCTTTGCGGCCTGGAGGTCGCCGTCGATGCGCCTCTTCCACAGCTCGGAGGCCGCTGCCTACCAGGTCCTCTTCCACGGCTGGAGGCCACCCCGGAGCTCCTCTTCTTGCGGCAGGGAGCCACCATCACCTTCTTTCTTTGCGGCAGGGAGCTGCTGACGTCTGGGCCTGCTCCTTCCCTCACAGCATGAACGCCGCTCTCCAAGGTCCTGCCCTCCTTCAGGGCGCATGGCCGCACCTCTCTTCACCTTTTAAAGGGCCAGTGGTGGGCAGTCCTTCCTGACTCCACCTGATGATGTTCCCAAGACATTTCCTATTAAGAGGGCCTTCCTTCAGTCTGTCTTCACCTTCACAAGGAGCTAGTCAGCTCCTGGATTCTCCATTCCAGCTCTTCGATTCAGGAGACCTCCGTGAACCTTTTTCGCTTCTTCAAGGCACTCTGTTTTTTTTCATGGGAATTCCCTTGTCTTCCTCTGTGGTTCCTGATCCTTCATCTTCATCTTTGTTCCATGTCCTTGTCTCTCGTTGGATCCCGTCTCCAGATGTCCAGATGTTCCTGTTTTCCAATGTCTTCGTCTTCAGGTGTCCACAGGTACCGGAGTCCTGTTGGACCCGTTGTCCTATGTTCCAGTCCTGATCCCGATGTATTCAAGTTCCAAGTTCCGAGTCCTGATGTCCTATGTTCCAGTCCTGATACCGATGTATTTGAGTTCCAAGTCCCGAGTCCTGATCCTAATGTTCCGAGTTCCAAATTCTGAGTCCTGATCCTGATGTCCTAAGTTCCAGTCCTGATCCTGAAGTAACTGCTAGTTCCTAGCTCCGGGTTCAGCTTTGCCTCGCCCCGGACCTTGTCTCCAGGCAACCTTCCTGGGAGTAAATCCGTATCGATCCGGTGTCCATTTCTGGTGGCTGGAGTCCTCTTCTGGCTGGATCCTTTCTCGAGCACTGCCCGGATTCCTCCTTCATCCTGAGCCTCAGTCCTGCACATGTCCCGCTCTCCATGTGGTCCGTGACCAGCCTCCAGGTTGTGTAGGGCATGCAGTGGGGCAGAGTGGTCCGTGACCAGCCCATGTCGGCTGTTTAGGGCACCCTGAGGGGCAGTGCCTGTCTAAGTCTCCGAGTATCCTGAGTCCTCGTCTCGTCCAAGTTCCGAGTATCCTCATCTCATCTGTTCCAAGTTCCAAGTGTCCAAGTCTCGTCCAAGTTCCAAGGGTCCTTGTCTCGTCCAAGTTCCAAGAGTCCTCGTCTTATCCAAGTTCCAAGTATCCTCATTTTGTTCAAGTCTTCAAGCCTTGTCCAAGTCTCCGAGTTCCTGTCTTTTTCCAAGTTCCAGTACCATTGCCTGTCCTCGAACTCTGACCGTCCTGTCACATCTGCCGTTCCCAAGCAGCAGGTCTGAAAGGGCTATTGAGTGGCCAGAGAGCTACCCCAGAGACCAGCATTTCATTGCTGGATCTCTCCCGGTGCGTGCAGGTTTGGCAGAGGTCAGGGCTCCGGTGGTCAGCCTGTCCGCCCATGCTTGGATACATCTTGCCTGCCTCGGCACTTCCACAGAGCTCCTCTACAGTTGCGCCGTGGTCCAAGGGCACACCAATCTCCCCAGAATCGGGACCGCTCCCTAGTGCTCCTGCAACAATTTTCTTATGTTCTAACTGGTCCTCTGCTACCTCCTTTTCCCATTAAGAACATAAGTTGCCTTACTGGGTCAGACCCCGATGGTCCATCAAGCCCAGCATCCAGTTTCCAGCAGTGGCCAATCCAGGTTACAAGTATCCAAACATTAAATAGATCCAATGCCACTATTGCCAATAATAAGCATATGCATAAGTCAACTTGATTAATAGCAGTTTATGGGCTTCTCCTCCAGGAACTTATCCAAACCTTTTTTAAAACCCAGCTACACTAACTGTCTTAACTACATCCTCTGGCAATAAGGATGGCAACGAGTATGTTGCTGTTGCCACCTGCTTCCTCTTCCTGGACTGCACAGCCCACCACCATCTACTCCTTTTTCTTTCTAGCCTTGCATAGGTCAAGAATAGCAACTCCCACCTCTGTTTCTGCCCACATGGGCCACTGCCTGCTACCCTTCCCAGCCCCAAGCAAGCCGAGATGGCAGCTCCTGCCTCTCTCAGACCATGTGAGATGCCACCGTCACCTGTTCCTTCTTCTTCCCAGCCTTGCATGGGCTGATAATGCTGGCTTCCACCTCTCACCCTCTTCTTTGCAGTGGCTGCACCAAAACACTCTGGTGGCCGCTCTTGAGGTTCACTGTTTCAGTACATCTTGGCCATGATGTAGTGCTTTTCTTTGCCACCCAGTCTCCCAGTTTAAAATAAGCTGATCTTCAAAGACCATTATTCATATGTTCTTGCTTTTAACCTTACAATGTAAATTTAAATTGCACGCTTATGTGCCACTTTGAAAATTCTGTAATGAGTCAAATTGAGCGTCCCAAAGAGTCACACTTATTGGTGAAACTCAACCTCTAACTGAGTTTCACCGATGTAACTCCATTTCATCTGTGGCATCAATGCAGTTGTAGATTTTTGGAGTCAATTCAATTTACCTACTTTTATTGGACAATATTCTCTTTGTTTGGCTTAAATGTCAGAATGGTCAGCTTTTCTAATATATAAAGCTACAACGTGACAGAGACAGTACACACATCCAAAAAAACTGAGGAACGCAGAGCTAAACAATAATGCATTTGTATGCAGCCAGTATGGAAACCTGAGTTTATTTTTATAGCTAAATCCGTTTAGGGAAGAGAAAAGAATCATTCCTTTCATCATAATAATACAAAGTGCCAGTTCTGCCATTCCCTAGGTTGCATTCAGCAAACCAGTGGAAGGCAGGAAGAGTTTTACAGAGCATGTTTATGTGGTGGTAGCTCTATAGTTTTTAAAATCCCACCTTGAAAAAATGTTCAGACCACATGGTAGCTGATCACTGTTACCTGATATCCAGTCTTCCATCTTAATCCAACTTGGTGGAAAATGCAGTATATACTCAGCTACTTGACTTCTTATCAGACTTAACTGTATCAGATCCTCCATACCTACCAGCATGACTTTAAGAGAAATCACAGAACAGAGTCTGCCTTACTGACTGTGGACAACAGTATCTGCTTGCATGCAGACCAGGTTGAAAATTCCCTTCTTGACCTACATTCAGTGCTGTTGATCCCGGAGTCCTGTTGCACCTAGAATACATCAGCATAGAGGGCATTACATCAGTGTTTATATATCTTATTTACAGTCCAGTGGTTGACAGGATATAAGGCAGCATGAGGAAAATTGTGGCAAATGAATCTGATCAATTTTTTTTTCGAATGAGTGTCTACAGAGTTAGATGAAAGGCATGCACTAAATGAAGTTCTCTTGGATTTCAGCAAACCTTTTGATTCTGTGCCATAAAGAAGGCTTATGAATGAAATGAGCAGTATGGGAGTAGGACCCAACATGGTGCACTAGATTAGAAACTGGTTGACTGATAGATGACAGAGGTTAGTAGTAAATGGAATTCATTCTTAGGAGAGAGTGGTGTAATGCCTTAGGAATTGGTTCTGAGGCCAGTTCTACTCATTATGGGGCGGATTTTAAAAGGGTTACGCGCGTAACCCCGAAAACCCACTCCTGCGCGTGCCGAGCCTATTTTGCATAGGCCCAGTGACGCGCGCAAGCCCCGGGACGCGCGTATGTCCTGGAGCTTGAAAAAAGGTGCGGGGAGTGGGCGGGACTGAGGCCTCCAGCACAGCGGCTGTGCCGGGGGATCGCGCGCCGGCACTCAGCCAGCATGCGCAACCTACGCCTGCCCAGAGGCAGGCTCGACTTTGTCAACAAAATTATGGGGGTTTTTTAGATAGGGCGGGTTAGGTAGGGGAAGGGAGGGGAAGGTGGGAGGGGCGGAGGGAACGGGGAAAGCCATCGGGGCTCCCCTAGGGCTCGGCGCACGCAAGGTGCACAAGTGTGCACCCCTTTGCGCGCGCCGACCCCGGATTTTAAAACATGCGCATGGCTGCACGCACATGTTATAAAATTGGGCGCGTGCCTACTAGAATCTGGCCCTATCTTTGTGAGTGATAGTTTGGAGGGATTAGAAGGAAAAGTTTAGGGGATTTTTGCAGATGACATTAATATCTGCAACAGGGCGAATATCCTTGAAGGAATAGACAGAATGAGGAGTGGTTGAATCCTTGGCAGTTAAGATTCAGTGCCAAAAAAGTGCAAATTCATGCAGTTGGGGTTCAAAAATACAAAGGAGACATACATGATTGGGGGCAGTGGGTAAGAGACTGATATGCAGAAACCTTAGGGTGATTTGTATGACAATCTGAAAGTAGCAAAGCAGTGTGACAAGACAGTGATTAAGGTTAGAAGGATGCTGGGCTATATAGAGAGAGGCATAACCAGCAGGATTAAGGAGGTGGCAATGCCGCTGTACAGGTCATTGGTGAGGCCTCACCTAGAGTACTGTGTTCAGTTCTGGAGGCCATATTTAAAAAAGGATAGAGATAGGATAGAAGCAGTTCAGAGAAAGGCAACCAAAATGATGCGGGGTCTGCACTAAAAGACATATGACATGAGACTAGGAACTAAATATGTGTACCCTAGAGTAGAGGAGAAACAGGGGGAATATGATACAGACTTTTAAATAACTGCCAGGTTTAAAAAAATGCACAAGAAGAAATAAAGCATTTCTAAGGGAAAGGTAGCTGTAGAACTAGGAGTCATGATGTGAAGCTTTGAGAGAGGTCAGACTTAGCAACAAGGTCAGGAAACAATTTTTCACAGAAAGGGTGGTGCATGCTTGGACTGCCTTCCCTGAAGTGGTGAAGACAAGAATGGTGACGAAATTCAAAATGGCTTGGGACAACCACAGAGGACTCCTAGTGGCAAGAGGATGGATATGAAGCACTGGGATAACCTATGGCAATTTTTCTGCATGGGGGTTTAGTTTAGTTTCTTTGTAAACTGCTTTTCAAAAAATCAAAGGGTAACCTGCACAGAGTGGCAGTTACAACCCTAAAGAAATGTGGACAGACAAGATGGGCCATTTTGGTCTTTATCTGCTGTTATTTACTATGCAACTACGCGTAATCTCCCTCCTTTCCCAGGATTCGGTATTACCATTAGTTCTTTTCAGCATATACAAATGGCCAGTTTTCGCTATCATTCAGACTTTTTACATTGAATGTCAACTGTTTGCAGATGACATTTAGAAGTCAGTAATCAAAGGCTTTGACTGAGTAACTTTTTGTTATGGTTAATGGTGTTTGGGTGGATCCTTGGACACTGTGGCAGCTGACCACACCCACGGGGGGCAGTCCCATGAGGGACCACGGTGTCAGGCTAGACTCCGGACAGACAAACACAGATTTGAATCTTGTATTAAACAGTTTGAGTGACCACCAGAGGTGGCAGTAGTGAGTAGTGGTTGTAGAGCCCGGCTGGGCGCATCTCACACAGACGCTGGAACAGCGGATCCTCTGCAAGGCAGTGCTGTAGTGGAAAGAGACTGAGAGTTATGAGCACACATTAAGATTAACACACAGAGTCCCAATTAGAAATAGGAGAAGCTCCGAGACAGGGAGAGCAGGCCCTCGGGGAGCGAGTACCTGATCCTTAGAGCAGAGAGAATCAGTAGCGTTGTACTCACTTAGCAGTAACAGAGATTCCACTAGACAAGAGGTCTGGCACCGGAGCAGAGAGCAGGCCCTCGAGGAGCGAGTACCTGATTCCAGTGAAGCAGTACTGTGGAGAGAGATGGTTTCTGTACTCACTGATGGTAACTGTAAGTTAGTTCTTCAAAGTAGAAGTGTAGAAGTTGCAGGCAGCGACTCAGGGAACATGGGCCCTCGAGGAGCGAGTACCTGTTTCCTGATAGCACGTGAAAGAAGCAAAGAGGCCACCGATGAGCGGATATCCCCTTAGAGACCCCGAAGGGTAGTAAGAATTCCAGATAACGCTGGAGTGGCAGAGTTGCTTAGGAACGGAGAGTGAATCCCATCCGTAAGAATCCTGTTGCTAACTCAACGAGCTAGCAAATGCTGTAGGCAGATATACCCGGAAGTCGTGATGTCAGAACAGGACCCCTGAGGTTCGCGCCAACGTAGAGTTAAAGATGAGGGCGGCGTGCACATGCGCGCCCTAGAGGTACCTTGAAGGAGAATGGCGGGAGGCAGCACCAAAGCCACTCCGGGGACGCCGGAGAGAACAGCAAGCAGATGCCGTGGTGGCCATCTGTCCAAGGTGAGCGGGAGGAGCCGAAAATAGAGAGAGGTAGGCGGGGCGAAGCCGTCGAAGACCGATGGACACAACACTTTTGAAGTTACCCAGACAAAAACCAAGGTTAAAATCCCAAGAAATCACTTTGATCCTTCTAACAGGCATTATTATTGTCTCCATTTTCAGCAGCGTCTAGATTAACCTGTATCAGGCAAAATACATTCAGTTGTTTTACTCCCAAACTCTGGAATTCGAACCCTGTAGACCTGTTCCTGGTACCTTCTTGCCTTTCCTTCTGAAAGAAAATTAAGGCCTAGTTATTTAACCTAGCCATTACTTATGGCATTCTGGTCAGAACCATTGATCTCTGGGTTGATTTAATCTAATATAATTTTTATTTTATATTCTGCCTTTCATGACTGGTCAGGTTGCTCCATATTCAGGATTGAAAAAATTTATCCCAGAAGCAAGAATACATTAATTCATTATTCATTATCTGTTTATGTTGTATATAATTTGCTATATGTTTATTTGTTTTCTCCCGAAGGGGTGGACCAAAATGGGGGGTGGGTGGGGGTCATCCCTTTGGGAGCTAGGGATGTGCTTTCATTTCAAACGAAACAGGGAACTGCAGCAGTAACAGTATTGCCGGTGATCTGCCAGCCCACCACATCTAAACCAGAGAAAACAAATTGTTACATTTCCTCTTCAGGGGTTGACCACTTTTAAAGATAAACCCTAATTTAAAATCAGGCAATTCTGGGAGCAATGAGTAGCAGATGAGCCGACTCAGGAAGAATGCTGCTCAACTTTCCTGATGAAGATTCCACTTATGGAATAAAACCCCTTTTTGTTTCTTGCAGCCTTTAATAATTTTGCTACAGAGTTCTGTCTGGAGTGCCTGGCTTCCTGTACTCAGCCATAATAAAAGAGGCATGCCCTCTTATTAATTTAAAAAGGTGTAAAAACATAAGAAGAAAATTCTCTTAAGGTAAGGCATAGCGGAGTAACATCAAAAGATGAAGGAACAGAGTCAAGATACAGCCAAGCTGATATATTGAGCAATTTACGTGCTATTGGCACATTAAACTGAAAGGAATCTGTCAACCACTATACAAAGGCTCAATTGTTGTTGCTTCATTTGATTCTCCAAGCCATTTATATATTTTTAAAAAATAGGCCAGCCATACTTCTGGTGGAAGTACTTTACTTTTATTAGATTTTTGTCTTACCTTTTCCAATGATAGCTCAAGGTGAGTACTATGCAATAAAACCAAGAACAGGTAAATAAACCAATAAGAACACAATAAGCATACAAAAATAAATTCAATAAAAAAGCAAAGCACATAAGCAGCTGAATAAACAGACTGATAATAAGATAAAGAACAACCAGCTGAATAAATAGCATAATACCTAAAAACAAGCATAAATACTAATAATGCCCCAATAAAATCATTAAACAGAAGAAACCTGTCTGGCCCCAACCTTACATAAAATGGCACCTGCATGGCATCTGCCTACTGTTGTTCTCAATGTGCCAGCTCCAGAAAAATGTCATGCAACACAACACAGGGCTGAGAAGCAATAAGCTGATTACATCCAGTTTTGATTAGAACAGGACAGCAGTCTTTGAAAGTAGTAGTAAGAGACTTTGGCCCTTTAGTGACCTATATAAAATATTAATGCCCCATGGAGGAGGCCAAGTTGGGGCCTTGCATGCATTGGGATATGCAGAGAGTGTTACTTCATTTTGAATCTTTTTTTTTTTTATAATATCCTAGCTATTTCCAATACCACTTCAAGGCAGGGCTAGTGCTTCCATTAGGCAAACTAGGCTGGTGGCTTCCTCTCATCAGCACGAGGCCCAGAGGGGGAAAGCCAATACCGCCAGAGAAGGGAGCACTGTACCGGAGTTCCCACCATTATTTTTTTTTTTTTTCATAAAATAATTTAACAGCTCCCCAAAAATACTCTCCCTCCATCCTTCTCCACTCCCATCCAACAATGGCTTGCATCAGAGATGTGAAGGGTTGAGAATTTCAGCAATTCCTCACTGGGCTCAGAATTATTACTCGTTATCTGATCAGAGAAAGAAGCTGAGAGATAGCAGCAGCAAGAGGAAACTAAAAGTAACACCAATTCACCCAGAGAAAGAAGGTTTACAGTGTTACATGCTTTCCAACATCAAATCCAGCTTGCATTCAGAGTATAGATGGTCAGAACGTTTCACAGCTAAACCAAGTCATGTGGGCATTTTTAACATCCTGTTCCTGAGGAAGAATAAAAGTGCCCCTTTACTTCTGTGTAACTTCCCCACTTATGAGTTATAAGCAGACCATGTTTTCCTCTTTTATGGAACCATTTTATACAGAGCTTAGCGAAGGAAAACAACTTCGTTTATAAGAATGGACACCTTATCTGTGAGAAACAGCTTTTTAAGCAGAGGAAGATTCACACTAAAGGCTCACAACACTCAAAGCAGGTAAAAAAAAAAAAAAAAAAGGTGGTTGGGAGGGGACTTCTATTTTAAAACAAACAAAAACCAGTAACATAATTTAGCTACAATTCTGTAAGTTATTTTAAGCGATGATAATTCAGTTTTCTGCCCATTCAGTTAGCGATTCATTTGGCAGTTCTTATCATAAGGCCCCGAGTCTGGGATGGAGGGTTTGGACTTACCAGAAAGAGCATCAGGTACGATCCATTTCTTTTGTAAAACCTCAGTGGGGATGTAGGCTGGAAATGGGTTGGGAGACTCAGATGCTGTGCAAGTTTTTATGTTGTTGAGCAGAGCTGATGCTTTTTAGCGCCATGCAAAGCCACTAGAGCAGAGCTTCAGTGGAAATGGAGGGCTGAGTCTGGTGGTACTCTGTGAAAATGTTACGGTTTGGCTGTAGACCTGTAGGCCCTACAGATCTGGTATCAGTGAATAACTGTCTGTGAATACTATATGGATGAAAACATTTTCATTAATATTATAGACAAAGTCATGACAAAAAGGAAGCACAGACCTATGTTAGTTAGGGGATGTTTCTGGCTGATGGCAAAGTAGGTATCTTAATATCGGATTTAATTTCTCTCCTTTTCGAATTCAAGCTCAAGGCAAGTTACAAATTCAAGTATAGTTAGATAGGCCCCTGCTCTAGAGGGCTTTTAATCTTACATTTGCATCTGAAGCAATGGGAGATGAAGTAACTTACCCAGGGTCACAAGGAGTGTCAGTGGGAGAAGTGGGATTTGAACCCTGCTTGCCTGGTTCTCAGCTCTCTAACCACTAGGCCATACCTTCTCGCCTTAATTTCATTGTTTTACTTTTGTAATTTGTGTGGTTGACTTTGGACTTCTGAGCAAAAAGGTGAAGAATTTGCGATGTCAGCACTCAGATCAGGAAATCTGAGATATAAGGTGCATAAATAAATGAACAAGCAAAACTAAGTACATTAATGTGATTGTGACAATAATAATGCCTTCACAATCAGCAACAAGACAGAAAACGATTGCATCATTAGTTGATATTCTCCCATAAGGCACAAAAGGGTATGATCTACTAACCTCCTTCCCCCATCTCCCAAGGTCAGTTTGGAGGACTTTGTTTCACTTTTTCTCTCTATCTAGATTCTAAAACTGAAGCCCCAGATGGTGGTGGGGTGGAGAGGAACAATTTTCAAAGCCATGTAGATGTGTGAATTGTCTTTCTGAAAACGGCTCTCTCTCAGTACAGCTAAAAGCCTGCACAGCGTTCCACAAATAATGCAGAGCAACTTGTGCAAAGAGAGTGGTGGAACATTTGCACTAAGATCTTATAAAATGTTCTACTGCATTTTTGCTCACTTATGTTGGCACAGTTGTATCCTAGAAGTTGCAGGAAATGGGCAAAAGAGGTGCAGTTTCAGAACCGTGAAAGGACACCAACTTGCAGGCATCACTGCACTTTTTTTTTTTTTTGCTCTACTTATCTGTCTGCAAATCACTAGTCAATGCCATTCCAACACCAACCATAGTCATATACAACACATTCCTGTTGCCCCCAGGAGCAATCTGGCGCAGATTTAACATAAACAGTATGTTCCAAGTAAGCTGCGATGCTGCAGAAGCAAGTATTACTGTCTTGATAATTGCCCACGCCGACATTTAAGAATATGCATCTAGATATATGAAAATGGAAAGAAGAGGAGGGGTACTTTGGACTTTGAAAGGGAGCGAAATAAACATACGAACACATATAGTAGTTTCTGTGCTACACTCCCAAGCGATGTTCAAAAGATGATCCACAGGTAATACTATTTATTGCCTGTCACTAAGCCTTCCCATTAAGCATCAGCTTAAATAATTGATTTAAAGATTTATAAACCCGACTGATAGCAAAGAACCAATGACCTCCTGCCAGAAGGAATGCCTCCTGCTCTTAATTTCTGTTCTCTCTTTTCTGTCCTTTTCTTCAGGGTCAATGAACATTGTAGAAACATACTTTTTTGAGAAACATCATTAGGATGACTGATGGCAATGAAATGGACATGAGCTATTTAAATGTTTCCTTTATTAATAATAATAATAATAATAATAATAATAAAGAATCTGTGCATCTAAGAATAGGCAAGACAATTATATTACCATATTGTCTGCTGCAGAGAACAACATTAGGGGTAGAAGCTGGGTTTAATTCTTGGTTTGGGGCTGTATTTCTCTCTGTTCTCTCCTGATACTCAGCAACCCTTCTGCAGGCTGTGCTGTCCCTTTCCTCTATCTTCCATTATGTTCTTTTTCAGAGCAAGTTGTTTTAGATTAGTCTGCCTATATATTTGAAAGATTAAGAAAATAAAAATCCAGACCTGTTCTAAGCATTCTGAACTTGCATCTACTGACCTTGTTACCTGAAGAATCCAAGAGAATTAGACCATGGGTCTTTACTGTTCTGAAAATACTGTGAGTGTGATTTCATGCATTTTTATTCCCCCCCCCCCCCCCCCATGCATATTTCCCCACATGGTTAGGATGTGTGTGTTGCTGGTAGTTGGGAGTTACCTGCTGCACAGAGATGTCTGAGCCAGTGCTGCAGAGGCAGCCTTCAGACCTGTGGGGGAAGGTGAATCTTGCACAATGGTGACATCTAGTGGACAAAATCAGCACCCATGTGTAGCAGGTCCTAGAAGGAGCAGCATTCTGTGGCCACTGATTAAAGACTGGTCCTGCTATGACTGGGTAGATGGTGGGGGAGGAGCGTTCTAAAATGGAGGGAAATCAAGGGTAGTTACAAAGACGATTGCTAGCACTATAGCCCCAGTAGAAGCCACTTCTGACTGAGCTGGAAACCCAAAGGAGCAGGAGTAAACTTCCTGGTCAAAAGATAAATGTTTGAATTGGGCTCAATATGTGGCTAGACACCCCCATAAAGTAATCTTTGAAACTGTATCTGTAAAGTCTTGTCTGTGCCATGTAATTTTCTTCATTTTTGTTTTTAGTTTAAAAAAAATGTTTGCATTTATTACCATGACCTTTAATGATACAAATTAAAAGCTATATAAACCAACTTAATGCATCCGGGCAATACATTTTAAGGTGAATTTTCAAATGATGCACACGTAAAAATTCGCAGTTGCATGCACAAAGTATGTGAATGCATGCTATTTTCAAAACCGCAACATACACGCGTAAATCGGGGTCCTTGAGCATGTTTGCTTATGTAAAACAGGGGCGCGCCGGGGCATTCCAGGGCAAGGTCAACTTACAAAAGTAAGTTGCTACTGTAAAACCTACCAAAGTAATACGCACGAGTCTTTTATTTGCATATATTTACTCCTGCTCAATATCTGCTGTAAGTGATCATAACTATCATACAAGTGAAAAAATGACTGGCTAAAGGGTCTGGATACAATGGGGAGGCCCTCAGGTTGAAGAGCCAGGAGGGTCTTCATGAGCTACAGATGGACTGGATGAACTGGTAGGCTAATTGGTAAAACTGGTTATTTCATTGCTGCGCGTATGTTATAAAATCTTACACATGTAAAAGCTGACTTACGGGGATAAAAGCGTCAAATTAATGCAAGTAAAATCTACTTTGATATCCTTTTAAAATTGGAAGTACAAATATGTGGGTATATTATTTGTGTGCATTTATCCGGCTAATTTACAACTTATTCGGCTAAGGAGCACCTTTCCATCTACTTAGGCAAGCATATTTGAACTTATCAGGTAAGTAGCAGCACTTATCCGGCTATATTCTGATTTATCCAGCTACGTAGCAGCAGGCCCACATAGCCAGATAAGTCTGAAAAGTGCTACTTGTCCATCTAAGTAGCACTTTTCAGACTCATCCAACTACACGCTACTACTTAGCCGGATAAATCGGTATTTATCCAGATAAGTCCAAATTTGCGTGGGTTGTGATTTGTACACACGTGAGCATTTGTGCGCGCATACGTACTTGCATTTTATTACCTGCACAAATCATTTCCGCACAGATTATAAAATGCACTAGCATCTTTGCATGCACCATGCAAGCATATATGGGGGCACGCGAGCAGTTGTGAAAGTTATCCTCCCTGCGAGGAATTTTCAGACCGTACACTTTGGAACATGGTCTGTGGTTACATTTTATCCATGGACCTTGCACCAATTATCAAAGAAAAGGCACTTGCATACTTTCCCTTGAAAACATTTGGACCCATGGACTTCTGTACCTGCTTTTCATGTGGGTGGATTTTGTAAGGAAAATAAATAACCTGCGTAGACTTGAAAATGCAATCCGAGGGTGATATTTTCTGACCCTGTCCAAGGGGATGCCTTTCCTGAATGTAACTAAAGTACCCACGTTGTGGAGCAGTGGGAGGGCGGGATAGGCCAGTTTACCCGGGTAAGCTACAGTTTACCCACAGAAATGGCTTTGAAATTTGCCCTCGCCACCTTCCTTAATAATAAAGTCAGGACAGTGGGTTTGCCACCTTTTGCCATGGGAGTGAATCCCTAAAGACCGGGGATAGCACACAATCATTTAATCTACTGCCGTTCATTGTGAAAACTCCGGCAGAAATAAAAAGAGTGAGAAATCCCTCCCCCCCCCCCCCCCAAGCAAACCTGAATTTCGAAATCTTCAGAATCAGACGTGTACATGCAAAACGTGTGTTGGGTGTTTCTTGAGTGGGTGCGTGGAGGATGAACGGTGGAAGAGAATGATGAATTGAGGGCTCCCTGATCATGCTGCCCAGACAGCACCGCGAATCAGAATCCTAACCACTCGGTGTCAGGCTAGTTACACGTCAGGATCTGAGGAAACAGTTGTTCAGGTGACAACTGTAGCCCAGCCACAGCTTCCCCAATGTTAAGACATGTGCACTGATAGCAAACCTCATTCTCTTTCTCCTTTTCTTATTTTACTTTGATTTCTTTCTTTGCTTCCTGATTTCACTCTAGTTTTTTTCACTTAGGCCATCCCTGCAACAGATCTTGGGCACACTTGGGATGGATCTGGAGAGCAGTGGTAGGAAAAAGTTGGTTAAAAGACACGGGGGAGGGGCAGTTGCTGTCGGGTTGCATATGGGAATTTATATGCCCATCTAATCAAAGTGGATGAATCTCAACTGAGCAGATTGGATGAGCCATTTTGGGCTTTATCTTTTTTTTTTTTGTCAACGTGTCGCTCCCGTTTTCCTTTCCTATCCTAAGCTTCCAGTAACCATGGAAAAACCCTTGCAGGCAGAGCAGCTATGACAGATAATTTTCCCCAAGACTAGTGCATGAAATCACCGGCCCATTTTCCTCCCTTCTGAGTTTGCAAATGTGCAGCCCCCATGATGACCCTGCATTAGCTTTGTCAGATCGCACAGAAGAATCCTGTATCAGCAGTGAATGCAACACTGAGACTGGGCCTTGAGGCTAGCCCTGGACATACAATTAAGATCAGAGGAAATCCCAATTTATGAGTTCTTTACTACTGTCAGTGTTAGGCATCTTTCCCCATAAGCTTCACAATGTTTTTGAATGAATTCCCTGGGCTGCTTTTCCATACTTCTGGCTTTTCCATCTCTTTTAACCACTTGACTATTACTAATCAGTAAAATGGCTTAGCATAACTACCCTCCCTTCATGTCTGTTTTGTATGACAGCAGGCATCCTGAAAATATTATGCTGCTAACAAGTGATTTAAAATCTATGCATGCAGGAGATATTTTATATTCTAAATTAAACATGATGTTCGGTTTGCTTACAAGTACACTGGACGATTAGTATGGACACAGCTGGATATGTCAATAGGTACACTTGGCCTGTGCCATGGTGGCAAATGTCTGGGGGCAGCAGACTGACTGAAGATTTGCTTCCTTCCAACTGTGCTGAATCTCACTCAGCAGAGAGTGAGATTCAGCACAGCCCTGATCCAGCCCCTCCCATCCCAGGGGCCTGATCCAGCCCCTCCCCTCCCAGTGGGCTGCAGGGAGCAGGATGAGATCTGGTGAGCTTGAAGCAGGCATAGCAGAGCAAAGAAGAATACTCTACTCCCTAATCATGCCCTATTATCATTCAGGGAGAGGGGGAGAGGCTGGAGCAAACAGAGTAAAAGGGGATCATTTTGGGGAGGTTATGAGGGGCTTAGTGGGGATCATTGTGGTGTGTGAGGATAGAAGCTGTGGGATGAGATGGGATCAGTTGGGGAGGGGGGGGTGTAGCTGTGTGCAAGAGAGAACAGAGTAAGGGAGGAGTCGGTGTTTGTGCATGTGAGAGAGAAGCGTGTGTGTATATGCCAGATTGGGTGGGAAGTTAGCAAGGGCCAGCAGGACCAGAGAACAGTAGGGATATTTGTGCCTCCCCCATCTCCCACCCCCCACAGCAATTCAGATCCTCTCTCCCTTAATCTCAGATTTTGTCCCCCAGATCCATGTAACCTCCCTTCTTACCTCTCCCTTCTCCCCAGAGCCTGGAACCCAACCTCAACACCTCCTACTTTCGCCTCTCCTTCCTCAATCCCAGAACCTCCTTCCCTCTCCCTTGTGTTCCATCTGGAATTCCTGATCTTCATTCCCTTCTTTATTTTCCCGTATCCCATCCTCCTCATGCTCTGTCCTCTCTCCTTCTCTTCCCATCTCTAGTCCTCTTTCCTTCTCACATTCTTCCTCCCATCCCTGGTCCTCTCATCTTTTCTTCACCTCATTCCTGGTCCTCCTCCCTTCCTCTCTGTATCCCTGGCCTTCCTCGTTCTCTTTCTCCTCTCCCCATTCCTGAGATCTCTTCTCAGTACTGATACTTGAAATCCCTTTTCCTCACCTAATACAAACAAAATAAGTTATGCAGACACAAACAAGATTGGTAAACTTCTTTCCTGTACATACCCAGATCAGTCTAGACAAGTGAGTTATGCATCCCTACCAGCAGATGGAGGCAGAGAACAAAACCTTGAGGCTCTGTTACATAACCGAGAGTGCCACCTGCAGTCCCTCAGTATTTCTCTGTCTCGAGCAGATGGTAGAGGTGCAAATGTACAGTCTCACCAAATTTAAATTGAGAGAGAGAAGTGGTTCCCCCCCGGTTGCCTGTGGCACAGGAAGATCTCGATAGGGCTGAAGATTCAGAGGGCAGCCTTCCTGATCAGGGGGCTGAGGAACCCGAATACTTTTCCCCCGGAGTTCGTTCTACTCCCACATTAGGCCTTCCTGGCAAGGAAGGGAGCGGGAATCAAGCTTCTGAAGGGGAGGCCGCCGTTTTGTGCTTCCAAAACCCCTAAGGTGGCCCCTGCAGTAGGCTCCGGGGACCTGTTGCGATGCCTGGGTTTGGGTCGAGCAGGTTCGGAGGCGGACCCCAGGGATGGAGAGGACTCTGATGGTATGCCAGAGAATCCTCTCGATTTGCATGGTGCTGACCCGGATGTGGACACGGATGCAACCATGAATGTGGACCCAGATGCGAATAAGGATGATCTGGACCCGGATGAGTTCCTTGTGTCAGAGGGTGGTGATCCTCGAGTAGTTCGCTTGTTTAAAAAGGAGGAATTGCGTCCCCTCATTCCATAGGTTTTGCAGGAATTGGGGGTGAAAGTGACTCAGGAGGAGTCAGATAATAAGGGCGTGAACCTGGTCCTGGATGGTCTGCGGGGGCTCCACTGTTTTTCACTTGCCAAAGACGATTCGTATGTTGGTGAACCAGGAGTAGGACTCTCTGGAAGCGGGTCGGAAGGGCAATTGCTAAGCTTTATCCCCTGAGGGAGGAGACCTTGGAGCTTCTGTGGGTCCCCAAGGTGGATGCAGCAGTTTCAGCGGGCACCAAGAAAATGACCATTCCAGTGGCAGGAGCTGCCGCTTTGAGGGATGTGCAGGACCGCAAGTTGGAGACTCAGTTGAAGCAGTTATTTGAAGTGTCTGCCCTGAGTCTCCAGGCCGCGATTTATGGTAGCATGACGCAGAGTGCTTGTCTGTGCTGGATGCAGAAGTTACAAGAACAAGATTCCTCCAGGGATGGGGATTCTCTCCAGTCAGTGCGCTTGGAGGCTGGAGTGGCTTATGTCGCTGATGCGTTTTATGACTTGGTCTGCACTTCGGCCAAGAGCATGGTCTCAGCAGTAGCGGCTTGCAGACTTTTGTGGTTGTGAAATTGGTCCGCGGACATGTGGTCCAAAGCCCAGCTGTGTAATCTTTCTTTTAAGGGAAAGCTCCTGAATGGGGAGGATTTGGATCAGCTGGTGAAGACTTTGGGAGAGTCCAAGGGAAATAAGTTGCGAGAGGATTGGAAATAAGGTGTTTCCACCTCAGTCCCAGTTTCAAGATTCATTTAGGTTCCAGTCCAGCAAGCCCGCCTCGGAGGCGGGGACTAAGTAGTCAGCAGGATGTCAGCAGTCCTTTTGAGGAGCCCACAGACCCACCAGGGATGGGGCCAGCCAAGGGGCCGGTGGTGGAAAATCATTGCAATGAAACCAGCATCGCCCATTCATCCATAGAAGCGTTAGAGGGGAAGATTATCCAGCTTTTACAAGGAGTGGGCCAAGATTACCTCAGACCGCTGGATGTTAGAAGTGGTCCGAGATGGCTACACACTAGAATTTTCTCATCCTGTCAGGGAGTCCTTTCTGGAGTCTCAAGTCGTCTCCCGGAATAAGTGAGAGGAGGTACAGGGAACTCTGCAGAGGCTATTGTGCCTCAAGGCGATCATTCCTGTTCCGAGGAGGAGCAGGGACGAGGAACGTACCCCATTTATTTTGTGGTGCCCAAGAAGGAAGGCACGTATTGTCCCATCTTTGACTTGTCCTAAGGGTGCCACGTTTCTGAATGGAGACGTTAAGAATGGTACTGGCGCTGGTCCACAGAGGAGAGTTCTTGGCATCGTTGGACCTGTGGAGGCGTATCTCCATATTTCCATTCAGCAGGACCATCAAGGTTTTCAGCGTTTCAAGGTGTTGGGCCAGCACTTTCAATTTTGGGCCTTCCCCTTCGGGCTAGCCATGGCACCTCTGACCTTCACAAAGGCGTTTGACAAAGTCCCTCATGAGAGGCTTCTAAGAAAACTAAAAAGTTATGGGATAGGAGGCGATTTCCTTTCATGGATTACAAACTGGTTAAATGACAGGAAACAGAGAGTAGGATTAATTTTCTCAATGGAAAAGGGTAAACAGTGGAGTGCCTCAGGGATCTGTACTTGGACCAGTGCTTTTCAATATATTTATAAATGATCTGGAAAGGAATATGACGAGCGAGGTTATCAGATTTGCGGATGATACAAAATTATTCTGAGTAGTTAAATCACAAGAGGATTGTGATACATTATAGGAGGACCATGCAAGACTGGAAGATTGCGCATCCAAATGGCAGATGAAATCTAATGTGGACGTGCAAAGTGTTGCATATAGGGAAAAATAACTCTTTGTTCTGCTCAGGCTTGTGAACCCTTGGGCCGATGGGAGGATGGTATACCTTAGGAGGAAGATCTGTAGGTTCTCCCGTCGGGTGGCGAGACAGGACAGAAGATGCGACCAGCTGACCCTCGGCACTGGAGACTGAGGCAGACAAAGAGTCGTGACGTCAAGAAGAGGAACTGTGTCTTCACCACTGGAAGTCCGCGGTCCCCCCAGGAGGAGCCCGTAGGGACCCGGACTGCTGGGACTTAGGTGGACCTTTGAGAGTTCAAGGAGTTGAGAGTTTGGCGCAAGGGCTAACTGGAGCTTCACCCCTGGAAGCCCGCAGTCCCCCCAGGAGGAGCCCTTAGGGACCCGGGCCGCTGGGATTTAGGTGGGCCCTTGGAGACGATAGTCCAGAAGAAGTCCGAGGTCAAGTGCCAAAGGGTCACCACTTACCAGTCCGAGGTCTTACACCGAGGGATCGCCGCTTGCCAGTCCGAAGTCACACACCAGGAATCACCCCTAGCTAATCCAAAGTCAGGAACCAGGAACACCAAGACAAGACAGGACAGGAACAAGGATCCAAAGTAGAAGAACTCACCGAAGCAAGCAGACCTGACTACTTGGGACGTTGCCAAGTCAAGGAATGGTCAGAGGAAGTCTCCTTTTATACTTCCTCTGGCCCAATGGATTGGAATCAGCTGTAGACAATTAAAGGGACGAGGTCCCTTTAATTCTGGTGAGGAGGCGCGGCCTCACGCCTAAGATGGCGGTGGCCATCTTGGATCTCGGGCCGCGGAGGAGAGCTGCTAGCTGCCGCGAGGGAGGAGCAGGGACGACTTCTGACCCGGCGACTAGCCCAGAGGCCTGCGCGGGGTCACTGGGTACATGAGTAGGACAACCTCCCCCAACGCTGCCGAGGCGGCCCGCCATTGGAGCTCAGGTAGGGGGCCGCGGCCGTAGACGGCCACGGAACACAACACTCTTGCTGTAGTTACACGATGTTAGGTTCCATATTAGGAGCTACCACCCAGGAAAAAGATCTAGGCATCATAGTAGATAATACTTTGAAATCGTCAGCTCAGTGTGCTGCAGCAGTCAAAAAAGCAAACAGAATGTTAGGAATTATTAGGAAGGGAATGGTTAATAAAACTGAAAATGTCATAATGCCCCTGTATCGCTCCATGGTGAGCACCTTGAACACTGTGTACAATTCTGGTCGCCACATCTCAAAAAAGTTATAGTTGCAATGGAGAAAGTACAGAGAAAGGCAACCAAAATGATAAAAGGAATGGAATAGCTCCCCTATGAGGAAAGGCTGAAGAGGTTAGGACTGTTCAGCTTGGAGAAGAGATGACTGAGGGGGGAATATGATAGAGGTCTTTAAGATCATGAGAGGTCTTCAACGAGTAGATGTGAATCGGTTATTTATACTTTTGGATAATAGAAGGACCAGGGGGCAATCCATGAAATTAGCAAGTAGCACATTTAGGACTAATCGGAGAAAATTCTTTTTCACTCAATGCACAATTAAACTCTGGAATTTGTTGCCAGAGGATGTGGTTAGTGCAGTTAGTGTAGCTGGGTTCAAAAAAGGGCTGCATGCAGAGGCGAGAACGAAGAACCAGGCTGGAGGTCAGGGCAGGAGGTCAAGCAGAGTCAGATTACCAGGCGGAGATCAGGCAGAGTTGGAGTACCAGGCAAGACCAAAACCAGGAAGTCAGTCTGAGGGGCTGGAGGCAGGAAGCAAAGAGCAAGGCTGGAATGCAGGAAAAGGAATCAGGTCCGGAACTCTGGATCAGGAGGCAGGACGGAACGCAGGAACAGAAGACAACGCAGTCTACACACTCAGGAGCTGAGCAGGACCCGTTGCTGATGCAGAGTGTTGGAATCAGGGCCGGGTATATATACCCGCCCTGACTGACGTAATCTTCCTGGGCCGCGGGGAAGTTTCCTGCCGCAGGCCATTTAAATTGCTGACAATGGCGCGCGCAGAGGCCAAGCTGGCGGCGTGTCGCGCCGCGAGGGCAGGCCACATCAGTGGGGTTCGGCATCGGCCACAGCGAGCGGTGAAGGGGGAGAGCTGGGGCTGACCGCCTCCCAGGGAAGGTAAAGGGGCCCGGCCGCAGGGGGGTCAGCAGGAGACAGTGTCACTGCTGCTATGGGGCATCCCCTGCTGGATCAAGAGCAATGCTGAAGAGTTTAGTCTCCAGTGAGTATTTCCCTTCAAGAACCAGAGTCACCTGCACAGGTTTTGGGAAGGGCAATGAGGGAGGGGAGGCCTGGGGAATAGGGCCTGCTCTTTTGCAATGCCGCCTTATGACAGTGTTCTTAACTGAATGGCATTACTAAGCACTGTAGGCGACCCTTAGGCTTCTGACCTTGTATCTTAATAAATGTAGTTAAGTGCCGCACAATTAATCATCTGTAGACAGTGAGTTGCGGATTCACATGAAGTGGCAGCTTCATATAGATATATATAGGTAGCAGGCATTAAGTACTAGAGATGTGCATTTGTTGCTCTATTCATTTCATTTGTTTCAGCAGTACACGCATATCTCATGAATGGATAGTAGGCGTGCAAAACAGATGGTATGTGTGTACGTCTTTGCCGACTACATACGTACACACCATCTGTTTTGCGTGCCTACTATCCATTCGTCAGATACGTGCATACTGCTGAAACGAATGGAGCAACGACTGCCCATGCCTATTAAATTTAACTGATTAGGGGGCTTAAAGAGCAGCATGTATTCAAAGTGCATCATTACATTCCAGTATGAGACGCATTTTCATTCTGTACACCTCCAGCTACATTTTCTATTTTCTTTGTCCCTAAGGAATACAACAGAATAGTCTCCCCTATAGTAGGAAACAATGGTGGAGCAATGAACACTTGGAACCCCCAGGCTGGGCCAGGTCAGTTTGGGAAGGGGCACTTGCTTGCCTCTGAGCCCATTATGGTTCTTATACTGTATGGGAGCTGCATGAGCTCAGGTTGGCTGAGCAGCACAGGTGTGCCCTTTGATCACAGCAGAGCCCTCTTCACTGCATGGGCTGCACCCTCAGTACTTCTGCCACAAGTCTGAGAAGTAATTTGAGTAGAATACTTTGTATTTCTGCTTTATAAATGATAAGAAAATTACTATGTGTACCCCAAGAGTTGAGCTCAGTGCTATAATAGAATTCTGTAGTTTTCTGCAGGCAGTTTAACATGAGAGCAAAAACATTATTTCTTTTTCTATTCTGCCAGCAATATCACACATATACATAGTTTGCAGCCAGAATAAAGACTGTAACCCTTCATATTTAGCTTTATTTTAATGAGTAAAGTGCATATATGAAAGGACGCATTGCAATAGATAAATAAATATTCCTACAGAACCCTCAGTGTACTGCTTTATTTTCTCCTTCAAGCAGTATCAGAAGTCAGCAAGATCACATGATACAGTCGGCGTCACAAAATACAGATTTAAATAAACTGTATTCTAGTTACTTCTCTCTTGGGTGTTGATGGTTTGAATAGGTGTATTTACTAAAAAAAGGAAGAACTGCACTGTAGGTTATTCATGGATAATTGTGTTTGGTTACTTCCTTTCCCGAAAACTGACTTTTAAATTTGAATGTTACTTAATTCATTTCTGCTGGGTTTTTTTTTTTTGTTTTTTTAATTATAATGAGGGGTTTAGAGGAGCACTTTCAGGCCACTGGGCCAATGTTAGATATTTCCTTTCCCCTTTTTGTACTTAAAGAAACAATTCATCTTCATCTATACATACAAAATGTTCCAGAGGAGTTATCCTTGGCTTAGGAATGGGAAATGTACTGTGCCGGAGGGGTCGGCTCCTAAGTTCCCTCCTGCTCCTTTAATCTTCCAGCTCAGTCGGAACCGGGGCTTGGATTTTGTGCTACAAAGCCTTCATTCACAGCTACCTGGGGATTTTTCCCCTCTGTTTAATATCCCCTCCCAATTTATATTTAGTCGTCGCAGTGATGGTGCAGGTCCAGGGGCCTTGCACCAGGGCTCCTTCATCCAAAATTAGGTTCTACCCTTCGGTAAGGGCTATGAGTTTCTCCTCTTGCCCCCCCTCCCCGGGCTGTGAAAGTTGCCTCCGGCCTTCTGCAACTTCCTCAGTCCCACTCAACCTAGGGAGCAGAAGACTTAGGCCTGGATTTTCTAAGGTCGCAGACTTTACAAAATCCGGCGATAACGGGGGGGCGGGCCGGCTTTCGCACCGAATAACTGCACCATAAAAGGTGCAGTTATTTGGCGCGAAGCTGTCGGCAATAAGGGTCCTTACCTTTCGTCACCAGGGATGTCACTGCAGCATCAGCCCTGGTGCCACCCCGACTCCCGCACACAATGTTTTCCCACTGCACGATGATTCTTTCAGTCTTTTATCACAGTGCACAATAATTGCTGGTTTCGTTTATCGCAGTGCACAATATTTCAATAGTCCCAGACAGCCTGCTCCTGGGGGGGGGGGGGGGGGAAGAGAGAGAGAGAGAGAGAGAGAGAGAGAGAGAGAGAGAGAGAGAGAGAGAGAGAGAGAGAGAGAGAGAGAGAGAGACTTACTATAGTGCCTATGCCCTACATAGGTATTTTAACCCCTATAGGAGGGCCACCTACTAACTCGGGGTGGGGATTAGGTATGAGCGTCGGGGGTTGGGGGCCACTTTCGCATTCCACATGAGACCTACGGACAGAACAGTGGTCTCTAGTGCAGATTTGCTGGCTGTCGGAGTGAGGACGCTCACTCCAAGAAGTGGTTTGGGCAACGTTCTCTCTACCTAGCTTGATGGACACTCTACCTGGGCAACAACATGCTAGGTGGAGAGAACGTTGGCCAAATCTCCACTTGGAGTGAGCGTCCTCACTCCGACGGCCAGCAAATCTGCACTAGAGACCACTGTTCAGTCCGTAGGTCTCATGTGGAATGCGAAAGTGGCCCCCAACCCCCGACGCTCATACCTAATCCCCACCCCGAGTTAGTAGGTGGCCCTCCCATAGGGGTTAAAATACCTATGTAGGGCATAGGCACTATAGTAAGTCTCTCTCTCTCTCTCTCTCTCTCTCTCTCTCTCTCTCTCTCTCATCTCTCTCTCTCTCTCTCTCTCTCTCTCTCTCTCTCTCTCTCTCTCTCTCTCTCTCTCTCTCTCTCTCTCTCTCTCTCTCTCTCTCTCTCTCCCCCCTGTCTGGGACTATCGTGGATGGCGGTAATCCTTTTCAGGCCCGTAACGCAGTCCATAACGCGAGGTTTGAGTTGTAGATAGCAGCCGCACAAACACTGCGGCCGTTTCGCCGCACACGATACACAGGTTCCCGCTTTACATATGCTCCGCCCCCTGAATACCAAATGACTAATTTGCATTCGCGTTAACAGCTGTTAACGCGATTTGCGAATTTATCGCACGCGGTAAAGTGCTTGGAAAATGAGGCCTTGAACCAGGGACCCTCCACATGGCAGGGCACAGCACGTACCACCGGAGACACTGGACTGAGCCCATGAGCCAGTTTTAAAACAATTATTATGTACTAAAACATCTATGTATAGTTTGAAAAATATATATTTTGTTGTAGCGGTCATGATTTTTTTCTACTTTCTCTTTACATATATGCACGCACATGTGCATATAAATATTGTATATACATATATGGTATGTATTTACACGTATAAGATTTAAGGGCATCTGAACAAGAAATTGGTAGGGTTATTTCCGTCTACCTGTTGTGACCTGTAATTCCACAAGTATGCGTATATGAGTTTGGCAGAATGGTCTTTTAGTCACTTGGACCCATAGTGTACCAGCTGGAGTAAATTCTAATAATTCATCCCACCTCAGACAGTGCGGTCAGCCATGCAACCAGCTATCCAATTGCCTAACATATTAAATCACTTCAATCCTGAATCTTTTGCTTTTCAAGCAAGAATCACCTCTCTCTTCAAACACTGCACCTGATTTTCACACTACATTTTCCTTATATGCAGATGCCTTATTGTTGCTTCTTCCACCAGAATATATTACTTTCCTCTATGCAAAGGTCATGGGCGTAGAAGAGTTAGTATGCCACACTAGGAATCTACAGTAACAGATTCCTACATCCCTTAATAAGCCATTACATAATACACATTATCACTGGTATATGTAAAATTGTACGTGATCTTGGAGTAATGACTGATGAGAAGCTTTCCTTGAGTAAACGTTAAAAACGTTAAAAATCTAGTTAAATCAGGTTATTTATTTATTTATTTATTTGTTTGTTTGATTGATTGATTGATTGATTGATTAAAAAAAAATGTTATACCGGTATTTGGTTATTGCCATCATATCGGTTTACAATGTATAAAACAATAATAACAATATAATATAAAACAATATACAAGAATTAGTAATAGTCTAATATAAAAACAAAACTAAAATCTATAGCTTCATTCATGCATTATTACATTATTAAAATATAATTTCATTTAAACTTCATTCATGCATATAACCAATCATACCATAACTCTTAACAAGTTATCTGCGCAATAATCTCTGCTGCTCTCCTGGTACTATGCTTTTCCAGTCTCAAAAGCCTGTTGGAATAACCAGGTTTTAATTTTTTTCTTAAATTGTGCTGCATTTGGTTCCAATCTCAATTCGTCAGGTACACTATTCCATATTGTGGGGCCAGCCAGAGATAACGCTCTTTCTCTTACCGATGTCAGCTTGGCAGATACCAAAGATGGTAAACTGAGATTATTACAACGTTTAAAACCATTATTAAGCTACAATGACTTTGGTACTGTGCTGCAGACATTAATCTTCTCGAACTTAGATTATTGCAGTTCTCTTTTACTTGGTATTCCAACTTACTCTTTAAGATCACTTCAAATGTTACAGACTACAACGGCAAGAGTTCTAACTGGTTGTAAAAAATGTGACCACATTACTCTGATATTAATATCATTACACTGGTTACCAGTAAATTTAAGAATTCAATATAAAATTCTCACACTGATTTTTTTAAATTATTCACTCAAAAGATTCTGTATGGACTAAGGCAGCTTTACCTTTTTACATCCCACAACACTCATTTAGATCTGAAAATAAGGGGTTATTTAAAATACCCTATATTCAGAGCGCTCATTTATGTGAGGTGAGACTTCGTTCTTTTTCCATAGCAGGCCCTAAACTATGGAACTCTGCCTGAAGCACTGCATCTCTTGACTGATGGCAAAATATTCAAATGTGAATTTAAAACCTGGCTGTTCAAGAATGCTTACTAATTTAAAAGAGAAAATTATTTAAGATCGCTTATGTTATTGAAATGAGTTGTGTATAGATGATTTTATGTTATTTTTTGTTAAGATTATTTTAGAATCTGTTGCTTATTGTATTGATTTTATTTGTATACTATGTGTGGTTTACTTTGGTTTGATGGGACACAGCCAGCATGGATTTACCCAAGGGAAGTCTTGCCTCACAAATCTACATTTTTTTGAAGGGATGAATAAACACATGGACAAAGGTGAACTAGTAGACGTAGTATATTTGGATTTTCAGAAGGCATTCAACAAAGTCCTGCATGAGAGGCTTCTAAGAAAACTAAAGAGTCATAGGATAGGAGGTGATGTCCTTCTGTGGATTGCAAACTAGTTAAAAGTAAAAGACAGGAAACAGAGAGAAGGATTAAATGGTCAATTTTCTCAGTGGAAAAGGTAAACAGTGGAGTGCCTCAGGGATCTGTACTTGGACTGGTACTTTTTAATCTATAAATGATCTGGAAAGGGCTATGACAAGTGAGCTGATCAAATTTGCAAAGTAGTTAAATCTCAAGCGGATTGTGATAAATTATAGGAGGACCTTGTGAGACTGAATGATTGGGCTTCCAAATTGCCGATGAAAATTCATGTGGACAAGTGCAGAGTGATGCATATAGGGAAAAATAACCCTTGCTGTAGTTACACAATGTTAGGTTTTACCTTGTGAGTTACTACCCAGGAAAGAGATCTAGGCATCATAGTGGATAATACATTGAAATCATCAGCTCAGTATGCTGTGACGATCAAAAAAGAAAACAGAATGTTAGGAATTATTAGGAAGGGAATGGCAAATAAAATGGTGGATGTCATAATGCCTCTGATTTGCTCCGTTTTGAGACCACACCTTGAATACTGTGTACAATTCTGGTCGCCGCATCTCAAAAAAGATATGGGGTACATTTTAAAAAACAGCGCGCGCGCGTACTTTTGTTCGCGCAACCGGTGCGAACAAAAGTACGCCGGATTTTAAAAGATACGCGCGTATCTTTTAAAATCCAGGGTCGCCGCGCGCAAGGCTATGCAAAATTGGCAGCCTGCGCGCACTGAGCCAAGCAGCCTGCCTCCATTCCCTCCGAGGCCGCTCCGAAATCGGAGCGGCCTCAGAGGGAACTTTATTTTTTGTCCCCCCCCACCTTTCCCTTCCTTCCCCTATCTAACCCACCCCCCCGGCCCTACCTAAATCCCCCCCCTACCTTGTTCGATGGAGTTACGAGTGCCGGCTGGCCAGGCCCTGACACAGGCCGCTGTGTCGGGGCACTCGGCCACACCCCTGGACCACCCCGGACTGCAGACACGCCCTCCGGACCACCCATTTTAGCAAGTTCCGGGACTTACGCGCGTCCCGGGGCTTTGCGTGAGCCAGCGGCCTATGCAAAATAGGCACTCCAGCGCACAAGTGCCCTGCACGCGTAAATCCAGCAGGATTTATGCACGCAGGGCTTTTAAAATCTACCCCTATGGTTGCACTGGAGAAAGTACAAAGAAGAGTGACCAATATGATAAGGGGCATGAGGAAAAGGCTAAAGAAGTTAGGGCTGTTCAGTTTGGAGAAGAAATGACTGAGTGGGGATATGATAGAGGTTTACATAATCATGAAAGGACTTGAACAGGTTAATGTAAATTGTTATATATTCTCTCAGATAATAGAAGGATTAGGGGGCACTCCATGAAGTTAGCAAGTAGCTCATTTAAAATAAATCAAAGAAAATTCTTTTTCACTCAGCACATAGTTAAGCTCTGGAATTCATTGCCAGAGGATGTGGTTACAGCAGTCAGTGTAACTGGGTTTAAAAAGGGTTTGGATAAGTTCCTAGAGGACAAAATTCATAAACTGCTATTAATTAATAAGTAATAGTAGCTTGAGATTTATTTAGTGTTTGGGTACTTGCCAGGTACTTGTGATTTGGATTGGCCATTATTGAAAACGTGATACTGGGCTTGATGGACCCTTGGTCTGAACCAGTATGGCATATCTTATGTTCTTATCGTTGTGATTTTCATTTGGAACAACGGTGTACAAAACATGTAAATAAATATATAATAAGCATGCCCATGGTATTGGTGCCCGTTTAAGATGTTACGTCTCTTCCATCTTCTTCTGTTTCCTCTGATCTTCCCATACTTGCTTCCACTATCCCTCACAGTCACCTTGAAGTCTGACTTCTGCTATCAAAACAAATACTCATGTGGTCGGCTGAGCTGTGCCTTGCCTAGGCCAGCTTACACATATAGGGGCAGATTTTAAAAACCCTACGCGCGTAAATCCAGCTGGATTTAACCGCATAGGGGGGTTACGCACGCCGAGCCTATTTTGCATAGGCCCGGCGACGTGCGCAAGCCCCGGAACGCGCATATGTCCCGGGGCTTGAAAAAAGGGGTGGAGTGGGGGTGTGGCCAGAGGCCACCGTAGGGCTTCTAGGCCGGGGGATCACGCGCCGGCACTTGGCTGGTGCGCGCAACCTACGCCTGCCAGAGGCAGGCACAACTTGCATAACAAAGGTGTCGGGGGGGGGGGGGGTTAGGTAGGGCTAGGGGGCAGGTTAGATAGGGGAAGGGAGGGGAAGGTGGGGGGGCGTAGGGTACAGGGAAAGCCATCGGGGCTCCCCTAGGCCTTGGCACGTGCAAGGTGCACAACTGTGCACCCCCTTGTGTGCACCGACCCTGGATTTTATAACATGGGCGCGCGGCTGCGCGCCCATGTTATAAAATCGGGCGTAGATTTGGGCACGCCGGGTTGCGTGCACAAATCTATGCCCACGCGTAGGTACTAAAATTCAGGCAAGCCTTCCCGAACCTCATCTAACACGCCTCACCAGCAAACACACGACACAGTAGCTGTATATACTGTACACTGTACATATTGTATATTTGTATATAATTAATCTCTTCATCTCTCTTCAATTCCTCCACCCAGTTCAACAGCCCTTGTTAATTGTAACTGCATCTCTTCATCACGTTTATTTATGTTCGTTATTGTATTCATCGCACCCCTGTTTTATGTAAACCGACATGATGTGAATTTTTTCATGAATGCCGGTATAAAAAACCTTAAATAAATAAAATAAAATAAATAAAATCTGGCCCACATTCTCTTCTAAAAGTGTGTGAACAGTGCCAGGGAGAATTTAGAAACTGTTCATGTATCAAGAAATAAATGTGCTGCTCAGACCACTACTTAGACATTTGCATAGCATCTATATTTTTCAAATGACTACTGCTTATCATTTCTCTAGTGCTAGATCAATTGGACCCCCATGTAATCAAGAAGTTCAGCAATTAATAAACCAGTGCTTCGGAGTGGCAGTAGCATGGTTGGCATTTTGAAAACTGTCAGATTCAGTAAGGCAAGGTTAAAGATGAAACTGAGGTAGGGGAAGGGGGTTATTTATTTATTTATTTATTTTAGTTTTGTGAACACTGGTGGCTAAATGTGGGGGCTTTCTTACCAGTGAGGAAGTAGCTGTCAAACCAGACTCAGACTGATACTTTAAGTCTGGGGTAACAGTACAAAAAGGTCTTTAGTCATGAAAAATAAAACGTTGACTCTTTTGTACATTGTGGCAGTTCGGAAGTATGAAAAACCGTGAGTTTGTGTGATGCACAAAAGAGTTCTAGTTTCAAATTTAAAAAAATGGTACAAATACTGTTTGGCCTTGCTCTTATGTTCTCTATTAAACTGAGCCCTGTTATGTCAACTGATGCTTTAGGTGATGGAATATGAAGCCTTAATATATTTATTTTGTGTACTTGTCTTTTTTGTCATGCACTACCCATTACTGTTTTTACTTTTAGTTGTGATATGATGTTCATTGTTCATTGTTCTGTAGGATTGTATGATGATTTCATTTTCAATAAAACTATGAAATTAAAAAAAAAGGTACAAACTCATATAATGCCATCCCAATAAGAAACTGAACATGTCTTACAATGACATTTGTGAAACATATTTAGTCACCGTTTAGAGATATGTCTACCGAAGCTCCATCTGCAAGCCTTACAAGTGGTGTTGCATTCTGCCGCCAGATTGATTATGGGAGAGCATATAACCCTTTTTCTCGCCTAGCTGCAGAGGGTAAAATTCAAAATACTTACTTTGGTTTCTAAGGCCCTTACAAAGCAGGGTCCATTCTAGCTGAATGACTTAATATCAGTCCATAATCCCATGCAGCAATTATGTACATCTGAACGACTTCTGTTAGAGAGTCCCTCTTTTCAAAAGGTTTGACTTAAGGAAACCAGAGAACAGCACTTTCCATAATTGGTCCCAGACTGTGGAATGATTTACCCAGAGAGATCCAATGTATTACAGTTTTTTGAAAAACAAGTGAAAACTTGGCTTTTTCGAGAGGCCTTTGTCTGAATCAGTACTACCTAACTCTAGGGTCTGGTGTGTGTGTTAATACTCTGGCAGCATCTATTTAGTGTTTTCTATCGTGTTTTGCTGTTCATTTTATATAATGTTGTTTTGTTTTCTTGCATCCTAATACTTATGCTTTTATGTTATCCACTTAGAGCGATTGTTTAGAGTTAAGTGGAATACAAGAATTTTAAATAAATACTGTAAATATATTTGATTTTGAGGCACAGCAATCTATAGAGTTGGGAGATCATTCGTGTTGTACAACTAGGAAGCCATCTTCATATTTCACAGGTGACAGGTTGAAGTTCTGCTATTATTGTTGATTGCTTGGAAATCACCAGGACAGCGAAAAAAGGGGCAATGTGAAATACTATAGCCTGGAGTTCATAAAGAAGCCCATGCATGCAAAGCCAGGTATGCTGGACAAGCCCATCCAAACCATATTCATTCAAAAGCCTCTGTGGCTTGTAGGGAAGTGAATGAGGCAGAATCAGGATAATCTATCGAGTTCACAACTAGGTGGCCTCAAAATGAGCTTTGGGATAAATTCTCCCATTCTTCATTCTCCAGTATCCTATTATGCTTGCTGCTGGTGCACTGCCCAGACAGCAAGAGAAAGTATTTCAGATTCAGAGTTCAGAAGGTTCAGGTGCTTGGCCAAAAGTGGGAAGATAGGGAGAAAGAAATACAATTCTTTGAATTTTTGATGTGCAATTAACTGGGCTGACTACAATATAGGAAGGCAAAATAATTTGCTTAAATTTACACAGTCAGCAGTAAAGTCATAGAGCCTAGATCCTTGGATCCTTGACACCCTGCTTTACCCCCGTAGACCATACTGATTCTTTTTTAGATAATTTTCAACAACGTCAGAGTTGAAAGGCACTAGAAAATACATGCATAAGCATGTTTTTCACTTCCTTCCTTATTCAGAGAAGCAGGGCACTTGCCCCATTTTATTTCTGAGTGCAGAAAAGTAGAGAAAAGGCCCAGAATCATTTGAATCAACTGCATGTCAAGATTTTATCATTTTTTTATTGCATATTTCTAAAAGCCCATCTTGATGTTTTTGCCTAGTCAAACAAACATACAAACAAAAAAAGACCAGCATACATACAGATCCAAGGGGGCAGGAACGCAAAGTACACTTTTAACACATGGACTTAGTAGCTAATTTTCATAGAGAAGCTACTTGGCTAGTTTGCATTTGAAAATTAGCCAGCATAAATTATGAGCACTAAAAGCAGCTATGTATATGTGGAGCTCCCATTGGGGATAAAACAGTGCACATACCATACTTTTGAAAATCCCACATCCACTTTCTGTTTTCTTCCCCCAATCTAAACTCCCCTCCCACGCTGGGAACTCCTCTTTTTAACCTAAAAGTGCATGCACTATGGAAGCCCACGTGTACAAATAGCCACACACAGGAGGAAAATTTTCCGCTGGGCCAATTGACCCAGGTGAATGGCTGTTTACCAGATCCTGGACAAATGGCTTTGAAAATTGCCCCGATAAGTTCTATGCACTTTTTTCCTCCAGTAATTGTAGATGTCAGGCACTCTCTTTTCTGCATTCAGTCACTTCCAGTGGGAACGGTCTTAAAATCCTTGGGTAGCAGGGATTTTTCTGGTGATGTGTCAAGTCCCTCCCATCATGCTGCTTTACTACAGGATAAACCTGCCAGGTTTTATGGGCTGTTTTGTCCTTTGTTTAAAAAAATATTTCATGTTTAGAGATTAGCATGATACTCCTGGAGACCATACACTGTAGGAATCAAAGGGACTGTGTGATTCTTTTGTTGTGAAGAGAATGCATAACAAACATCTTTAATTCATGAGTAATTTTCAGCTGTGCAAATACAGAGTCCTGTTGCCCAATCAAAGAGGGGAATCCACACTCAACTGTTGCGGATGGAGAAACTCCGGATGTGGATCCTTGGGCCGACCGACCCGAAGGAGCAGTCGGTAGGCAGAACTCCCACTGGGCAATTGGAGCTTCACCTGGAAACCCGTGACTCCTCCAGAGGAGCTGTGGGAGCCCGGGTTGCTAGGACTTAGGAGTCTTCGCCCTGGAAGCCCGAGGTCCCCCCAGGAGGAGCCCGTAGGGACCCGGACCGCTGGGACTTAGGCGGAAACGAAGAAACCCAGGAGTGGAATCCGAACTGGAGACTGGGCAGGTGGCGAGCAAGCAGCAGTCGGGGTCACGAACCGGGATCAAGGCAGGCTGAAGACAAGCAGGAGTCGAAGTCACGGACCGGAGTCAAGGCAGGCTGAAGACAAGCAGGAGTCGAAGTCACGGACCGGAGTCAAGGCAGGAGACAGGCAAGCAGGGTCAGGCAAAGCGGAGTCCGGCAGGAAACAGGCAATCCAGGAACGCAACTCAGAGCTACCAAAGGCAGTGAACCTCGTTGCAAGGCAAGGAAGGCTGGGAACTGCAGGGCTAAAATAGCCCTGCAGCGTCTGACGTCAGGAAAGGGAGGAGCCGTGTTTTCCCGCGCTGGTCCCTTCAAAAGCAGGGCTCAGCCGCGCGCGCGCGCCTGGGGGCGGAGCTAGCCGCGAGAGGACGCCGGCGGCAGAGAGGGAGCTGGCGCGTGGCGCAGGAAGGCCCTGCAGGCCCGCGCGGGGTCGGGACGGCAGGCGGACGCTGCGGCCGGGGTCCCGAGTCCACGGAACGCGGTAGTTCTCCGGGGCCCGAAAGGAAGGTAAGGCCTCGGGCGCCACCGTGGCGACCGAGACCGCAACACTCAACACTGCATGGAAACCAAAGACTAAGTGGAGGACAGAACTGGAGAGTTGCCAGTGGGCAGCCGCACCTCCAATAATTTCCATGCAATATAGAGGACAAAACCATAGTGATGAAGTTTAAGACCTGCACCAGTGCATACATGTGCATGCATTTCCCTGCTCGCGCACATGGACACGGCAATTTTATAGCACATCCACGTATATTGCGTGCATACATGCGCCTATTCTAAAATCGGCTATAAGCACATATGTGCGCACAACTTTATATTGACACGCGCACATGTGCACGCATTTGCGGGCTCGTGCACAGGAGCGCAGAAATTTTATAGCGTCTGTGCGTCTGTTATAAAATCGGTTTTAAGCGTGTACATGTGTGCACGACTTTATATTGATGCACACAAATGCCATCTCAAGTGCGTAAGTGGGGGGATTTTAGTAAATACGTGCGCCAACTCAATTACCTGTTTCCCCAGTTTGTTCCCAGTTCACCCCAGTTAAAGAGGACTTCCTATACCCCCTAGCTAACTTGTCTCCCTTTAACCCTGTTAGCCCCAACCCTTAAAACCCCGCTGTCTAGCCTAGTTTTATTTATTTTATTACTTACACAACGTCCTCGGCAGAAGTAAAGTTATGCAGTAGGGGAACCCGGTGCGCGCTTGAGTGTATAAATACATACGTGTGCATAAATACGTGCAGGCTTCATGTTACAGACTCCGCCCACCCATGCCCTGCCCTGCCCCTTTTTGAACTTTATGATTTGTGTGCGTACCAGGAGATACACGCGTACTTACGCGGTTTTTAAAATCCCCGCAGTGTGTACTGGGCCAAGTCACGCACATATCTCCCTGTTTTGGCGCAGTTAGGGTTTTTAAAATCCACCAGACAGAGCATAATAAACATTTAAAGAAATATGTATACATCTGAAGTTCCTTATAAATTCAATTCAGATCTTCTTTCCAGATCCCCCCTACAAAGATACTAAGGGGATAGAAGAGGATGTAATAGAAAAAAACCCCTATATAAATTAATTAGGTCAGACAAAAAGATTTATTTGGGCATATTACAAAAAAATGAATTTATGGACCTAGTCTGCTCTTTTCCAAAGATATTTTTAATTATTAACAAATCCAAACAAAAAATAGTTTCACCTTAATAATAACATGCATTTAAAATGATTTTGAAGATTAACATACTGAGATCAATATGTAAAAAAACAAAACAGGTAACTTATCCTGCTAAAGTAAGTCGGATATATGTAGCCAGATAACTTTGAAGCCTCACTGGCTATGTTTGAATAGCGCTGGTTAGGTTTCAAAGTTATTTGGGATATGTTCCCAGTTAACATTAAACTTAACTGGCTATATTTAAAGAATATAACTGGTTAAGAAGTGATCAAAATAAAAAAAAATTTAAAAAAACAACCTGATCCCCCCACCCCAGTGAAACAAATGTTGACCGTTGCAGGTGGATCACTCTCCCCCCAAAACATCCCAAAAGATAGAAGACTTACAAGCCTGAAAAACCTCGTCTCCAAGGCTCCCAGATTTAGAGTATAGAATTTTAAGGTAGGCCCTTTCCAGTAAACCCGATACAAACACTTCTGCCCCATCAGAACCCCTCAAACCCCTTTTCCGCTGTCAGGATCTTGGTACAATTGTCCAGCTCCTAGCGCATCTAACATTGCTAGATAATGGTACTGAGCTCCTGGCAGTGGTAAGGGGTTTAGGGTCTTCCAGATAAATGTCTTTGACTATCAACCTCCAGATCTTTTGGGCAGAACCCATGAAATTCAGGATTGCAATTGAAAATGGTCCCTGGCTGAAATCTCCCTTTGAAGTACACCTTAGCACTTTCTGAAAGTAAGGCCTTGTTGGTCATCCAACCCAAGGGGTTGGAAATTGATGTAGAAATTGAAGACCAATAAATATTGCTGCCCCATCCAGCCTACCCATTTACGTTACCTACTATAATCCTGCAGATCCTAGTTGAGCATTGTCATGACCCTCTTTTTTCTGCCACCATGGATCTTCTGAGTCTATCCTATGCCTGTTTTTTTTTTATGTTTCTTTATGGAAAATGTAAATGGCATAGCATGTCTCTTACTCTTACCCTTTTTTAGTAGCCTGAAATAGGATATCAATTAAAGATACAGGGTCTGAGGAGGCATGTAGGAAAGATAACGGAGGGTGATTGTGGGAAGGTGGAGGAGGGGAGAAAAACAGATGGAAAAGCAAAGAAGAGATGGGCAAAGGGGTTTCTGTAAGGTGGAGGGCAAGGCAAGAGTGAACAGGGGGAAGTGTGGCTTATATCATTGTTGGAGGGTAGTCTGAGGAGAGCTTCACAGAAGGGAGACTTGGAACATCCTGATGGGTAAAGAAGGGATGGTGGGTACAAGATATAAATGAGGTAGAGAGAAAAAGAGAGAGGCACTTAGGAAAATAACTGGGCAGACTGGTGGATTAATTGGTCTTTTTCTGCCATCATCTGTCATGTTACTAGGTGACTATGTTAAAAAGTAGTTATGGGAGGGGGAGCTTCCATTGACCTCTCTGCAGTTGCACTGTAGCAGGCTCCTGCCAAGTGGATTTTAACTTCTTCCTGAGCATCTACTGGGATTTATCTTTTAGATCGCTACAGCAAGCAGGGCCGGATTTAAGATGACTGCACCCTTAGGCGGAGGACTTCCTGTCCATCTGGAAAGCAGGGACCACAGAGGGCGTCACAGGTTTTTTTGGATGCCTTCAGAATTTGGCGCCCAAGACATGTGCCTATGTTGCCTGTGAATAAATCCGGCCCTGGCAGCAAGAGAGAATTGTGAGTGGGTCCAAAATATCTACAGTAACTCTTTCCACTGTTCGACAGGGTGAGTCTCTATAAGAATAGAATCATATATCCACCTTAAATATTTTTATGGCTGCATTAGACGAAAAGCAATGTGTCATACATCTCCTAATAGCCTGTCATTTATGCAGTGCAGTCCAGGAATTTTCTAGAATCACACTCTGTGGGAACAAGAACATCTGTTTAATTCAGTTTAAGGTGATATGTCACAGGTTACTAAATTTTCAATTACCATTGTAAATAAGCACATTAAACAAGGCATAATCTTAGGAAGTTTACATATCTGTGAGACCCGAAGTCCCTAATTTGACCGGAAAACCTTCTACATTTTATTGCATATTCAAATAAATGGCAAATATCTTTATTGTCCTTATAAAAATAAACAAAAAAAATCTAACATATAGAGCAGTAATGAACTGAACATCTCAGCGCTTTCCATCAGAAGGCACTAATTGAGAGATTTTAAAACAGTTGGGGATTTTTCTCACAATGCTTTATACAATGATTATTTGATTAAAATTTTCCTAAAATTACATTCCCATTAAAACTATAGTGCCTTCAGTTCAGGGTGGAAGGAGAAGGGCTCCTTCCACCCTGATTTGGAAAGGAATACGACGAGTGAGGTTATCAAATTTGCGGCTGATACAAAATTATTCAGAGCAGTTAAATCACAAGCGGATTGTGGTACATTACAGGAGGACCTTGCAAGACTGGAAGATTGGGCATCCAAATGGCAGATGAAATTTAATGTGGACAAGTGCAAGGTGTTGCATATAGGGAAAAATAACCCTTGCTGTAGTTATATGATGTTAGGTTCCATATTAGGAGCTACCACCCAGGAAAAAGATCTAGGCATCATAGTGGATAATACTTTAAAATCGTCAGCTCAGTGTGCTGCAGTAGTCAAAAAAGCAAACAGAATGTTAGGAATTATTAGGAAGGGAATGGTTAATAGAACGGAAAATGTCATAATGCTTCTATATCGCTCCATGGTGAGACCACACCTTGAATACTGTGTACAATTCTGGTCGCCGTATCTCAAAAAAGATATAGTTGCGATGGAGAAGGTACAGAGAAGGGCTACCAAAATGATAAGGGGAATGGAACAACTCCCCTATGAGGAAAGACTAAAGAGGTTAGGACTTTTCAGCTTGGAGAAGAGACGGCTGACGGGGGATATGATAGAGGTCTTTATGATCATGAGAGGTCTAGAATGAGTAGATGTGACTCGGTTATTTACACTTTCGAATAATAGAAGGACTAGGGGGCATTCCATGGAGTTAGCAAGTAGCACATTTAAGACTAATCAGAGAAAATTATTTTTCACTCAACGCACAATAAAGCTCTGGAATTTGTTGCCAGAGGATGTGGTTAGTGCAGTTAGTGTGGCTGGGTTCAAAAAAGGTTTGGATAAGTTCTTGGAGGAGAAGTCCATTAACGGCTATTAATCAAGTTTACTTAGGGAATAGCCACTGCTATTAATTGCATCAGTAGCATGGGATCTTCTTAGTGTTTGGGTACTTGCCAGGTTCTTGTGGCCTGGTTTGGCCTCTGTTGGAAACAGGATGCTGGGCTTGATGGACCCTTGGTCTGACCTAGCATGGCAATTTCTTATGTTCTTACTCACCGACCTGCCAGCAAGTTTATGGGATGTCACCTCCCAGAACCTGCGATGTTGTTGACCATCTGCACGTCGCTGTAGTTGTGAATTCGAGAACTGATGATTGAATGCTTTTGACAGAAATAATCATGCTTGCCGTAACATTTTAACAGTAAACTGCAATGATAACAGAGAGTGATATGTAAAATGCAGTCAGCATAACTGATAATAATTACCAACTCTTTCTGTGGAAATAATCCTGGACTGAATTTAAGAATACAGTTATGGGGGGGGGGGGAGTATTGATTTTAAATGAAGTGGTTTTATTTAAGCATTTAAACAAAAATGTCTACGATGGCCTGATTTTTTTAGGAAACCTATCTAACCCCTAGATGCTTCAAGCCACGATGTTTTCTCACAGGAGGAGTTCCACTATCACGGGGGTGGGGGATTCGCTGTGATAGTGAAGCCTTCTTAGTCAGCCGCAATAAAATATTTACATAAAATGGATTAGTAATGACCTTTTTGCATGCATTTGCATTATTCATGCATGCAAATCGCATACAAAGAAGGTCATTGTAATAGGAGAGGCAATCTGGGTGGGGAAATGCAAAATAATGCGTATTTCACACGATATCTCTGCGACAGTGCGATATCACGCGATAGCCCTAACGCGGCTTGATGAATCACCAGATAAATAAACAAAATCATTATTATGCCCCCAAACTTATAAGCTGAGTAAAAGTGAGTAGAGGCTCCTGGTAGAAATAATACATGCTTAGATCTGGCAAAGCAAAAGTTTACTTTTCACATATCCATAAATCCCTATTTTGAATGCCCCACCCATTTCACACCGATTCTGCCAGATTTCACCGTTTTTTTTTAACTTTGAGCATGAAGCTGTGTGGTTGCCATGTGTCTCATTATCATCATGGCCTTCATTGTCTATTTCCTGCACGCTCTTCCAAAGCGACCTGCAGCAAGGTCAGATTTCCAACAGTGTTTGTAAGCATTTCTGATAATTACAAATAAGATCATATATCAGTGTGACAGCAGGTGGAGGGGAAAAAGGCATAAATACAATACGGAGGGGAAACAAACCTTATTTTTCCAATGGACAAAGGAAATGACTATATGTAAAAGAGTCCAAAGAAAACCTTCAAAAATCAGCAAAATGCTTAGACATTGTAACTTTGCATACATGGTCCTTACAAAAACCCAGCAGTGAAAAACGTATGCTCATACACAGACCAACAAATTGGGACGGTAACTTTCATTCTGACATGTGGGCACACATGTGCATGTTTGCCGGCGCGTGCACATGGACGCATCCATTTTATAACATATGCACGTGTGTTATATAATCGGAAGGATGTGCGTACAATTTTATATGGGTACATGCAAATGCAGCGTCTACCACGTAAGTGGAGTGGTTTTGTAAGACTCGCGTACTGACGCCAATACCCATTTACCCCAGTCTATTCCCATTTCACCCAATAAAGGATAGGACTTCCTTAACCCCCCCCCCAGCTAACTAGCCTTTTACCCTATCTGCCCTGACCCTTATAACCTGCTGAGTAGCCTAGATTTATTTTTCTACTTTCAATTCCTCCATAGGGGAAGTAAAGTTACGCGGTAGGGGATCCCGGCACGCGCTTCTGCGCGTAACTATGTACGCTCACATTTTTACTTACGGATCCGAACCATGCATGTCCTGCCCAGACTCCACCCAGTGTCGACCACTTTTTTGCCTTTTGTATTTGTACGTGGACCGGGAGACTCGCACCTACTCGACTGCTTTTAGAAATCTGCGCAGTGCGCGCTGGCCGGAAATGGGCAGATCTCCCAGCTTTGGCGCGTGTAGGCCTTTTAAAATCTACCCAAAAAGTTCTCATAGAGATGTTGGGCTATATGTTTCAGTCATTGCATACTAAAAAAAAACCCCAAACCACTTATGTAGTCATAATGTTTTAATATAATTTTCAAAATGTGTACTGCTCTTCATAAGTGCTCCAGACATTTTTTTTAAAGAAAAATGTGATTTATTGCAAATACGATTCTTCTTCGGTACCAGTTCTGCAGTGAAATGCTTCATCACTTCAGCCCTCCCACATGGTCCATGTTTCATCTTATGGCTTCATCAAGGAAGCTCAATCTAACCCATGAGATTGGGCTAACAATGACAATACATTACCTTGTACACAATATCCAAAATGTTTCATTAGCTGAAGCTAATGCAAAAGTCATACCTCCTAAAATAAACAATACCAGCAATAAAAAAAATCAATAGGTATTGCAAATCATGGATTTTACATCCCTATCCCACCATCAAATTAAATGCATTAATGCCTTTCTTTAAAATCAATTCCTTAATTCCTTTTTGCGTCCAACAGCTTTAAGATGCTATTTTCAATCCTCAGAAAATATACAAAAGATGTAAGGACTATTTTAAATAAAAAAATAATAATTTCTGAGGATAACTATGTTTAGTACTTCAAAACGGTTCAAGACGCTGACAGCAACGTTTTCACCCAACAGGACTGTGCAGGAAGTAAGAACCCCACCCTCACTATTTATTCACGCCCTAAGCCGTTAGGATGTTCAAATGATCCAATAAATATCACTCATTTAAACTATGAACCAATGATGTTCACTCAAACTCTGTATAATGTTTTTCACTCAATTTCCCGAATTAAAAACTTCCCTGGTAAAAAAAAAAAAAAAGTATAACATAGCAACATTTAAAAGACATAGGTCCTAATTTTAAAAAGCAATTACACACTTAAAATTGGGTTTTACACATGTAAATGCACTTTACCCATGTAAGAAGGCTTTTGAAAATTGCTACAAATATATGTCATTGAATTGCCCATAGGATTTACTCACGTAAGTGCACTTTTCGCGCATAAATGGCTTTTGAAAATTGCTGTGATAGTATGTTACATTTACATGCGTAACTCCTTTTAAAATTACCTTCATAATGAGGAAGAGATATCAGTAGAGAAACAGGGGTTAAATGGACTAGAAGCAGTTCTGATGTGTATCAAAATAGTCTTTTAAGGTGATGATTGGTTAAAGTGCAGGCTAATTTCTAGGCTGCTGAGAGCAGTTCTACTCTGTGGGCCTCATTTTCTAAAGTATCGCAGGCCTGCGATACTTTAGAAGATGAGGGGGTGGGGGGGCCCGAAACGAGGGGGTGGGCCTGCGCTAGCCGGCAGCGATCACACCGTCGCGGTACGATCTCTGCCGGTTTCGCACCCAATAGCGCCACCATAGGAGGTGTAGCTATTGGGAGCGAAATAGGCAGCTAAAAGGCACTTACCTTTTCGCTGTCCGCAGCGTCGGCGCAGAGTCGGCCCCTGTGACGCCCCGACTCCTCCTCTTCCGGGGCCGACTCCACCCCCATCCTGGTATTGCACGCGATAAGGGACTTTTCGCGTGCAAAAGGTCCCTTATCGCATGCGAGCGGCTTGGAAAATGAGGTCCTATGTTTGTGGGTTGTTTTTTTCAATTCATTTGAATACATAGAAATGAAGAAGCCAATAATCCCCTCCTTTCCAGCCAGGATAAACTTATCTGGCTAACTTGGCTGAGATATTCAGAGGTATGGCCATGCTGCTGATTATACTCAGCTATCTTATAGATAGCCAGATAAGTTTATCCTGGCTGGATAGGAGGGGAATATTGCCGTCTTCATTTCTAAGTATTGGAATGAATTAAAAAAAACCCCAAAACCACAAACATAGAGTAAGCTGGATAAAGATGAATATTGGAACTTATTTGGCTAATTTAACTGGATAAGTACCTCTGCCCTGGAACATCCTCATCCTGCCCCTCACTTATCCTGCAGTGTAGTTGCTGACCGCTGCTGAATATTCAGACAGTGCCACTTAGCCGGCTAAGTCAGGGCTTTACCTTCTCAAATATCAAATATCCATATGTAAAAAGACACATCCTATAGCTCATTTGTTGGCCTTTGTTTCTATATTGCCTTTTTGCAGAAACTTGCACCATTAAATCCCAGGGTAAACATTATCAGGAAATGTAGCAAAATTCTTGCAGCATGATTCACAGCGGAAGTACATTTCCTTTTCATGCCTCCTTGCTCCTAGAGAACCAGTCAGACCGTAAGCAATTCTTAGCTCGTTCTATGAATCAACAGTAGTAATTCGTGACTAGGTTATTTTCTGTGATTGAGAATGCTTGAGCTGGTGTTTGTGAAGTGACCTGCAGCACAGGGAAAGTAAACAACAAAGAGTCATTGATTGCAGTCAATGAAATGAAAGAAGGATACCAGTGTTTAAGTCTGAATCGAAGCTTGAGTTATGAAATTTTATACAAGACGATAGCACGACTGGGAAAATTAAGTCTAAACCGGTCATACTGTAGATTATCGGTGTTTGCATTATTTTTTAGAGACCTGGCAGTTTCCTTCACCTCAATCAGAATCAGCCTCTGCTTTAAGGGGGAGAGGGTCCCCATTTTTAAGCCCCTTCCCATCTCTATTCAGCCCTGTCTTGAGGTGGTAATCTTTTGACCAGGGGTGAGACTGCAGGCCTCTCCTGAGCCCGGCTCTTGTGCACCCAGACTCTGATCATTCAGTGTCAACATCAGAGGCGGATTGCAAGAAAATATCGGCCCGGGAGATTTTTTTCAAAACTGGCCCAGAGGGTATCTGACACCCCTGCACTTTCCCTGCAGCAAATGTATCTTCTGGCTGCGGCAGGATCAGTAGCGTAGCCAGAACTGATTTTTTTTTGGGGGGGCCCCAAAGTTAATATGGGTGGGCAGTAGCATACAGGTCTGAGCCCTACTAATTGTACCCTTATCCATAAATAATGGCTTAGAGGGCACCTGACAAAGAATTTCTAAGTCCAATAGCTGTGATGCATCATGAGTGAGCCTTTAAAATATTTTAACTTATTTCAAGCTCTTACCAACATTAAAAATCCCGTATTAACTTGTATTAATTTTGTATGTATTGCAGTTTATAAATAGGCAAGAATATCATGTAAAAAAGAAAATAAATATCAGATCCAATCATGTAATAAAACAAATATCAATGTGTTCTTTCATGAATCCTCTTTCTAGAAAGGCAGAGATCATCATAACTCCAATAAAATAGCTATAATCATAATAACCACATGAACGAGTGCAGAGCAGAATTAGTTCACATTACAACCCAAAATGCAAAATATATATTTATATATATATATATATATATATATATATATAAATATATATATATATATATATATAAATATATTTATATATATATATATATATATATTTATATATATATTTATATATATATATTCAAATTCTGGTGTCACCTCAGCAAAACAAATCCTTCCACTGCTAAACACTTTGGGGCGGATTTTAAAAGGGTTACATGCATAGGCTCGGCGGCGCGCGCAAGCCCCGGGATGCACGTATGTCCCAGGGCTTGCAAAAAGGGGCGGGGAGTGGACGGTCTGGGGCGGTCTGGGGGGGCGGGGCGGGGAGTGGCCTGAGCCTCCAGGCACCGCGGCCATTTGCTGCTGTGCCCAGGATTGCGGGCCGGCCGTCGGGACGGGTTAGGGAAGGGAGGGGAAGGTGCGGGGGGGCGGAAGGAAAGTTCCGAGGCCGCTCCCATTTCGGAGCGGCCTCGGAGGGAACGGAGGCAGGCTGCGCGGCTTGGCGTGTGCAAGTTGCACAATTGTGCACCCCCTTGCGCGCGCCGACCCTGGATTTTATAATGCGCGCGCAACTGCGCGCGCATTATAAAATCAGGCATAGATTTGTTCGCGCCAGGTTGCGCGAACAAATCTGCGCCCGCGCGAAGGTTTTAAAATCTGCTCCTTTGCGAAGTGACACAAACCCCTGCAAACAAAACAAAACTAAAACACCTAGAACCTTGCCTTAACATTCAATCACAGTACTAACTCTAAAGAATCAAACAGCACCATTATTTATGAAAAGACAGCAATACAAATATTACACCAAGCCCTAGAATAACAATACACCATCTACTGGGAAAAAAGAACAAGCCGGACTGCTACAAATCCCTACAGAGAAAATACACACTAGCATAAATATTGCACCTCAGTCACACACAGGGGCTGATGCAAAAAACGCACGCTGAAAGCGGGGGCTGTGTATTCAGCGCCCGCTTTCATAACGCGCCTTCAGGCACCTCTCCTGGGGGCACAATGCAATATTTAAATTAGGGCTTGCGTTGTCGAGGAGGAGATTGTGTGCCCCTAGTGTTTCATTGACAGCGCAAGCCAGAAAGAGGTCCGCTGTCATGGCTGTCCCTTTGCTGTCACATGTCAGTGAAAGGACCAATCTCCTTTCAGAAGGCTGTCCTGAAAGGGGATTGGTCCTTTCACTGACAAATGTAAGTGAAGAGGACCAATCCGACACTTTAATATTGATTTTATACTCTCCTTCTGGTGCTGGAAGTCAGGTTCGGAGAATGGATGCTGAATTAACCAGCGTCCATTTTCCAAACCCCTGCCAGTGTTTTTTTTAAACTTTTTTAAAATTATTTTTTTAAAGAGTTGTTCCACTTAATATCCCAAGGATATTAAGTAGGAGGCAGTACAGAAAAGCAGTTTTTTCTGTTTTTTGTACTAGTTTTAGTAGCACTCAGCAATTAACGCCTGTTCCAAAGTTGTGGATCAACAATAGATAATACTCTCTCTCTTACGGGCCGATACAGTAAAAGTTGCGGGAGAGTCCCTAGCGCCTCTTTTTTGACAGGAGCATTGGCTGTCAGCGAGTTTGACAGCCGATGCTCAATTTTGCCAGCGTCGGTTCTCAAACCCGCTGATACCCACGGGTTCTGAAACCGGACGCCAGCAGAATTGAGCGTTCAGTTTTCAACCCGCGAGCCGCGGGCCAATTTTATATTTTTATTTTTTTTTATTTTTAATTATTTTTAACTTTTGGGTCCTCCGACTTAATACTGCCATGTTATTAAGTCGGAAGGTGTACAGAAAAGCAGTTTTTACAGCTTTTCTGTGCACTTTCCCGGTGCACAGAAAATGTACAGCCAAGCTGCACATTTTACTTACTGAATCGCACGGGAATAACTAATAGGGCCATCAGCATGCATTTGCATGTTGCGGGCGCTATTAGTTGGGGGGGGGGGGGTTTTGGATGCATGTTTTCGACTGAATTAAGGTGAGCTGATTTTGGAGAAGGAATTGGTAGTGTTCCATTATTTGCTGATCTGGTTAATCTTTGAGGAGTATGGAAGTGTAGGGCGGCAGAAAGCCATTCCATTTTCTCATTATGCAGGGTTTTATGAATTAGAGATAGTGCTTTAAATTGGATCCAAAAGTTAATTGGTAGCCAATGAAGCTCTTTTAAAACTGGGGTGATATGTTCCGATTTTTTGGTATTGGTTAAAATTCTGGCTGCTGAATTCTGTAGAAGCTGAAGGGGTCTGACTGCAGAGGCAGACCTAGTAGCAAGGAGTTACAACAGTTGATTTATGAAAAGATGAGCGCTTGGAGGACTGTTCTAAGGTCTTGATGATGAAACAGGGGACTGCATAAGGGGATTAGTTAGCGCCTCTACAACCCGCGTCCAACTGCAGGTTATACAGTGCGCTGGGCTTAGCATACTGTATTGCATCGGCCCCACAGGTAGAACAAAGACCCACTCTTAACTAATACAGATATAAGGGGCTACAAATTAGAAACGGAAACATGCCTATAAAACCAAAATAGAAAGCCTTAGAAGCCAGACTCTTAATAGTGGAACTCTAAAGAGAGAACAAAGAGGTCACATGATGCAGTGAGCCGGGTGAGTTGCACTCATCGCAGCTCCGGGTGCTGTCCCCCATACGAGCGATAATTTTGTGGTGGAAACCTGTTGTACAGCCCCAAAAATAAACGGTTCGCCAGCGCTTCCCTTTCTCAACGTCCCGGCAAGAAATCAGGGTCACAGATGGCAACGAAACCGCTGAGAAAGGATAAAATTAAAAGTGTGGACCTGGAATCCAAAATGGCTGACGCATGAGGAAGCCCTGAGAAGGGGGGCCTGGACGACCGTACAGTAGCGCACCTCACAGAGGCAGTGATCGCAGGGCTCGAACCTAAATTTGTCGGCCTCGCAGAAAGCTTTTAGGCTTTCAAGGAAACCCTGAGTGACATCAGGCGCCGGATTGATATAGCAGAGGGGCGGATATCAGCCGCAGAAGAAGATAACTTAGCGATTACAGCACGGGTCTCTGTGCTTGAGCAAGCAATGTCAGCTGCCGACTCTAAGCTAGAAGACCTGGAAAATTGCTCGAGGCGCAATAATTTAAAATTTCTTGGATTTCCAGAAAGCATCGGAGAGGGAGAGCTCAAAGCGCTGCATGAAGCCTGGCTACCACAGGCACTACAACTTGCGGATCTGGCAGGTAAAGTGATAATAGAAAGGGCTCATCGCCTAGGCCCAAGGCGAGAGTCTGACCGCAGGCCGCGGCTAGTTATAGCTCGTTTCTTGGACTGGACACAAAAATCCTTGATTGTCACAGCTTTCTGAAAAATCAAAGAGCTTAAATATCAAGACCATAACATTATAATCTTCCAAGATTTTTCAGCAGCGGTGGGAGCTAAAAGGAAACTTTTCTCGCATACCTGCAACTTCCACTCCAATTTCCAGCTACTTTGAAAATTTGGAAGGACAGTAAGGTTTTCCTCTTTGATGTGCCTGAAAAAGCTGCAGAATGGATCTCCAAACAGGCAGAGCATAGCTGAAGTGGGGCACAAAGGAGAGCACCCAGCATGGGCTGGCCGGGTTGCCGGATTCTTGGAACTATTTATGGTTGATGGCGATGGTGGCCACACATTTAACTAAGTTATGTTGTTTGATGGTTCTATGTTATATATGCACTTAGTTTACCTATGTATGTTGCACCTAAAGGCACTCCACTACAGTCCTTTCAGTTTATGGGGGTCAGCGCCTGAGCGCATCTTTCACAGACCTCTCGCCCCCTTTTGTAGAGGGGCCTTAGTTTACTTATGGAACGAGGAGGGAATAATGTTAACGGAGTGGGGGGAGGGGGGGGGGGTGGGGGGGACAGGGGAAAAGGAGAGGGGGAAGAAAACATAGAAACTTTAGGATAAGGACGGGTTGTGGGGTCTGGTATCTTTGTGGGGTTTGGATAATTTCATTCAGGCTGACAAAAGCTGTTAGCAGGTTTCAGGTTAAAGGAGACCGAGAGCTGGAGGTCCTGGCTGGGAGGCCTACCAGCAGGAGCACTGCTCAAGTGTTGAATATAGATGCTTCCTATCTGTCAGACAGATAGGTCATACAAGAGTCAGCTCTTGGAATGTGGGAGGACTAGGTACTCCTATTAAGAGACAGAAGATATTGAGTGCACTTCATAGACAGCAAGCGGAGATCATAGGCATTCAAGAGACACACTTAAATGAGAGTGAAAGCCAAAAACTCAAACGGGGTTGGGTGGGCCAGTGTTTTTTCGTCCCTGCTGTGGGACGGAAAGCAGGTACTGCAATATTAATACATAAGAATGTAAGGTTTGAACTAATCCAACAGCTGTCTGATAAAGATGGGAGAATTCTTATAGTAATTGGGAAACTTCAGGGACGAGAGATCACCATATGCTCGGTATATGCTCCAAACCAATACTCCCATCAGTTCTTTCGAGGACTGGTGGGATTACTCCTTCCGGTTCAGAGTGGGCCACTTATCATGATGGGAGATTTTAACTGTGTACATGATATGAGCCTAGACAAATCTCAAAGCAAACTAATAAGCAGGAGCCAGTCACCACAAGGGATAGCATATCTTTGCACAGAGCTCAGCCTCTTGGATATATGGCGTACATTGAACCCCACCGAAAGGGACTCTACCCATGTTTCCAGGGCAGATGCCACCATGTCCAGAATTGATTATATTCTCATTTCAGACTCCCTTTTCCCTAAAATTCATAAAGCTTATATAGGGACCATATCTATTTCTGATCATGCACCTATATGGCTAGATGTAGCAGATGGGAGTTGCAAACAACAGACGTGACAATGGCGGTTTCCAGGTCACATGGCGGATAATAAAAGTTTCCAAGACTTTTTACAGAACAAATGGAGGGAGTTTGCAGATCATAATGAGGGACATAGGGATGATCATTGCTTGTACTGGGAAACCAGTAAAGCTGTCATGAGAGGGGAAATAACGTCATACTTGATAGCTCAATCGAGTGCAATGCACAAAAATATTATTTATTTATTAATTTATTTACATCTTTTTACTATACCGACGTTCAAGACGAAAATTCTTATCACGCCGGTTAACATCGAACCAAAGTTGGAAAAGTTACAAATAACAAGTATCTTCAAATCAATATATATATAAATCAATAAATTTAAAATATAGATGAGAGAAAGATGTATTTATTTATTTATTTATTTAACATTTTTATATACCGGCATTCGTAGGACACATCATGTCGGTTCACAATTAACTGAGAAAGGAAAGGAAATTACATTGAACAAGGGTGTTTAACTGGGAGAAATTGGTTAATAATTGGATAATAATTGGATAGTAAAGAATAAGGTAAATAGTGAGGTACAAGAGAAAGAGTAAGCAAGCATGAATAACTTAATTGGAACGATATGGATTAGATATGTTGCACATATTTAAAATTACATATGTAAACTTATTTACAAATTGAGGGGGCAGGTGCCTTATATTCAATTATATGTTAGAGGGGGGAGGGGAAGGGGGAGGGGAAGGGGAAGGGGGAGAGGGGAAGGGGGAGGGAGGGAGCGGGGGGGAAAATAGATGAGAAAGAGGAGGTAAAGTTAAGAGAGGGCTTGATAAGGTAAAAAGGCGGGGAGGGGGAGGCTGTAGAGGGTAAGGAGGGGAGAGGGGGGGAGTGGGAGGGGGGAGGGAGGGTGGTGTGTGGGGGGAGCATGGGGATGACATAACATAACAAGGGCTGATTAACAATAAAGTAGAAGAAACAACTAGATTACAGGCTATCTCTGCACATGGTGCGGAGATAGCCTGTAATCTAGTTACAGTTACTTTATCCTCCTAGAACAACAGTTGGGCCAAGCAAAAAAATGACTGGCGCAACAAAATAACCGTCGTAACCTCACTATCTATAACGAGACATTACAGGCTTTAAATTCGCTGTTACACGCTAGGGCACAAAAGGTATTGCAGGTAGGAGCCCATAAGCTCTTTCGATATGGAAACAAGGCCGGGAAATTACTAGCCAATCTGGTACGTTTACATAGAGGGAAAACATACATAGATAAACTGAGAGACGAGCACGGCCAGCCCATTTCTGCCGGTTCCAAAGTATGTGATAGATTTCGCGAATTCTATGAGGCGCTATATAGAGACGATAGGAAAGGTGGCCCAAATGAGGAAGCTGAGTTCTTTAAGGATCTCCAGATTCCACAGGTTACAGAGGACCAATTGGCGAAACTAAATGCCCCCATACAAATGGAGGAGTTGATGGGGGTCATTAAAGAGAGTAATAGGCATAAGGCTCCAGGACCAGATGGGCTAAGTGCTGAATATTATAAAATACTGATAAATCAGGCATTGGAAGCCTTATTACACTTTTTTCGTGATGCACAGCTGAAGCGGCAATTCCCAGAAGGGGTTACCCGAGCCTATATCACGGTGTTGGAAAAACCGGGTAAAGATCTATCCTCCCCGACCTCTTACAGACCCATTTCCTTGCTGAACTTTGAAGCTAAGCTCTTTGCTAAAATCATGGCCGATAGGTTAAGCATAGTGTTCCCCTCCATAATTATGGTGCAACAGGTCGGTTTTGTTAAAGGGAGAACCATTAGTTCAAATTTAACAAAGTTGTTTATATCCATAGAGGAATGTCAACATAGGGATATAGGAGCACTGGTGGTAGGCATTGACTCGGAAAAAGCCTTTGATAGGGTATCGTGGCCTTACTTATTTTTGGTTATGAACCATTATGGTCTTAGAGGAGAAATTGTGCATTGAGTCTCGATGTTGTATCGCAGCCCCAAATCTGCCATCTTTGCCAATGGACAGGTTTCAGATGACTTTAGCTTGTTTAGGGGCACTCGGCAAGGGTGCCCGTTATCTCCACTATTATATATACTGTCAATAGACCCCCTACTCCGAAAGATAGAAGCTGACATGCTGATTTCAGGGTTTCAGGTAGGACAGCAGGACTTTAAGCTATCTGCTTTTGCGGATGATGTCCTGGTTTTCCTGACTAATCCCCAAACATCGCTACCACGAGTACTATATCACCAGGAACAGTTCGGCGCTTTTGATGGCCTGAAAATTAACACTGAAAAGTCTGAAGCAATGGCCTTGGGAGCCCAGATACAAGCTGATTGGAAGGGCCCCTTTCCGTTAAAATGGGTAGCTACAGAGATGTGGTATCTGGGAGTACACCTCACTAAGGACATTGAGACCTTACATAAGGCAAATGTAGAACCTCTACTTCAAAATATGGAACGCAAATTGAGGATGTGGATGGCGTTACCACTTTCGTTGACTGGAAAAATCTTTCTGTTAAAAATGATGGAACTCCCTAAATGGCTGTATGTGTTCCATCAACTGCCGCTCTGGCTGAAGAAGGCAGAGATCCTTAGAATAAACAAGGCCATTCGGGCCTTTTTATGGGGGTCCCATAAAGCCAGACTTCCTCTCCCAACTTTGATGCTACCAAGCGCACAAGGGGGTTTGGCATGCCCAAATTGGAGGGACTACAACTTAACTCCGACATATTTATCACTGGGTGAATGGCACATGTATATGCACCCCGTATCAGTTCATTAGGGAATGGCTCTCACCATATAGACCCAGCAATCTTATATAGCTCCTAGGCTCAGTGATTCCCGGCAAGTATAAACAGAGTATACTCATTCACTCTGAGAGAGGGGCCTGGAGATTTCTTTGTATGGGCAAATTAGAGATGAATAGAACCACCACCCCCTACTTAACTTTCCTGGGTAATCCCCAATTCCCAGGGGGTTTGGATGCACAGGTTTTTAAGGCATGGAGCTCAGTAGGCCTAGAAACTATACACCAATTCTTGGAACCTGGTACGTATGTGATTCGCAGCTTCCAAGACCTAAAGACTCAATATGGGGTAGACTCTAAAAGTTTCTATGGGTGCCTTCAAGCCCGCCACTATATACAAACTGTGTTATCCACACCTCAAGATCCCAATAAAATGGGGAAACTTGGGAATTTCTTTCTGTCTGTGGGTCATCAACCTAACTCTAGTGCCTCTTTTTCAAAGATCCTTCGAAGTTTATCAAATACTACAGCTCTGACCACAATACAGAATAAGTGGATAAAACAGGCCAATGTAACTTTGACTCTTATCGAAATTGCTCACATTTTGAATGGATGTTATACTCTATCGGAAAATGTTACTATACGAGAGGTGGGGTTTAAAATGTTGCACTGTATGTATATGCCACGTACCTGGATGTTTGCAGCGAAACTTTGTGATTCAGACCTATGTCTGAAATGTCAACGAGGGAAAGGTTCCCTTTTTCACTGCATATGGAAGTGTGCTAAGTTAACTCAATATTGGACAGAAATAGTGAATGATTTGGGATCTGTACTGGAGCAGTCAGTTCCTAGAGAGCCAAAAGTTTGTTTATTCTGTTTATTCCAAAATGACTTACTGACACTTGATGAACCTGATAAACTGTTTCTTGGTAAGGCTTTGCTGACAGCTCTGCAAGTGATTATGGCAGTCTGGATATCCACTGACAGCCCCCAGAAGGCTCACTGGAGGAACCGGTTGAATTCCTTGATATACTTTGAATATATGACAGCAAGTACCAAGTCGTTGAAAGCCCAGTGGATATGTGAAGATATCTGGAGAAAGTACTGGCAGGCACTCCCACAGACCACAAAAGATTTAAGCAAGCAATTCTATAACCTGAAGTATACAGCTGCATCTTGCACCTCATTATAGACATTATAGACATTACAGACGATTGGACAAGGCTGAACCCTACAACAGTTGGGGGGGAGGGAAGGGAAGGGATGCAAATAGATGAACTGAGATATACTCGGGGTCAATAGCTTTATACTTCATTACAGTTTATCTGTTTGCTATATATTGAAAACTTAATAAAGAAATGATAAAAAAAAGAGAGAACAAAATAGAAAAATGTAAGAAAAATATAAGAAATATATGCACATTCCAAAAGATGGCATATTCCAATCACTAAAAAAAAACCTCTTTTTTTTTTTACCTTTGTTGTCTGATCTTTTTATTTTTCTAATCAGTTGTTCCTGGTCTCTTTTTTCTAGTTTCTCCTTTTCTGTCTTTTTTAATTCTTTTTTCAGGGTCTCTTTTCTTTTTCTGTTTCTTGTATCTCCTCTCACACAAGTACATGCTCTCGCTCTCGCTCTCTTTTCTCACACCCAGGCTCCCATTCTCACATCCTCTCCCTTTTCTCTCTCACAGGCTCTTACACACTCACACATAGGTTCCTGCTCTCACAGGCTCCCAAACACACACAGTTTCTCACTCTCTCAAGCCCAGTATACTGTTTTTATCAGTGGCCAATTCAGGTCACAAATACCTGGCAAGAACCCAATAGATCCCATGCTGCTATCAAGCAGTGGCCATTTCTTAAGTCTGCTTTGCAAATAACAGTTTATTGACTTCTCCTCCAGGAATTTGTCCCAACCTTTTTTAAACCCAGCTACACTAACTTCCTTAACCATATTCTCTGGTAATGAATTCCAGAGCTTAATTGTGCACTGAGTGAAAGAATTTTCTCCGATTTGTTTTAAAAATGCTGATCACTAACTTCATGGAGTGCCCTATACTTTGCATTTTTTGAAAAAGTAAATAACCAATTTGCAGTTTTCCATTCTATTCCACTCATGATTTTATAGGTCTCTATCAAATCCCCCCGCTGATGTCTGTTCTCCAAGCTGAGCAGACCCAACTTTCCTCATAGGGGAGCCATTCCATCCCCTTTATCATTTCCGTCTCCCTTCTCTGTACCTTTTCCAATGCAACTCTATCTTTTTTTGAGATATGGTGGCCAGACATGTACACAGGACTCTAAGGGGGGTCATTTTCAAACGTCTTTACACACTTGAAACTGGATTAAACTTACGCGTGTAAGTGGGCTTTTGAAAATTGACACACTATATGCCATTAAATTGTCAATAGGTCTTACATGTGTAAGTGCACTTTACGGGCGTAAATGGCTTTTGAAAATTGCTACAATAGTACATTACGTTTACTCATGTAACTTCTTTGAAAATGTCCTCCTTAGTGCAGCCTTACCATGGAGCGATACAAAGCATTATGACATTTGCCGTTTTATGCTCCATTCCTTTTCTAATAATTCCAAACATATAGAAACATGCTGTTTGCTTTTTTGACCACCACCACACACTGAATAGAGAATTTTAAAGTATTTTCCACTATGACACCCTCATATGGAGCCTAGCATCTCTTACATACAGGCTCTCACTCTCACATGCTTTCCCTCACAAGCTCCCTCACACACACACACACGCACACACAGACACACAAACAGGTTCTTGCTCTCATTTTTTGTGGAGGGGTTGTGTAATCGTGACTGTTGAGTTTAATTTATTGAAATCTCAGAGAGGCACTACTTGCTCAGACCCTGAATCTTTTAATTACCTAGCAATGTCTCTGGCTGCATTCCTTGTGTCATCCCACTTCAAAACTGCCTGATGTTCATTTTCTATGGAGTAGGAAAATATTGGTCTTTAAGTCCGATCTGATAAGAATTTAGATGCAGACCCTGCATCATTTTGGCAGCCATTCTCTGCCCAGCATCCACGCTGTGTCTATAGAACTACCTCTATGCATCCTAGCATTTTTCTAGCTCTGGCTACTGCTTTGTCATATTGATCTCTTTAAGATTTTATTCAATAATTAGTGGCTTCTATGTCTAGTAGAGCTACAGAAATAACAAGTGCAGCAGTGTTCTGATGAAGAAACTAATAAACAAATAACGAATCATACAAAAGTCGGGATTAAAGTATTTGTGATAGACATGGTTTTCTCTCAGGGTTGTCCCCTCACACACACAGGCCCCCCATGTGCTCTCTCTCTCTCTCTCTCACACACACACACACAAGAGAGATGAGTCTCATACTCACCCCGCAATGCTCCTGTTCAAGCAGTTTCACAATCACCCCTCACTGCCTCCCCATCCCCAGCAGTCTTACAGTCATTCTCACTGCCAACATTGTTCCTGCTCCTACCCTTGCTCCCTTCCCTCTCACTCACTCACCCTCTTTCTTCTCTCACTACCCTTCCCTTCCACTCATTCCTCTTCCTCCTACCGTCATATACTCTTTTCCTCTCACTCCTCCATTCCCTTTCCTCCCACTCACAACCCCCTCCCTACCCTTTCACTAATTCAGTTCAGCTCCCTTTTCCTTCCCTCCATTCTCAGAAAAAGGAAGAGAAGGGAAGGAAGGGGAGCCAAGCGCCAAGGCAGATGGAAGGGATGGGGAGAGGAGGCCGAGGAAGTGAGTTGTTCCCACTCCTCCTACCTTCCCTTTCACAGCTTGCCTCCCGCACCTCCTGAGGCCTGTCAGTTCACCATGGTCTTCAGCCCGTGGGAGATGGTACCCTTGCGGGCCACTCTTCACCAGGCTGCCATGGTGCTCTTCAGCCCGCAGGGGTGGAACCCTCATGGACAGGTCTTCACTGAGCTGCGACCATGCATATGTGCTTGTGTGGGGGGGGGGGGGGGGGGGGGGGGGTGGTGATAGGAATGTAAGCGAGCTGCTGCAGGACAGGATCGTCATCACTGTGTCGCCACAGCAACTCATGCGCATGTGCCCGCAGGGGGGATCCCTGTGGGCATGTCATCATCATCGTGCTGCTGCGGCATCGGTAATCTCTGTTTGGGTGGGCTCTGTTTGGGCTTTCTTCCAGCTGTGGCAAGATGGGCTCTGCCACGGCCTTGCAGGCCTCCCAGCCCCACATGGCTGACTGATGCGGCCCCGCCGGCTTCTCTTCGGGCCACAGCAGCCTCTCTTCTTCTCTTTGGCCGGGAAGTTTAAAAAAAAAACAAATCATGTGATGAGAGTGACCGGCCCACTGGGGGAAGCCCGATCCCCTGATAGAGCAATCTGCCCCTGGTCACCATTTTGCAATGATTGAGTCTCCCTTCCAATTGATGCATTTTTCTCCCCTTGACTGTCACCAGTTCTGGCCCGATTTGCTTATTCAGGGTCAGAACTGGGTGTGGGTGCAACAGGGATCTTCACGCCTATAGAAGAAACACTTAACTGTGAAGCGGAAATGACTCAGAGCCCTTCTGTGGAAGCACGCAAGGATTCTTTACTTGGGAAATTGGAATCGAAAGCAATAAACATTAAGATATTCAGAGGGATAGCCATGTTAGTCTGGTGTTAAAAAAAATAACACGAGACGGGTGGCATCTTGTAGACTAACCAATTTATTGAGGCATGAGATTTTAACGGGCAGAAAGCCATGTGTAATTTTTACTCCATAGCAGAAGTAACTTTTCGCTCAAATATACTTGGGTGTGTGCCCAGATGTAAAGGTACTTGCGCGCACATCTTTTGGCCCTGCCCTGGAATGTCCACACCCATCCATTTCCTGCCTATACCCTGCCCACATTCCATCCCTTTTTTCCCTCTATAAGATATTCATGCATCGAGACTTGTGCGCGCATGTGGGCAGCTTACAAAATCTGGTGGACATGCGCATATGCTAGATGTGTGCACATCTCCTGATTTTGGCGCACACCCGGCTTTTAAAATTCAACTTTATTCTGTATAAACAGTTACATGGTTCTGTACAGGTGATCTTGATGGTATTGTAACCAGTAGAAGAGGCAGGGAGAAGGATGGAGGGAGACACTAATCACTAGTACAAGTTGCATCCTATCTAGAAGCCCTTGCAGACCCACCCCTCCCACACAGTATCAGGTAATATGTCTGGAGGTGGGGTGTTAATCTCTTACTGGAGGATGACCTGCTGCTATCAGTCCTCCAACATCTCCTTCCCCCTCTCAAATATATGATAACTGCCTCCACAACATCCCTGGCCAGCCAGAGGAGCAAAGGCCTGGCCTAGAAATCAAACCCAGATCTCGTCGCATGGTAATACGCAGCAATACCATTGAGCCACTGGATTGGCCAGAGTAGTTTTCACAATTTAAAGCACGTTATCTTCAACTGTAGCACTTTTGATACTTTTTATGGCATCTCCACCATTATTGGAGGAAGGAAGTCCATTTTGAAATGGACCCTTTGATTGGCAACACACATTAAGAAAAGAAATTGGATAGCCAATGAATACCTAGTTACTAGTGCAGCTGAAAATAAAAGAGAGGAAATATATGTGATGCCACTTAGAGTACTGAAAAGCTCTTATCAGCACTGTTGGGTGAATAAACACAATGATATATCTTTCCTTCTATATGGCTATTTTCAGCTCCCTTGACATGCAGATTTTTATTAGCTTGCATTTTAGACATTATGAACAAAGAACACAGTTTACTGTAAGGCTTCTTCCTCTCAAAGGCAGCCCAAAAAGCGTTGAGAAAGTGCAGACTCTGTTCTTGTGCATTCAGCAAACAAGAGAGGAGTTATTGTAAACGGGTCCATGTTACACTATAAACTTCACATTTGTTTAAACAAATACTGTGTGGTCAAACAGCATGAAGGACTTTTCAAATGAAGAAACACTTGTGGTTTTACAAAAATTCTCACATGTGCTCGTGCTTAACTGTTTGCTGTGGTTTAGAAAACCAAGTCTATCACAAATACTTTAATCCCGACTTTTGTATGATTCGTTATTTGTTTATTAGTTTCTTCATCAGAACACTGCTGCACTTGTTATTTCTGTAGCTCTACTAGACATAGAAGGCACTATAATTATTGAATAAAATTTTAAACAGATCAATATGACAAAGCAGTAGCCAGAGCTAGAAAAATGCTAGGATGCATAGAGAGAGGTAGTTCTATAGACACAGCGTGGATGCTGGGCAGAGAGAGAATGGCTGCCAAAATGATGCAGGGTCTGCATCTAAATTCTTATCAGATCGGACTTAAGGCCCAATATTTTCCTACTCCATAGAAAATGAACATCAGGCAGTTTTGAAGTGGGATGACACAAGGAATGCAACCAGAGACATTGCTAGGTAATTAAAAGATTCAGGGTCTGAGCATGTAGTGCCTCCCTCTGAGATTTCAATAAATTAAACTCAACAGTCACGGTTATACAACCCCTCCACAAAAAATGATCCTCTAAAAACACATAATTGCACATCATGATAGTAACTTTCAAACCAGTGCGTGGGCGCAAATGTGCGCACGTTTGTCAGTCCGCACCCAGGGATGTGGCCATTTTATAACATACATGCGCATATGTGTGCTTATTATAAAATAGCCTGGCCGCGTGCACATGTGCGCCAAATTTTAAGTCGATGTGCGCAAATGCCACTTCTGCCATGTAAATTGGGGGATTTTAAAAGGGGCACATGTCAACGCCATTCCCAGTTTTACTAGTTCATCCCCAGTTCACCCAGTTAAGAGATAGGTCTTCCAAACTCCCTAGATTAATAGCCTTCTCTCCCCCTAGTTATCCCCGACCCTTACAACCTCACAGATCTGCATTCGCAAGATTCCTAAGAAACAACTAGAGAATGAGAGAAAAGGCAGTCCTCACCACTATAGGTATCAACACTCCCAATATATCCTCCTGCCTTACGTATACACTGCTATTACTGAATGCCCAGGCTCTGTCAAAAAAGATTCCACTGATAAATGATCTAACAGAGGAATTAAATCCTAATAACTTCTGTATTACAGAAACTTGGCTGAATGACAAAAACAATGTACTAATAAATCAAATTGCAGATCCCAACTATGACATCTTTCACTTCCGAAGGCTTAAACGTAAAGGAGGAGGTCTACTAATTATCAGTAAAAAAGAACTCAAATTAAAACCTTACAAAACAGAAGTTAACCTACCCTACGAAGTAGCAGTACTGAAATCAACACAACTAAACATAGGCATGGTCTACTGGCCCCCTGGAATTCTCCAAAAAGACTGCTCACCAATAATCAAAATATTTACAAAAGCATTTCCATCGCCTGAAACCAACATAATAGTAGGAGATTTTAACCTACATGTAGATAAAACACCTAAATCTATAGCTTATAAATATTCTTAGAAACAATGAAAGCAATGGGATGGTCACAATTTATTACTAATCCCATGCATAAAGCGGGCCACATACACAATCTAATATTTGCTAATAACAACTGTCTCCTCAACACATCCCACATTATTCTGCCCTGGTCCAATCACCAACTAATCAAAGCAAAAATAACCTTCCTCAACGAATCACAAAAACATATAAATCTAAATTAACCTTTCAGCTTCAGAAAATAAAATAGAATCTGACTGTTATGCTCAGGCTTGTGAACCCTTGGGCCGACGGGAGGATGATATACCTTACGAGGAAGATCCATAGGTTCTCCCGTTGGGTGGCGAGGCAGGAACAGAAGACGTGACCAGCTGACCCTCGGCACTGGAGATAGAGGTGACTGTGGAGGCAGACGAAGAGTTGTGACGTCGAGGAAAGGAACTGTGTCTTCGCCACTGGAAGCCTGTGGTCCCCCCAGGAGGAGCCCGTAGGGACCCGGACCGCTAGGACTTAGGTGGACCTTTGAGAGGTTAAGAAGTCGAGTGTTCGATGCAAGGGCTGACTGGAGCTTCACCCCTGGAAGCCCGCGGTCCCCCCCGGGAGGAGCTCATAGGGACCCAGGCCGCTGGGACTTAGGTGGGCCCTTGGAGACGATGGTCAAGAGGAAGTCCAAGGTCAAGTGCCAGAGGGTCGTTGCTTACCAGTTCGAGGTCACACAGTGAGGGATCACCCCTTGCCAGTCCGAAGTCACACACCAGAGAATCACTGCTTGCCAATCCGAAGTCAAACACCAGGAATCACCACTAGCCGATCCGAAGTCAGGAACCAGGAACACCAAGACAAGACAGGAACAAGGATCCGATGGAGAAGAACTCACCGAAGCAAGCAGACCTGACTAACCCAAAAGTTGCCAAGTCAAGGAATGAGCAGAGGAAGCCTCCTTTTATACTTCCTCTGCCCTGACTCATAGGGAACAGCTGTGGGTAGTTTAAAGGGATCAGGTCCCTTTAAATCTGATGAGGAGGCACGACCTCGTGCCTAAAGATGGCGGTGGCCATCTTGGATTTCCTCCATGGAGGAAATGCTGCTGGACACCACGAGGGAGGAGCAGGGACGGCTCCCCCACCCCGTGACCATCACTGGGACCCGTGCCGGAGCGACGGGCACTGGATTAGGGACTTCCCCCAGAGCTCCCGTGGCAGGTCGCCGTCACGGGCAAGGTAGGAGGGCACTCCCACGGCCGTCCGCGGAACACAACATTGACATACTAGCAGAAGCAATTAAAAATAAACTAACCAAATTTTTAAAAATTCTTTATTTATAGTTTTAAAGTCAAATACAACAACAAAAAATATTTGACAAGAAAAATAGACAATATATATATATACAATAATCAGAAATAATATTTCAGTATATATTGCCACAATTAGACCCCAATTTAAGAAAGGGGGGAATAGGAAAAAAGTCATGGGGAATGACTAGTAACACAAAGCAAATGCCTTTAGATAAGGATGAAGGATGCATAGCAGATAATACCCCATCACTAAATATCCACATTGGCAGTAATGGGAGGACCCAAAACCCCTCGCTGGGCTTCTAAAAAGTTCTTCAATTGCATAGGATCAAAAAAAAAGAATCAAGAGTGATAACACATTTGCAAGGATACCATATAACATATGACGCTCCTAAAGATAGAACTGCAACTTTCATGGCCAAAACTTTCTTCCTTCGTTCTTGCGTTGCTTTGGATATATTGGGAAACATCCAAATCTTTGGCCTTTAAACATGACGTCTTTATTACAAAAATATAGATGAAAAACATTGTTGCAGTCTTGCAGAAAAAAGAAGAGTAGCATGTTATACAACATTCCCATCATCATATTTTTCCAAAAAATCAGATAAATTAGTAGGAACTTTCACCGAAGAATTATCCATTAATTTAGAGGCAGGAAGAAAAAAAAACCCTTCTCAATGGGAGGAAGTGCATTCTCTAGAATAAGAAGAAAAAAGATCAAATTAATGAGTGGAATCTGTGGAAAGTTAAGTAATCTCAGGTTCAAAGACCTGAGAGAGTTCTCAATGTTCTCAGTTCTATGAGATGTAACAGACAAGTCCTTGATGATATTATACTGGACATCTTGAACTTTGCTAAAGATACTTCTACATCAGATTCCTTCTTCTCTAAAAAATTAAGACATTGCTCATGAGATTGAAAGTTATTATGTAAATCAGTAGTCAAAGAGACCAAGGACAATACTAATTTATTAATTGAAACCATAACAGTCCAAAGACTGTCCAACGTGATAACCGGAGGTTTAACAAAAGCAGTAGAGTCATGAAATGCAATAACAGGAGCTTTAACTAAGTTTGAGGTCCTTTGTACCTGATCCAATTGCACTAGCCAGCAAGTCAAGGAGTGGCGCAGACCCATCTGCACCAGCCTGTACTTCTCAGGGATCCAACAGCTCTCCAGCTAAACTCTGATGCTGTATCGGCATCAGTATAGTGGGTGAAAAGGAGCCAGAAGATAAAGCAGAACCGCCCAAGGTCCCAGTTGCTTCAAGAGGAGCGTTGGAAGAAATGGCAGCTCTTACGGGAAGATGCGGTGTGGAACGATAGTCAGGGCTAAGAGAGACCTCCACCACCGGCAGGCTGGTGTCCCTGATACCAGCCAAGCCAGCATTGACCGCCGAAACTTGGGGAAAGGTGTGTTCGAGAATAGTTGTTTGGCGAAGGGCAATACCAGTTCAACCGTCTTGCCCTGTCGAATAGCTACTTTGCACTTTCCCATATCAAGGAAATTAAAAGTAGAATTCATTAAGACAAAGAAAGAAGGGAAGTCCTCTGGAGCGACTCGAAAAAGCTACTGCTGTGCAGCAGACATCTTGGTTCCCCCCCCCTACCATAAACTAACCAAATTTAATCATGTGACTGCCTTTTCAGCATTTGACTCCTGGGATAAAAATTGTCAACGAAATAGCTGACAATTTAAGCCCAGTGCAGACAAAAATACTGCACAAAGAACAAAATGCAACTAAACAGAAGAAACCATGGTACAATGAAGAGCTAAAAAGCACACAACTAAAACCGAGGAAGCACGAGAAACAATGGCAGTAATGCCAAACAACAGACTCCCAAGGAAAATACAGATCTCTCCTAGCAAAATACTGCTCATTAATAAATAAAGCAAAATAAGAATACTATGCAAAACAGATACACAGAATCTTATTCAACTCTAAACTACTCTTCGAAATTGTAAAAAATGTAATCAAAGACCTGTCATCATCCATCTCAAACAACCTCAACTTCTCAAAGAACGCCTGCAATGATTATGCAACCTCACTATTAGATAAAATCAATAGCTTAAAAATTAAATTTACCAACAGCCCACAAACAAAGAACCAGATAATATTCATGAACAAGCTAATTGGACCACATTTGACAGAGTAACTATTCTTGAAATCAGTCAAATAATCTCTAAAATTAAGCTTGCAACACATCCACGTGACCCAATCCTAGCAAATTCTTTGAAACTGGTAATGAAGTAATCACCCCAACAATAGCAACAATTATCAATCTCTCACTCTCAGAAGGAATGATCCCAAATGGAGCAAAACAAGCAGTGGTAAAACCAATCCTTCAAAACAAAACCAGTAGAACTGATGATTGAGATAACTACTGCCCAATATCCAACCACCTTTCCACTCAAAAATACTTGAAAAAGCAGTGCTACAACAAGTGGAAAACCACCTAGAAGACCATGACATTCTACATCCTAATCAATTCGGATTCAGAAAAAAATCGCTCAACTGAGACTTTACTCATATCGCTAATGGACCCCATACTATGTGGGTTTAATGACAATGTATCCTATATTCTAGTGCTAATAGATCTAACAGCAGCCTTCAACACAGTGGATCACACCCTGCTATGCCACCAGCTAAGAAAAATTGGATTAGATGGCAGAGGTCCAGGAAACAATATATCTGACCCCTTCCCCATAAATACAGGTGTCCCCCAAGGCTCAGCACTCTCGGCTACCCTATTCAACATCTACCTGCTTCCTCTGTGCAAATTACTAATGGATTTAGGATTCACCTTCTTCTTATATGCAGATGACATTCAATTCTACATTCCATTCGACTCCTCTTTTGAAAGACAGCATCGACACTCTCTAAATACATAAAGTCAATACAGCTAGAACTCTCTAATCTAAAACTAACACCCAATACAAAAAAAATCAAACTCATCTGGTTAAGAGAAACTCCTCCATTGTTAAACCGCCATCACTAAATCTAGGTAATTTTGACCTCATGCCTTCAGATCAAGTGCGAGACTTAGGAATTCAGATCAACGAAAATGTTACTATGAAAAGGCGCATAAACAAATTAATCACTACTGGATATGCAAATCTAGGCATTCTAATAGATTGAAACCATTACTAACCACAGAAGACTTCCATAAGTTCTATAATCGCTAATTTTCTCTAATATTGACTATTGCAACTCCCTATTTCTAAGACTACCATCCAGCCTATTAAAAAAATTACAACTACTACAAACCACTGTGGCAAGATTTTTAATGGGAACCAGGAAATGTTATCACATCACACCTTCATTTAGGGGTATATTTTAAAAGGAGCATGCGCTGTCTACATGTGTGCGTGCTACCCGGCGTATACACATGTATGCTTGATTTTATAACTTGCGCGCTCAGGCAGATTTGTTTATTTATTCATTTAATCCATTTTATTCACCACTATTTCCAGTTTGTTCAATGCGGTTTACACTAAAACACACATATAATAAAAACAGATAAAAACAACACATAATACATAAGATAACACATCAGTATAGGCACTTTTTAAAATAACAATAATAATAAATAGAGCATTTGCTATTCAAAAATACATCATATCAATTAGGGAAAGCCTGAGTAAATAAAAGAGGCTTCAATTTCTTCCTAAACTTTAAATAATCAATTTCACTGCACATTTCCAATGGTAAGGAATTCCAAGGGGTCGTCGCTGCAATGGAAAATGCTCTGTTTCCCAAATCCTGTAAATAATAATCAGCTGGCGGACGAAGAACCCACAACCTTTTGAGAGGTTGATTGCAAGGAGCGATTCAGAACATACCATTGCAGTTTCTCTGCTAAACGGAAAGAGTCAGAAAATAATGATTTAAACGCTGTTCTCTGAGAAATAAGTAACCAATGAAGGCCCTTTTATATGTGGACTTCTACTTACCCCACAAGGCAACCCACACGCCACCCGCACAGCAGTATTCTGGAGTAACTGTAAAACATGAATCGAGTACTTTGGAATTCCAGAATACAAAGAGTTAACAGTAGTGCAATCTGCTAAGTACAACCAATCTATAAAGTCCAATCTAGGTAGCAATTTCTGCACTGGTCTAAGCAACCGCAGCTTAAAGGAAGCAGCTCTAGCCATCTTCTTAACATTAGCCTGTGAAGACAATCAAGAATCCAAAACTCCTCCCAGATTACGAGCTTCTGAATTTAATGTAACTGGAAAATCACCAAAGGCGAAGATGACGAGACAGACTTTCCCAAGCCATTAAAAAAAAACCCAAAAAAAAAACCCGCTTCCAGTAGGGCTGTTGATTGTGATTTAAACTAATGTGTATTTCCTAACATTAAATCTATTTTGGGTTCATTATAAACAGAACAAACCAAAAATCAACTTTACCAAAATGCTCCAAAGCCCCAAAGTTGAAACAAAGTCTCTCCTGCTCCTACTTACCCCTTCCATGGGGCCTTCAGTGTAGAAAGGGCAGAAGCCTAGTTGCTGCTGCTCTACTGACTCCTGGTTGTGCATTTTGTGTTATGGCCCATATGCTTCATAGACAAGAAACACTGGCATTGGTCTCAGGGCTTTGTCCCAGGAGAGCAGGCAGGGAAGGAGTGACTGGAGATCACTCCTGCCCCTTTCTACGTTGAAGGCACCGTGGAAAGAGTAACTGGGGATCAGGGAAGCCCTGGCTCGGTAGTGGGGGAGGGGGGGGGGGTGCAGAAAGGCCTGGGGAGTCTCCAACTCACAGTGATGGTGGTGATAAGGGGGTGAAAGGGTCCTGGAGGAGGCCCTGTTCAGGTCCTTTTTTTGTTTAGGGGTTGTTGTTTTTTTTTAAGTGCAATGTTTATTTTGGTTTTGCAACTTAAATCAAACCTAAATAAATATTAAATGACTGGAAACCCAAAGAAAAAAAAAAATCCCGGAAAAAAAAACTAAATCAAAATGAAACTTTTTTCAGTGCATATCCCTAGATTGCAGCACACTTTTCTCAATTGAAAGCACTACAAGTTGCTGTAGTCTAGATTTTCTCATTGTTCATCTCTCAGCCAGATGTGTAAACTGGGGGTGTGCATTCCTATTAACCAAATGAGTAAAATGTAACAAATGAGTCAATTGTCAGTTCATTAAGAATGAAGCAAACTGAAATTTTTCAGAAATTTTAGGAAATTTCTAAAAATATTTAGAAAGTTTCATTTTCAGGCCACCATTTTTGGAAAAGGACATGCTACATGAACAAAACCCCCTGTCCATCCACTTACCCTCCCCAAACCAGTACAAAAAAAAAAAATAGTCTCTGGGGTCTAGTACCATCCTCTTCCCCCTTGAGGCTTATCAAAGTCATGGTATCCCTGTGGTCTAGTGAGGGAAAGAGTGATCCCCATTCACTCCCACTACACCCAAGCCATTCTGCAAAATGGCAGTGGCTGATGCTACTTTTACCCAATGTATCTGGTCAAAGAGGGGATGATGTCAGCTGGCACTGACCAACCCTAGGTGCTCCCTAGGTCTGGGGTGGGGGGAGGGGGATGGAATCCAACTTCTCTTTTGTCTGCAATTTTTGAGTGGAGTATCTGGAGCAATTGGTGGAGGGAGTGGCTGAACAGATGAAGGTCTGAGACAACTTGTGTAGGTCTCAGTGACCTGGTGCTTGGAAGTATGCGAACACATAAGAATATTCATAAGCAAGATATGTGCATACATCAGCTGACTTTATAAAATACTTGACTCTGTGCATAAACTAAGGGTTATTACATGCTCATGTTACAATTATTTAACACGTAAAATATATTTATTTATTTATTTATTTATTTATTTAGCGTTTTTCTATACCGGCATTCGTGATTAGAAACCACATCATGCCGGTTTACATGCAACAAGGGGTGAGAACAAAAAACGGAACATAAACAAGTGCAAAGAGATTACAACAAGGGTCTTAAAAACTGGGAAGAGAATTAGAATAAGAGAGCCGAGCAGTTAGGATTACATTATTTACATTATATTATATGTATGTACTTTTATAAAATAGTCACATAAACTGTATGGATCCCTGCATTAAAGAAGTGTGCATGTACTGAAACATATTGGCAAAGTTTCGGAGAGTTGATTCCATTATTTTATAAATTGCCCAGCTCCCACTGCACAGTTTATAAAATACAGGCATAACTTTAATTGCACCTACTTATGTGTGTATGTGCCAAGCTATGCTGCACACTATTGAAAATGACCCTCTAAATATAATTACATGGCTATTTTTTAAACCGATAGGAATATAGATAAGTAAGAAAAGAAGAACGTGGCCATGCTTAAAATCCTTTTGACTTTGATATGCGAAGTTAGCAAGTTCCAAGTCCCACATAAAAAGAAGAACTTGCTTTATTTATAAACCCTGAGATGTTCTTATTCTTGCTTCATAATATGCTTAGTCAGGTTAAGATTTTTCTCAAGCCTGTTACACTTTTATTCTCACATTCTTATTGGTCATGAACACATGGGAATTTCATGTTTTAAAAAAAAAATGAATGACTTAAGAAAAAAAAAGTACAGAAGATTGTGCTAGATCTTTCTTCAAAGCTTATGAAACTTCCAACTTCCTTTCCTCATAAGCTGTCCTATTTACAGCTTTTGCTGTACTTTTATAATTACCCATACTCCTTTCTGACCTTTCCTCCTGTATCTTTGAGCTTCCTGCTTAATTGGAAGCAGCCTCTGCGGGCTATTGTGCCATGAGCATTTATTTTCACCTACCCAGGATTTTTCCTCCCTTTTTATATCTTCTCCCAAATGACTCAACCCAGTTATTGCAGCAATGATCCTTAACTGGATCAGGATTTAATTATTTGATTTATGTTCCGCCTTTTGACACTTCAAAGCAGATTACAGTCAGGTACTGTGGGTATTTCCCTCTCCCCAGAGGGTTCCCTCCAAAACCCTACAATTGTGGTCCCTAAGTGTTATTGTTGCTCGATCACTGGGACTCCTTCCTCTCTAATCTGGGAAGCAGGAGTGAGCACAGAACTTTTTTTTTTCTCTTTGCTTGGTATTTCAGTTTGTTTTCTTAGTTATTTTTTAAATTTTGTTTCTTGTTTGTGTCATTTAATTTCATTTATCAGAAGAAAAATTTTTTTAACCCCCCCCCCTCAGGTCCAGGCTCTGCCCCCTCACTCTACTGTGAAAATAACATTCAAAATCTCCCTTCTCCCCATTCACCCACTCCCTTCCCAGCATCTTATCCCAACTGTGATATCTTCACAAGGCAATAGCGATCTTAGGAAATGGCCCTGAGGCTGGTGTCATTATTAATTTCTACCATACAATAAAATGGTTCTCTCCAATCTGAGAACAGCTTCTGCCCTTTGAAGATACCATGGATAAGGTAAGATTTAGGAATGTGCATTCTTCTTAAACAAATTAGTAAAATGTGATGAAAATGTTTGGGCATTTTTGTATTTGGATAATTAAAAGAAAAAAGGGTTTTGACCTGGTCTTGTCACTGAGGCCTAGGCCCAATACCTGTGCCTGGCTCAAGGCCCGATCCCATCACTGTGGCTCCAGGCCCAATGCCAGGCCCAAGGCCGGCTTCCATCTCCAAGGCCCAAGCCTAGGCCCAGGAATGACACTGGGGCCAGCTTGAGGTCAGATCCTGTTTCTAAGGCCTGGGTCTAGGTCCAGTGCCTGAGCCCAGCCTGAGGCTGGGTCCTGTCACTGAGGCCCAGGACTAAGCCTAAGCCTGATGCCAGGGCTCATCCTGAGGCTCGGTCCTGTTGCTGGGACTAAGCCCAGCCTGATGCCAGGCTTGATGCTGGGGCCCAGGCCAGATGTCAGGGCCCAGCCTAAGGCTGGGTCCCATCACAAAAGCTCAGGCTGAGGTCCAGACCCAATGCTGGCATTCAGCCCAAGGCATGGTCCTGTCCCTGAGGCCCGGACCTAGGCTTAATGCTGGGGCCAAACCTGAGGACAGGTCCTGACACCGAGGTCCAGGATTAGGCCAACACCCAGCATTGAACATTTACACTGATAGCATATACTTCCAGTGCTATTACCAGAGTAACGTTGGAAGCACTCAGTGCAGGACCACATTTCAGGTATTGGATGGATGGAAAAGCTTCAGGGAACGGGTGGTGGTGTGGGGGGGTATGGGGTATGATGAGAAGGCAATATTCTGTTTTAGTATATAGCGGGGAAGGAGGACTAGAGGGCTGGTGCCAAGATTTTGGTTTAGAAGGAGGTTTTTTTTTGGGGGGGGGGCCACATAACTGGATATCTTTTGAAGATATCCAGTTACATGGCTGGTTATCCAGCCACACAAGGCCATATAACTTAGCTGGTTATAGTTAAAAATTGGCCAAGTCAGCCGGATAACAACTCTTTTCCCAGAATGCCCCCAGAGCACCTCTTTTTTTTATCTGGCTAGATTTTTTATCTGGCTAAAATTTAGTCAGACAAATGGCAGAAGGCAGACACACTACAGGCTAGGACACTGCTGATGCTTCATCGGTACCAACATCTTCCCCCAGGGATTGACCCTTTAGGTTCTGAGGCCAGCAGGACTTAGGAGCATATCCACAGCAGAGAAGAGAGATCTGAGGGTCAGGACAGGCAGCGGTTCAGCAAGCCTGATTTCTAGGTGGATGGTCAAGATAAGCAGCGGTCAGGCAAGATCTGTATTCAGACAGAGGGTCAATGCAGGCAATGGTCATGAAAGGTCTGTATCTAGGCAGAGGGTCAAGGCAGATGGCAGTCATGCAAGGTCAGTATCCAGAGGGTCAATGCAGGCCCTGGTCAGGTAAGGTTAGTATCCAGGCAGATGGTCCAAGTTGGCAATAAGAGGTCAATCAGAGGAGAGCAGGGAAGGGACGGGACCGAGCAGAGAGGCAAGGCAGAAGCTGAAACAAGGCAAGAAACTGGAAGGAGGCAAGGAGAAGACAAGACAGGAACTGGAGCAAGGCAAGGCATAGCAGGAACTGGAAGACAAGACAAGAATCCAGAATGAAGCCAACGAACGCTAGCAAGGAATGCAGGAGGACCTGTGGCTGTCCTTTAAATACCATGGCTCTAATGTCATCAAAGGGCATCTGTGTTATTTTCCGCAAATGACCCTTTAAACGGCAGAAGAATGTGCGTGCATATGCCTAACGAGGGGTGCGCCAACGTGAGACACTAGCACCAAAAGTGCAGTGTCTTGGGGCCAGGGCCTAAGCCTGCCTGGAGTGCGGGATGGGCATCATGACAAGCAAAGTGTAACAAGAGTGATTTATTCTAACTTAAAACAATACCTACTGTATATTTATTTATTTATTTATTTTAGTTCTTTTAATATACCGATGCTCAAGACAAGGTCTTATCGTACCGGTTTACAATAAACAAGGGGGGGAAACCAGTTAACACAGGAAGCGAAAGTTACATTAAAACAGGGAAGTAGAACATGGCTGTTTGAAGAAAAGGGATAGATTAACAATTTCTATTCTAAATGTATAGAAGAGCAGGTAAGCAAGGAGCGGTTGCTTATCTGGTAAGCTTAAATACAAATTTACATAGTGGAGTTCAATTGAAAAGTTAATATACGCGAGCGGTTCTAGAATAGCAGATCCTTAGTGAGGCTGAAAGAGGACGCAACCGAGGGGTGGAGGTCCTTGCGGATACCATGGGTTTCTTCAGCGATAAGCTTGGGCGAAGAGCCAAGTTTTCAATTTTTTTTTCTGAATGTGAGATGACAATGTTCCTGGCGTAGGTCTGGTGGGAGAGAGTTCCAGTGATGTGGTCCAGCGGTAGATAGCGCTCATTTTTTGATGGAGTTGTGTATAGTGGAGTTGCTAGGGGGAACCTGGAGGGAGCCTCTGTAGGCAGATCTGGTTGGCCTTGATGAAGAGTGTAATTTGAGGGGTATGGTGAGTTGCAGAGAGGATTGCTGATATATAGATTTGTGAATGATGGTCAGAGTCTTGTAGAGTATTCTGAAGTGTATGGGTAGCCAATGTAGTATTTTTAGTATCGGTGTGATGTGGTCTATCCGGTAAGTGTTTGTAAGGATCCTGGCTGCTGCGTTTTGCAGCATCTGAAGAGGTTTAGTGGAGGAGGCCGGGAGACCAAGCAGGAGAGCATTGCAATAATCAATTTTTGAGAATAGTATGGCTTGAAGGACAGATCTGTAGTCATGGAAGTGAAGGAGAGGTCTTAATTGTTTTAGGACTTGAAGTTTATAAAAGCCCTCTTTTGTGGTGTTGTTAATGAATTTTTTAAAGTTCATTCTGGAGTCTAGGGTCGCTCCAAGGTCTCTCACTTGATTTACTGATGGTATGTTTGTGGTGCTGGCTAGTGGGTCATTATCGTTGGGGGAGATGACCAGAAGTTCTGTTTTGGATGTATTGAGAACTAGGCTGAGGCTCGTATATAAAACCACTGTATATTTTATGCTGCTACAACAAAAATTATTATCAGCCTCAAGAAAGGTGTAGGTATTCTGCTCTCTTTACATGAACTTAGATCTTAGTTTATTTGATTTAAATGTCAGATAAACCATTTAAGACTAAAATCCCTCAACAAAGCAAGGTGTGCGACCAACGATAATGGTGTTTCAAGTAAGCAAAAGTGGTATTCCAATTATGTTTTAAGGCAGCAATTTATTTAAAGCTTCAGAATCAATCTCATAGACTTCAGTCCCCCAACATGGCCATGTTTCACCATGTTCACCACTGTATTGGGGGGACCCATGAGAAGCAAATTCCCTTACAGTTGAAAACATCTATACAGAAAACAAAGGATAAACAATCAGAACAGCAGCAACCAAAGCTGAGATACATGATTAGAATACATACCAGGGTAAGGTATATTGATTACACATGAATAAAATATGTAGAATCGAGGCATTCTAAGAACAAAGAAATCAGTAGGCACAAATTTGCAAACAAACATGTGAAAAGTATAAACAAGTACTGCGACTTCATAAATGTTAATACATATCAAAAAACATTGGGGCATATTTTTAAAGGAGCACGCGTGGGGTACATTTGTGTGCTCTACACAGCGCGCACAAATGTACACCCGATTTTATGACATGCGTGCACCGCCGCGCACATGTTATAAAATCCAGGGTCGGCGCGCACAAGGGGGTGCACACTTGTGCACCTTGCACACGCCGAGCCCTAGGGGAGGCCCAATGGCTTTCCCCGTTCCCTCCGAGGCCGCTCCGAAATTGGAGCGGCCTCGGAGGGAACTTTCCTTTTGCTCCATCTTCCCCTCCCTTCCCTTATCTAACCCACCCCCCAACCCTATCTAATTCCCCCCCTACCTTTGTTCTCTAAGTTACGCCTGCTGAGCAGGCATAACTTGCACGTGCCGGCCAGCTGCCGGAGGACTCAGGATCGCCCCAATCGGCACCACGCCCACTACCCCGCCCCCTTCCCGCCCCTTTTTCAAAGCCCCGGGACATAAGTTACGCATGTAACCCTTTGAAAATCTACCCCAATATGTATAAGCAAACAAAGCAATGCTATTCTAAAATGTATAATTCTGTAAAAAATACCAAAACAGAATTATACAGTAGGAAAATGTTAGTGGCTGTCATCAAGTGAAAAAACCAAGAATATATACCCACAAATTACTTCAAGAGGTCAGAATGTCGAGTGAAAGGCTGCTGAGTGGGGGGATGCCTACTTTAACTTAAAAGGAAGGCGTTTAAAAAGTGTTTAAAAAATGCAAAAAGACAGCCATAAATGAACAGCCAATTCAGAAGAAGTCACATGGTATAAAACCACCAATACTAGAAAAGAAAAGAGTAGCCTACGAGTGGGAGCCGAAAGAACTTGAAAGAGAACTTAAGAGTCCGATTATAATGTACAGTAGTTAAAAATCAGACCTGAAAGGGAACTGGTTGAATGAAAATAGAGGGGAAATCCCTTACAACTTTAAGATTCTTTTTCTGGGTAGTGACTCCCAATACCAAACGCAGCATCATATACATTTAGTTGGGATTATTTTTCCCTAGGTGCATCACTTTGCACTTTTCTACATTAAGTTTCATCTGCCGTTCAGTTGCCTAGTCTCTTAGTCTCAAAAGGTCTTTTTGCAGTTCCTCATACTCCACTGCAATTTTAAAAAATTTGAATCATTTTGTGAAAACTGCAAACTTGATCACCTCACTCATCATTTCCTTTTCCAGATCTCATATGAATATGTTAAACAGCACAGGCCCCAATAACAATCCCTGAGATATTCCACTAATGATCTTTATCAATTTGGAAAACTGAACATTTAGTTCTACCCTCTGTTTTCGGTCATTTAACCTTTAGCCAATCCACAATAGAATATGTCCTCCTATCCCATGACTTTGTAATTTCCTGAGGAGTCTCTCATGAGGGACGTTGTCAAATACCGTCTGAATGTCCAAATACATTATATCAACTGGCTCACCTTTATTTACATGTACAAAAATTCTACAAGATTCATAAGACAAGACTTCCATATTCACTTTTCCCTGTTAAAAAATTGGTCTCACATTGGCCACCTTCTAGTCTTCAGGAATCAGAGATGTTTTAAATGAAAGGTTACAGATGACTGTAAACAGGTTAGTAATTTCATGTTTTAGCTCTTCTAGAACTCTGGGATGGATGGATGGATGATTTGTTACTCTTTAGATTGTCAATCTGATCTATTACATCCTCCATTATCACAGATATTTGTTTTTGTTGCTCAGAATCTTCACCATTAAAAAATGTTTCCGTTGTGGGTATATTCTGAACATCCTCCTCCGTAAAGACAGAGGCAAATAATTCATTCAGTTTGTCTGCTATTTCCTTGTCCTCCTTGAGCACACCTTATGCCCCTCTGTCATCTAGCAGCCCAACTGACCTCCTCACAGGCTTTTTGCTTCAAATGTACGTGAAAAAGATTTTATTAGTTTTTGCCTCACTGACAAGGTTTCTCTGAAAACCTTTCTTGACCTGCCTGATTACTGTTTTACATCTAACTTGCCAGTGCTTATGCTCGTTCCTATTTTCATCATTTGTGTCTGCTGTCCATTTTTTTCAATGATGCCCTTTTAGCTTTTACTGGTTCCTTTACCTCACCATTAAAGTACACTGACAGTTGTTTTGCTCTTCCTTCAACCTTTTTTAGTGCATGGAATACATTTTATCTAGCCTTCAAAAATGACGTTTTTAAACAATGTCCATGACTCATGCAAACGTTTAGTCCTTACAACAGTTCCTTTTAGTTTTTTTTCTAATTTCCTCGTTTATCATAGTTTCCCTTTTTAAAATTATATGCTACTTTACATAGCTTTACTTAATGTCCTCCCTCCAGTGATTAGGTCAAATGTGATCAAATCTGATTGTATTATGATTGCTGTTGCTTAGTGGCCCCACCTCAGTAACCTGCTCATATCAGGTCATGCATTCCACTAAGGATTCGATCCAAACTAGCTGCCCCTCTCATTGATTCTAGAGCTAGCTGCTCCATGAAGCAATCATTTATGGAATCTAGAAATGTAACCTCTATAGCATGTCCCAATGAGACACTGACCCAGTCAATGCTAAGGATAACTGAAATCTTCCATTATTATTGTGTTGCCAAATGTACTTGCTTTTTAAATTTCAGCTAGCATTTTACAGTCTGTTTCTTCATTTTGACCAGGTGGTTGGTAATATATACCCACTGCTATACTCTTACCCATCACATAAGGAATTTCTATCCATAAGGATTCCATACTGCATTTGTTTCCTTGCAGGATTTTTATCATGCTTGACTCTATGCCATCTTTTACATATAGTGCCACCCCTACACCAATCTGATCTGCTCTATCACATTGATATAATTTATATCCTGGTATCACAGTGTCCCATTGGTTATCCTCTTTTCACCATGTCTGAAATGACATCATCAGGGAGTGCTGGGTTGACATTTCCCACCACGGGGCTGCCTTAACATGGCATGCAGCACACACGCAGACCTATATTTGCATTTACTTTTACAGTTATTAAAATTTATGAATCGCCTAACATATCAGGCCTAGGTAATGAACAAGTGAACATGCATAATCATAGCACGAAATTACATTTCACAGTTCAAACAATAAATAGTGCACACCAGACATCTTTAAAAAAAGTAAAAAATAAAAGAATTAAAACTAATATTCTTAAATATAAAACAGAAATTAAATAATATTAAAAAAGTAAAAAACATAAGTAATAAAACTGATCAATAAAATTAATTTAAAAAAATCTCTATGCTTCTAGAAATAGGCTAGTTTAAAGAGAAAAGTCTTAATTTGTTTCCTGAAACTTGCACTCTCTAATATCAATTGGAAAGGAGCTCCAAAGGATGGGTCCAGCATCAGAAAAAGCACATTCATGGGTCATATGCAATCATGCGACTTTTGGGGAAGGATTCTCAAGTAGCCCTTGATGGGAAGAGCGCAGTGTTCTTGTTGGTTGATAAAACTTCAAAACTGTATTAGCCCAGTGACATGATTGATTGTTTAAAAGCTTAAAAATTAACATTCCTACTTTGTATTTGATTCATTCTTGTATTGATAGCCAGTGCAACTCAATTAAGGTTGGTGTAATATGATCATTTCTCATCAATCATGCAGCAGAATTTAGCAGCAGTTGTATTGGGCATAAAGATGTAGCTGGAATCCCTAAATAAAGACTATTACAATAGTCAATTATAGGAAAAATGGAAGCTTGTAAAACTGAAATTCAGGGGAATGGAAAAGCTTTTTAAGACCAGAGAGAACTTGAAGCCTATAAAATCCTTGTGTGATAACATGTTTGATTTGAGGGCGAAAAGAAAGAGTACTATCAAGAAATACGCCAAGGCTTTTTGTATGATTCTTTATTGAAAAAGAAGTATTGTTCAGGCTGATGGTCCTATCACTAAAGGAAAAAATATGGGCTATGTATGTCAAGAAAAGCAAGCTTGCTTACCGTAAACGGTGTTTCCGTAGATAGCAGGATGAATTAGCCATGCTGTCATGGGAACTGTCTATCAGGGCCCAGGAGGCAGAGCTTGTTAAGCAGAGGTCAGAGTTTTGTTTCCTCTGCAGCTGCGCGTGTGTTCCCGCGCAGGAAGTAACAGATTCTCCTCAGTCTGTAATTAAGCGTAGGCATATGCATATAAGAGAAATGGTCGACTAACAGGGAGGAGGGTGGGTCAGCATGGCTAATTCATCCTGCTATCTACGGAAACATCGTTTACGGTAAGCAAACTTGCTTTTTCCCGTCGATAGCAGGGCTGAATTAGTCATGCTGTCATGGGAGTCCAAAGCTCCCTATCACACCATTGTATTTGGGTTATTTCGAGCGTGATATTGAAAAGTGTTAGTCGGCCTCTTGTTGCACTGTATAGCTCTATATTCTGTTTTGTTTTGGTTTTTTTATTCTGTGCAGGATTGCAGTACAGCTTGACTGACTTTTGCATCAGTCATTGATTGTTGGTCTAAACAATAATGGGTCATGAAGGTGTGAAGAGATGACCAGGTAGCCGCTTTACATATGTCTATGGGAGAGACATATCGAAGATGTGCTATGGATGTTGACATAGCTCGTACTTGATGAGAATTTGGAAACTTCAGTAGAGTTTTACCTTGTCTAGCATAGCAAAAGGTTATGTATTGTGGACAGATTCTGATTATTTAATCTCTTAGCAATATTGAATAGAGTCTTTGGGGTATACCCCACTTCACATCTTTTCTAAGAGAAATGCTCTTTCATTGCTTGTTTGGTAAAATTTTGAAATTCAAAGAGCAATTTGCAAAAGGACGTGCATGTTTAGATGTAGGGGATTTCTTCCAAATGCGTTCTGCCTTCCTGAGAGCTTGTCTAGCAGTTTTCACAGTGGGAGAATTAAGCCAAGGAGAATATTTTGCTTTGCAGAGATTAATAGCTTTTAGAGCTTTGCTCAAGTACGGAATTAAAGATGGAGGTCCATTGCGCTAAAGCATCAGAGAAGTTATTAAATGTCAGGTTAGTGAGTAGAGGAACAATATAATTATGGAATAAAGAGGTATCAATGAGACCTCGACGAAGGCAAGATATAGGATCTAGTGATGAAGAAGTAGAATCAAGGCCAGCAGGTAAACAAAACAATTTAACAATGATCTGACCAAGGGACAGGTGTGTTACTTAAGCTCTGAGGCATAATGGATGCCACAGTTATTGATAAAGACCAGGTCTAAAGTATGGCCGAGTCTGAGAGTAGATTCGGTGTTAATAGAACGGCCAAGTGAAGATAAAATATGTAAAAACAGAGAGGATAATGGCAAGGCATCCACGTGTAAATTTAAATCACCTAGAATGACCATCTTGGTTAAATCAAACTGAGAGGAGTAATTGCTCAAAAAAGGGAGAGAAATCAGATTATAGAAGTTTGGGTGGGGCATAGACTAAACAGATGGATAACTGCTTTAAAGAAAAAATAAGCATTTCCAGTGAAGCATTGCCATTAATAAATTGTAATTTAGCACACCAATTGTTTTTATAGATAATGAGTAAGCCATCTCCACATTTTTTAGGATGGGGCAGCAAGAAGGAAGTATAATTAGGAGGACAAAGTTGATTTAAGACAAGATGGTCAGAGTATAGCAACCAGGTCTCAGTAAAACAGTAGATATCTAGTTTCTCTTTATTAATAAAATCACAAAGAATGTGCATCTTATTTCTAATTGACTGAACATTAATTAGGCCAATAGAAACACCAGTAGGAGAAGAATTGAACAAAAACTTGGTAGTGAGCATATGGACAAGTGAAGAGCGCCGGTCAAAGGTATTACAAAAATTAATAAAAGAAAGTTCTCCATTTCTTCCTCTGCTGATGATAATAAGAATATTGTAAAAATTATTAAGAGAATCACTTACAGATGTAGAATTCTCCACCGCACTCATTGCGTATGAAGGAGCACAGAAAGGAGCTCCTTTGTTGCGCTTCTTCGCACGCGTGACAGAGCGCATGCAGCTCCGGCATCACTTGCCAGATCTTCACCCCCTTGCATAGGTGAGATCATTGGGGGAGTGGGGCCAGAGGCCATTGGTGATGAGGGAGCCGGTGAGACTCGGGAGGGCAGGTAGAGAGGAGCAGACTAGGGAGGGCAGGCAGAGAGGAGCAGTCCAGATGGAGCCACAGGCGGAGCAAAGGCTTGATGACTCGGGAAAACCTAGAGAGGCACAGGCAAGAAAAAAGATATAGTTGCACTGGAAAAGGATGACCAAATGATAAAGGGGATGAAACAACTCCCCTATGAGGAAAGGCTAAAGGCATTAGGGCCGTTTAGCTTGAAGAAGAGATGGCCAAGGGGGGATATGATGAAAGTCTATAAAATCATGAAAGAACTTGAATGGGTAAATGTGAATCAGTTATTTACTCTTTCAGATAATACAAGTTCTGGGGGCACTCCAAGATGTTAGCAAGTAGCGCAATTTAAACAAATTGAAGAAAATTATTTTTTACTCAACACCTAGGGACACCAGCATCCAGAGGAACAGCATGGTGGCATCCATGCCACTGGAGAGAATGCAATATAATTATTCAGCTGAGAAAGAAACTCTTATGAGATGTGTTATGCAACCTTCATAAATAGCCACAGTAATTTTTGGCTTATTGGATAAAGCCTGTATGATTCTGGGCTGTTATAATCATGGGTTGCTTGAACACTTAAATATGCGCTGACCAGCGCTATAGGTATGGCACAATCACTGGGTAATTGATATCGCTAGTGCGTGCACTTATCTTTCGCTCGGTTGAATGCAGAAAAAGGTGGTAGATAGTCCTGAAGCGTAGTCTCCGACACCGTGGTGTTTCGGAGTATGTCACTCCTTCCTCAGGGACCTTCAGGTATAACCAAACCTTTTGTGTATTTCTGCGTGAAAGATAAAACAGTAAGAGTCCTTGACATGCTGTGAAGCTAAAGACTACAACGGCTATCAGTTTTGGAACTATGTAACTTACTCAGCGTCTTTTTGGTCAGTCGTGTTAAATTTAAATCAGCAATGATCTGTATGCTAAAAAGGAAAGAAATTTGGCAAGATAAACATGAAATTGTTCCCTAATCTTTAAGATGCGGTTCAAAAAAGTCGCTGAACTTACGTACACTTCCAACGTTGACACCTGCCAGCATAGCATTCAAAGACTGACAGTTTGCGCACCAGCGAGATGCTGATTTTAAGGGAACTCCGTCGAATCGTTTGAGTGCAGGAAATGACGTGTGAAGCCACTAATATGGTCATATCCAAAAAAGGAAAGTGACGTACTGTGGGGAGCCCTCTGAGGCTAACTCCAAAAAAGGAAACTGACGTCATTGGAGGCCATCTTGAGAATTTCTAACAATTGAAAAAATGAAAGCAAATTTCGGGACTCGAGAGAGCTGTCATGCAACGAAATATTAGCGAAATGAAACGTTTAGATAAGTGAGAACCATTCCACCTTCTCGTTGAGTCCATGTGGCTCTGTGCACCTTAATTTAAAAATCCATTCATTCTCTTTGTAATTTAACAGACTGGAACGGTCTCCCCCCCTCCAATTGGTGGGGATATGTTCTAATATTATCCACTTGAAGTCTGAGAATGTGTGTGTGTGTGAAATGCAATGTTGAACGACAGGTGCTTTTAGTTCCTTACTATTAATTCTGCTCCGATGTTCCGTGAGACGTATGCGTATCTTACGCTTGGTATGTCCCACATAGATCTTATTGCAGGGACATTGCAGGGCATAAATGACACATTCTGAATTACAGGAGACTTCTTGTTGGATCCGAACTCGGTATCCTGTCTGAGGATCTTGCCAATGGGTGCCCACATGTGCTTGAGGGCAAAAGGAGCAATGACCGCATGGTACTTGTCCAATATGTTGAGGATGGGAAATTACTTTTGTGACCGCTCTAACAACCCTTTGTTTGATGTTAGTCCCACGGGAGTATGCAAACATCGGAGGATCCTGAAATATGGCATGAGGACTTAAAACGTGCCAGTTGTTTAAGATGGCTGATTTAATATGGCTGATTTGGCTGATTTAATTTCAGCTGCAACTACGGGTTTCTACTGTATACTGGAGAGAATGCGGCATGCTGGCATCGGGATAAGTGAGGTGCTCTCAGGGCCGTCCTGCAAGCAGCCACACGTTACAGTACCTATTAGGGATGTGATTCTGCCGAACCTTTTGGTTCGGCCTTTGTTATTGGCCCGCCGTGGGAAATTTCGTTTTCCCACGGTTCGGACTGATTTTTTTCGGCTGCCCCGATTTTCGGGGTTAGCGCGAGCTAACGAGGATTTACAGCTCTGTGTGCTACGGGAGTTAGCATACGCTAACCCCGAAAAATGAATTTTACAGAAATTTCAGGAAAATCCGCTTCATTTTTCCATGTGGCCGAACCAGGACGAATGCACATCCCTAGTACCTACACTGACCCAGTTGTTAAATGGTATCAAGACTGGTTAAAAGACAGGAAACAGAAAGTAGGATTAAATGGTCAGTTTTCTCAGTGGAAAACGGTAAACAGTGGAGTGCCTCAGGGATTCTGTACTTGGACCCGTGCTTTTCAATATATTTATAAATGATCTGGAAAGGAGTACTATGAATGAGATGATCAGATTTGCAGCGACACAAAATTATTCAGAGTGGTTAAATCACAAGCGGATTGTGTTAAATTGCACGAGGACCTTGTGAGACTGAAAGATTAGGCATTCAAATGGCAGATGAAATTTAATGTGGACTAGTGCAAGGTGATGCATACAGGAAAAAATAACCCATGCTGTAATTACACAATGTTAGATTTCATATTAGGAGTTACCAGCCAGGAAAATGATCTGGGCATCATAGTGGATAATACATTGAAATTGTCGGCTCTGTGTGCTACAGCAGTCAAAAAAGCAAACAGAATGTTAGGAAGTATTAGGAAGGGAATGGTAAATAAAACAGAAAATGTCATAATGCCTCTAGCCTCTATATCACTCCATGGTGAGACCACACCTTGAATAGAGTGTGCAATTCAGGTCGCCGCATCTCAAAAAAAGATATAGGTGCACTGGAGAAGGTACAGAGAAGGACGACCAAAATGATAAAGGGGATGAAACAACTCCCCTATGAAGAATGGCTAAAGAGGTTAGGGCTATTTAGCTTGAAGAAAATACGGCTAAAGGGGGATATGATAGAAGTCGATAAAATCATGAAAGGACTTGAATGGGTAAATGTGAATCAGTTATTTACTCTTTCAAATAATACAAGGACTAGGGGGCACTCCATGAAGTTAGCAAGTAGCACAATTAAAACAAATTGAAGAAAATTATTTTTCACTCAACATACAATTAAGCTGGGGAATTCATTGTCAGAGAATGTGGTTAAGGCAGTTAGTATAGCTGGGTTTAAAAAAGGTTTGGATAAGTTCCTGGAAAAGTCCATAAACTATTAATCAAGTTGACTTATAGAATAGCAACTGCTTATTATCGGCTTTAGTAGCATGGGATCTATTTAATGTTTGGGTATTTGTGACCTGGATTGACCACTGTTAGAAACAGGATGCTGGGGTTGATGGACCCCCAGACTGACCCAGTATGGCAACTTCTTATGTTCTTATGTTTTAAAACCTTGTGAGGTGTAAGACATTTCCATGTTGAGAAGCTATATGATTTTCAGTATGGAATCAATCATGAAGAAGTTGTGATGTATGTACCTCCTTGATGCCATTTAATAACCCAGTCAGTGTATCTGCACATTCTGGGCCGGATTTTAATATCTACGTGCGGGCATAAATTTGTGCGCGCAACCCAGCGTGCACAAATCTACGCCCGATTTTATAACATGCGCGCGCAGCCGCGGACATGTTATAAAATCCGGGATCAGGTGCGCGCGCCGAGCCCTAGGGGAGCCCCAATGGCTTTCCCTGTTCCCTCCGAGGCCTCTCCGAAATCAGCGCGGCCTCAGAGGGAACTTTCCTTCCGACTCCCCACCTTCTCCTCCCTTCCCCTATCTAACCCGCCCCCCCCCCCCCCCCCCCCACCACCACCTTTTTAATGTTATTTACACCTGCCTTTGGGCAGGCGTAGGTTGCGCGTGCCGGCCAAGTGCCGGCGCACGATCTCCGGGCCCAGCGGGAGTGGAGAGGTCTCTGGCCACGCCCACGCCCTGTCCCGGGAGCGCCCCTCCCCGCCCACGCCCTGCCCATTTTTTCAAGCCCCGAGACTTACACGCGTCCCGGGGCTTGCGCGCGTCACCGGGCCTATGCAAAATAGGCTCGGCATGCGCAGGAGCGGGTTTTCGGGGTTACACGCGTAATATACGTGCGTAACCCTTTGAAAATCCGTCCCTCTTCTTTTTGTTTTGGAATTATAAGTATTTGTTGGACAATTGAAATAATTTCTTGAATATTTTGAAATTAATTGATAAAGAAAATTGACATTTTGAACTATTTCTAAGATGCACAATTAAAATGAATGTGCAAATAATGCTGTGAATAATCTATACTGTATGACTGGTACTTTATATGACACCTAATTAATTTTTTCATTGAGTTTTCTATTTCGGATTATTCCCACTTTCATTTTTTGCATTTTGCATTGAATGTGGGTTTTGATTGCACTAATTCTTCTGCAGATCATCTCCAAAAGTTGGGCAGACAAAACCTTTGAATCTCAACCTCAGTATATGCAGTCATTCTGTTATCAATATGGTTCTCTTCAAATCTTTTTTTTTTTTTTTTTTTTAAATAATCACTAGGATATAAGGCCTACAATTAAAATTGTTAGAATCTAATTACACAACACACCCTATTAAAAAGGTTTTGTTGGGAAACACCTAATAGAATTAATTTGGAATTTTCCATAAAACTAACTGTACAGATGATCTAATTGTTAGTGACAACGCTGGCCATTGTTACTAGCAAGGGCATTACCAATATGAAAACGAGACTCTTTTGTTTAACAAGGACACAAACTGCTTTTCTCTTCACACATACCTATTCTGTCTAGCCTGGGGCAATCTGGTGTAAGTTTTGCATTTAAATGAACACTGAAGTCAAACAGACTTCACACTTCCCCCAAATGATGTTATTTGATGTTTGCATAAAGCTGCTGTTAAATATCCCTATTATACAGAACATTCTTAAATATATTAGTCTGCATGCCCATGGTAGAACAGGCCGATGTAATATTGGCATGGGGAAAATGGGCGCTCATGACTGAGGGCCCGCTCTCCCAACACGCACCGAATGATCTCTCCGGGGTGCCCGATTTAATATTTAAATTGGGTGCTGCGGTAAAAAAGGAGCCGCTAGGGGAAATTGCACACCCCTAGCGCTTCCTCAGCAGCTGGCACCCAGGAGAGGTGGAGGTCAGGTTAGGAAAATGGACGCTCAGTATTATGAGTGTGCACAGCCACGGGTTAGGAAAATGGACGCTCGTTAATTGATCATCCCTTTTCCTAACCTGACCGCCGGCACATTTGGTTTTTTTTATTAATTTTTTTTTTTTAAGAATGTTCTCCTTTTTGTTCCTCTGACTTAATATCACCACGATATTAAGTCAGAAGAAGTACAGAAAAAGCAGCATTTTCTGCTTTTCTGTATAATTTCTGAGGGTAGAAATATGCGCGTCGGGCACACATTTTTTTTTTTGAATTGGGGGAGAATAGTTAATAGCCTCATCCACATATATTTGCCTGTGATGAGCGCTATTAGTTTTGCGGTGGGTTCGACGTGCGTTTTGGACGTGCTAATCCTCGTATAGAATACGGGGTTGTGGACAGGCGTCCAAAACCCGCGTCCAACCGCGGGTTAAACTGCGCTCGGCTGAGCACACAGTATTGCATCGGCCTGTGAGTTTCCTTTATTGCCTTGATAGCTCTGGAAGAAAAAAATCAACAAAATCAATTCGTAGTGTAGACACCTAATCAGTCCCTCAAAACGTCCCCAAGTAACGGCGTTGGGATCTGAAATTGGTTGGACCTAGCCTGCTGTCAGAATTAAACCGCACAGAACTTAACCTCGGCGCAATGTCTTTCAAAAGCCTCATGGCTAAGGCATGGCGGATACCGACTGAAAAGAAGTCTTGTATGTTCTCTGAAATCATCAGCCGAAGCAATTTTCTTTTCAACTTTATTTTTTTGCGGGTTATTCGATGTACAAAATAAGGAAAAGAGAAACTGCCACAAGCAAAGCAATGTCTAATATACCAAGAAACCAGTATAAACTATCCAAACCAAGTACAAATGTTGAATTTCCTTCACAGGGTTAAAGATCACAAAAGGAGGGATTCCAAGAAAGTAAAAAAAAAAAAAAAAGGATATGTTATGCCCAATACTGATCAGGCTAAACGTATACAGGCGAATTTTCAGAGGAGATACGCGCATAAACATGACATACTATTGTAGCAATATTCAAAAGCCATTTCCTTGAGTAAAATGCACTTATGCAAGTAAATCCTATGGACAATTCAATGGCATGTATTGTGGCGATTTTCAAAAGCCCACTTACTCGCGTAAAGTGAATTTACTTGAACGAAACCCAGTTTTAATGCTTTTTAAAGTAAATGCTTTTTAAAATCAGGCCCCATTGAGCTGATTCCATCCCAGTAAATAGGGGGGGAAAAAAGAGAAAGAGGGAAAACAGTCCACAAAGATCTCAAGACATAGAGAAGGCAATAGTAAAAGCTGGTGTCTTAGGTAATTTGGGCCTGCCTGAAACTGCCTTCCACTGTCTGCTGAAAAGCAAGCCCAGGTTCCTTAGCAGACAAAATAGGTTAGAAAAAGGCATTTCAATGGGCGTGTTCAGGTCAGGGGGGGAAAGCAGCGTGCATTTGGTTTTCAAATGCACGCTCTCTATTTTGCCCCTGCATGACCACCTGCACAATTAGCAGTGACAACGTATGCAGGGGCCATTTAGCTCGTGCATTGTGTGACCGCTAATTCTCAAAGGGAAGTCATGCAGGGGGGTTCCTTTAAGAATTGGCTGCGATGCACGTGGGCTATAAGCAGGGCTTCTAATTCTAGGGGGATTTATAAAATGTAAATTCAGGGGTTTTATTTTTCAGGCACCTAGGTATTTTTGGTGGGTACCAAAATTAGGTGCTTATTGGTGTTTTCACTGAGCAAATTAAAGTTTTGGTGCATTTTTGGATGGATTCAGTTTAATAAGGCATAAATCAATTTATCAACATTTGTACATGCTGTGTTGCGCAGTGTGTGGGTGTGGCTGTGGTGGGTGAGTGTGTGTGGCTGGAGGGGGGGGGATGTGTGTGTGTGTGTGTATGTGTGTGTGAGTGTGTGTGTGTCTGACCGGATCCCTCCCCACTGCACTATCCTCCCTTATTCACTCTCCCTTGTTCTTCCTGAGCGCCTTTCTTGCTCATACGTCTGGTGCCCCTTCGGCCACCTGGTCTTGGGCTTCCTGTTGGCTCACTGCTCCCATGCACCTTGTCTTACCGGCCCGCTGAGCTCTCATGGCACCTCTGTTTTTTTGTTTTGCGCTGGCAGGGCTCCCCACCAGTTTGCTCTGATGACATCATCAGGCCGCTGCTGACAGCAGCTGGATAGCATCATCGGGGCAACTTCAGGGGGTTTTTTTCCCATTCAAACTGAGAAATCCAATTTCCCTATTGGGAGTGTTTTATCAGGATTGTTCGGTTTGAACAGAAAATTAGAAGCTAGAAGTACCCACCATACAGTACTTTCCAAACAATGAAGGCTAGTCAAACTTGAACCCAGAGAGACTAATACTGTTCAATCTTCCAAGAACAGAAGAGAATCACTAGATGTCACCCCAGGCTGTTTGTGACTTTTTAAAAACGCAGACAGTTAATACAGATGACAGAATAAATAAGTATTTTGTTGAATAACAATTTTACATCTACGAGGGTAATATAGGAAAAAAAGAAACACCCATGGCAATTATATTTTGTCTGCGTAAGAAGATAAGACATGTCATGCTGGATCAGACCAAAGTCCATTGAGCTCAGCATCTTGTCTCCGACAATGGCCAGTCCGGGTCACACAAGTACCTGGCAAATCCCAAAAAGCAGATCTACTTCTTGTTTCTCACTCCCAGGGATAGCAATGGTTTTCTCTAGTTTACCTGATTAGTAATGTTTTATGGACATTTCCTCCAGGAACTTGTCCAAACCTCTTTTAAACCCCACTGTGCTGGTCATCAGATTCCAGAGCTTGATTGCGTGCTGTGTGAAAAAGTTCTTTCTGTGATCAGTTTTAAATCTGCGGGTTGTTAGTTTCATGGAGTATTATTTAAAAGGGTGAATAACTGTTCAGTATTAATTCAATCCACCCCACTCATAATTTTATAAACATCTATCATGTCTCTTTTCAGCTGTCTCTTTTCCAAGATCAAGAGCCCTAACTTGTGTAGCCTCTCTTTAAAAGGGAGCTGTTCCATCCTCTTTAGCATTTTTGTCACCTTCCTCTCTACCTTTTCTAGTTCTGCTGTGACATTTTTGAGATGGCGTAACCAGAACTGCATACAATACTCAAGGTGCGGTTGCACAATGGATCAATACAGAGGCAATACGATATTTTCCATTGTATTCTCCACTTCTTCTCGGGTCATTCCTAACATTCTATTTGCTTTTTTGACTGCTACTGCACAATGACTCTGAGGTCCTTTTCTTGGGTGGTGATTTTTAATACAGAGCCCAGCATTATATCTACCCGTGGTTTGGATTAATTTTCCCAATGTGCATCACTTTGCATTTTTCCACATTAAAGTTCATCTGCCATTCAAATTCTCAGTCTGAAAGACAAATATTTTTTCCTGCGCAATTGAGTTGCCCTGCAACATCAGGAAAAGCTCCAATGGTCGAGAAAATTTTTCTTGCTCCTAGAAAATGTGGATTTAAATGGATATTCCTGTATTCTGCTGTGCAATGAAAGGCTCATGAAGCATATGCATGTAAAGTCATTAGTGTACATCTGTATTGTAATATGAAACATGCTGTTGTAAATCTGAATAAACCATTATTTTGTTTTAAACAAATTAAAAAAATATATATAAAGAATTAAATTACAAAATTCTTGTTAGCCATTAAGTGGTCACTTTCAAAAGGATTTACCTGCAAAAACCCTGGTTTTATATACATAAGTGGACTTTAAAAATTACCTGGGGGGGTGGGCCTGTAAAAAAATGCACCAAAACGATTTTAGACATACTTTTACATGCTCTACAAAGAGGCATTCTGGGGTGGGAGGAGTTAGGGTGGGGGCATGATTTGCATGCACTTTTCAAAAGCCCTTTACACAATCTATGGACAATTAAAAGGCATATATTGTAGCAATTTTCAAAAGCCCACTTACACGGGTAAAGTGCATTTACACGAATAAAACCCATTTTTTAGTGTATAAATGCTTTTGAAAATCAGGCCCATACTTTTGATTTTTGAAGTTATGCGCCTACATGTACACACACAGAGTTATACCTGCTTCCGAGCACGCATAACTTTGTGCGTTGGTTCCGCACACACCCTCAAATTTTCAAAGCAGATTTATGCTGATAAACCCACTTTGAAAGACTTTAACCCACGCTGGCGGTTTGAAAATTAACCTCTAAATTATCATGTTCTCCAGTTTTCTTTTTTTTTTGGGGGGGGGGGGGGGGTTTGGAGGATGGGGTTCTATGCAAATTGCATTTCAGTGTTGCCGGCTTCACGGTCAATGCTAGAGCCACCTCTATAGTGACTCATGAATTGAATAGTGCGCAATCAAACTTTGATATGTTTTCCTTTCCAGTGTTTGCTCAGTGCAGCTACAATAAGAGAGGGTTTAGCAGTTGGTTTTTAATAGCCTAGTGGGTAAGACCCTGGATAGCAGCCAGTGTGGCACGCAGGCTCAGCAATGAATTTGTATTTTCTACTTTCACAAATTTAATTTAAAACAATAAAGCTGGATTCTTGTCTAGATCATACTACGTTCTTTACATATGAAAGGAACTTGAGTGCTCTTGATAGCTCAAGCACTATAACAGCTTGCGCACGCCGACGCCTGCGGCCTTGCCCTGTTCCCTTCCCCCTAGCCTGACCTTCCTACCCCTTCCCCTAGCCTTCCAGCCCCCTAACCCTATCCTAACCCCCCCCCCCCCAAATTTTATTTTACCTGTTGCACCTGCCTGGAGGCAGGCGCAAGTAGCACGCGCTGGCACCCTGCTGGCACGCGATCCCCGGCACAGCGGCAAATGGCCGCTGTGCCGAGGGCCTCTAGCCCCGTCCCACCCCCCAGACTGCCCTGCCCAGCCTACTCCCCAGCCCTGCCCGCCCACTCCCCGATGTCCCAGGACATACGCACGTCCCGGGGACTGACGTGCATGACCGGGCCTTTTAAAAATCCGGGCCTAAGGGAACAATTTTCAAAACAGTGCATTTTGGTGCAAAGTTAGTGGTGCTTTCACCCAGGAGCTTTGTTCCAGTTCTCAAAGGGACAGTACTGCCCAGCAGAAAAAATGCCAGCAGAGATTTGCACCTGTTTCTCTGCGAATATGTTTTCCTCCGTAAACAGCATGTCTAGTTTTGAAAATGCAAACTAGGCATGTTGTTTCAGTCCCCACCCCTGGGAATGCCTCCTCTCAATGCGTGATAAAAGTATGCCCATTGTGGCAAAATATATGCACATTTACTTTCAGACAGGGTGAGCAATTTTCAAAAAGCTCTCTTACCTGGTTAAATAGCTATTTACACAGGTAAATCACTTTTGAAAATTGCCTTCCTTATGTGCATGTTAAAACACCACTTAATAGGCAATGCAACACATTTTAATACAGAAGCAGTAAAAGTTTTCTCATTACCATGTCTACGCTCAGTGAAGGTAATTTTCAAAGGAGTTCTGCATGTAAATGTAGCAAACTATCATAGCAATTTTCAAAAGTCATTTACCTCAAGTAAAGTGCACTTACGCAAGTAAATCCTATGGACAATTCCATGGCATATATTGTAGCAATTTTCAATAGCCCACTTACTCAAATAGGGGTAGATGTTATCATGCGCGAGCAAGCACATGTTATAAAATCGGCAGTCCATGCGCACATGTGCGTTGGACTTTGTAATCTGTGTGAGCATGTGCGCGCAGCGCGCACAAGAGGGGGTAGTTTTTGTTGTGATCCTGCTCGCGGCCTTTCTTCAGGCCGACTCGGCCCAACCCCCGGGGGTTCCCTGTAGCAGCCGGAGGCCACGCTTATGCAGCCTCTGCAGCCCGGAGGCTGTCCCTGCGCTTCTATCGCGGCAGGAACCGCACTGCTATTTTTATGCGGCTAGGAAGCCACCGCCTGACGTCCCCATGTGGCCCAGACGCCACCGACCTACCTCGGGCCCTCCGTGGGGAGAGGGCCTGCATCCCCGGGCTTGCTTAGCGCCCGGAGCCGCTCTCGGTTCACCTCCTGCGGCCTTGCCCAGTTCCCTCCCAATCTGCGGACTGGGAGGGAACTTCCTTACCCTTATCCTCTCCTCCCCACCCCCTAAACCCTTTCTCTTGCTCGTAATCCCCGGATTTTACGCACGGGTTTTTTTTAAATCGACCCGATAAAGGGCCTGATTTTAAAAAGCATTTACTCGAGCAAAACTGGTTTTTGCTCGAGTAAATACACTTTACTCAAGTAAGTGGGCTTTTCAAAATTGCTACAATATATGCCATTGAATTGTCCATAGGATTTACTCAAGTAAGTGCACTTTACTCGAGTAAATAGCTTTTGAAAATTTCTACGATAGTATGTCACATTTACATGCGTAATTCCTTTGAAAATGACCCCCAAAGTGCATTTACACTTATACTATTGTAGCAATTTTCAAACGCTATTTACTCACGTAAAGTGCATTTATGTGAGTAAATCCTATGGACAATTCAATGGCATATATTGTAGCAATTTTCAAAAACCCACTTACTCGAGTAAAGTGCATTTACTCGAATAAAGCCCAGTTTTACTCAAGTAAATGCTTTTAAAAATCAGGCCCATAAAACCCAATTTTAAGTGTGTAAATGCTTTTTAAAATCAGGCCCATGAGAACACAAAAAATATGGCTTCTAAGAGCTAATAAATAGCATGTTCTGAACAGTGTGTGAACACTAAACAGAGCCTGCTCAGTTCTCTTTCCCATAAGTCATTGCCCCCTTGCTGTAAAACTATAAAAGTAAGTCTGGCATATGGGACAGAGGTAGGAGAGCAACTGGACTCCAAGAAAGGAAAATCCAGACCAAAAGCACATGCCTTAGATGTCTGCCAAATAGATGGAGATAAAGAGTGGGAGAAGGAGGAGAAAAGTGCAGTCCACCAGAAAGACCCAACTATAAATTCTTCTGCTATTTCTTCACTTTTGTACAAAACAGTGAAGAAATAGTGGAAGAAGTAACAGCTGGATTTGTCTGGCAGGCTGCAAGTACAGTAAAAATAGAAGTTCTAGTGGAAACACGGGCACTCAGATAGCTGGGGCTGCCTAGCAGGCTATGTGCACTGTCTGAAGCGGCCGCAGGGACCTAGAAAGTCTGATGTTCAAGCAACAGCTAATCTGGTGTTAGTGGTTGATTGGATTTGTCCATGGACATGTAAGGGGAGGGGTTCTGGATGTGAAGTAAATAGGGAATCTTGCATACTCAGTTAGACAGTTACACAAAGGAGTAGAGTACAAAGGAGAGAGATGACCACAATTGTCTTGGATAAAGAAGATATCCCACACCAGGGCTTCCCAAACCTGTCCTGGGGATCCCACAACCAGTCGTAAAATGATTGTGAATATCACCCAAATGGTGTCAGGGGTATTAGTTCCATCTTCATTTTCTAATATTTCCCAATTTTCTCTTTGGAAAAATGGCTATATATGAGCCATTTAATAGCAATGACTGAAAGGTATTGAGGTGAATTTTTAAAGCCTGGTGCACGCCAAAATCAGGCTTTGCACAAAGAAGATAGTTAGGCTCTGGCACGCCAACCATATTGAAAAAGTGCCCATATATACCCACCTAAATGCCTCGGCACGCACATTTTCCTAAAAGGGGCAAGCAGGGGCAGTTCTATAATGGGGTAGGGTGATGTGACCGCTTCAGGCGGCGAATTTTGAAGCGGCAAAAAGTGCCCCCTTCAAAATTCTGCCCAACCCCCCACCTCACCTTGCCTCCGCCCCCCCCCCCCCCCCATCGCGCCACCCGACTGATCCCTGTCACATGGTAGGGGAAAGCCAATGGCACCGGTAGCCCCTGTCACATGGTAAGGGCTAAAGACCACCAGCGCCATTTGGTTAGTGGCAGCTGATGGCCTGGGAGCAGCAGATCGCTCCCCGGGCCCCCCCACTGGACCACCAGAGGTTTTCGTGAGTTTTTTTGGGAGGGGTCAGCTGGGGATTATTTTATTTAAATTTTGGTGGGGGCGGTGCAGGGGGTGGGGGGAGTGCCGGCATGTGGGTCCCCCGCCTCAGGACAGCACATTTCCTTGAGCCACCACCGGGGGGCAAGGTTTGGCATGGTCTGGGAGAGGGCCAAGAGAAGTGCACGTAAAATACTTATTGTCGCCACATGTCACACTGAGTCCCCTGCTGCATAACTTTACTTCTGCTAGGGATGAATTATATAAGTATAAAATCAAAGGATCGAGCCATTTTTGCTAGGGGTTTAACGGTCTGGAGTTAACTGGGTGGAGTGCAGAGCTATCAAACCAAGGGGGGCTGGAAGAACTACTAGCTGTGAACTGGATGACTAGTGGATGAACTGGTTAAAACAAGAAGAAATGGCTTGGGCATATGTCCCCTCTTAAAAATCCTTCGACTTACATTGGAGAAGGATTTTAAAATTAGGGCGCACACAAGTGCGCGGCCAGGGAATTTTATAACACGCATTGCGTATGACGATTGTGGAAGGACATTTATTAATTTATTATTTGAAAATATTTCTATTACCGTCTTTAAAACAGTGTTTAATCAACGCCCTGGTGTTCTTGGGTTTGTGAAGGGGAATAGGCATTAATGACAAACCTTCTCAACCCTTGTAAATCTGGTAAACATTCAGCCTTCCGAAATGATGGCTTGGCTTACTAACAGAAAGCCATTACTTCCCCCCAAAACACTTACGATCCAATAGGACCAATAGAGTGGGGCAGGGTTATAGATCTTGGCTTTGTACTATTGCTTGGATTCCTCTTTAATGGTGCCTGCAGTGGCCTCTTCTGTCTTCCTTGATGTTTCTGGCACTCCTTCTTCTTTCTTTCTCTCTCTCTCTCTCTCCTCTCTTGCTCTTCTCCATATTTGCCTCTACTGCTGCAACCAAAGCACAATAAGAGGCCCATGTTAGTGAAAGAAGTCATCCTATCATGTAGGCTTTTCTATCTCATACAATCGGCACTTATTGCCACCATCTAGGTGTCAAGTTTTTTTCTGACTAAAATATACATAATAAATACCATCACGCGACTCAGCACACTGTTACTATGTACTGGTTCAGTTTACCCAAAACAGCTCAATTTTGTCTTTTACATGATCATTATCATATGTTACACAGGCAGCTGGGAAAAATACTATTTGCAGCTGCGATAGCAGAATTATTGCATCTTACTGGACATGATAAATGGTTAGTAATTAGAGCAAGGTGTTTATCACACAGTAAATGCCCTAATTGCACTTTAGTACATCTAGACCTATATGTCTATAGTTGCACATGTCTAGTAGGGGTGTGCACAGGCTAAATATTATTAAGTCGTTTCATTCATCTTACTCCATTTTCTTTTTCACCACATTTATAAATTTAGTTTCCATTTGTTTTGTTACTTTATGAATGTAACTTTCAGGTGAATTTTCAAAGGAGTTACTCAAGGAAATTTAACATACGATTGCAGCAATTTTCAAAAGCCATTTACGCACGTAAAATGGACTTACACAGGTAAATCCTGTGGCCAATTCAAGGCATATATTGCAGCAATTTTAAAAAGCCCACTTACATGGGTAAAGTGCATTTACATATGTAAAATCCATTGTTAAGCTCATAAATGCTTTTGAAAATCAGGCCCTTTGGTTTTACGTGCATAATAACAATAAAGTTGTACTTTACATGAACCTTTTTTTGTGCAGAAAAAAGTTATGTGTGTATGGCAAAAAACATGAATTAAATGACTCCACATCCCTAATATATAGTGTGATCAAGGAGTAAGAAAATATGGCACCACAAATACATGATTAAGTAATCAGTGGGTGAACCAGGTAGCATCCTCAAGCAGTTAAATCTCTTACAGGCCAATACAGTACAGTGCACTCCGGCGGAGCTCACTGTTAACCCGCGGTTGTATGCGCGTTTTCGACGCACTAGCTTTACCCCTTATTCAGTAAGGGGGTAATAGCGCGTCGAAAACGCGCGTCCAACCCCCCCGAAACTAATAGCGCCTGCAACATGCAAATGCATGTTGATGGCCCTATTAGCTATTCCCATGCGATTCAGTAAGTAAAATGTGTAGCCAAACCGCACATTTTACTTTCAGAAATTAGCGCCTACACAAAGGTAGGCGTTAATTTCTCTCAGCACTGGGAAAGTGTACAGAAAAGCAGTAAAAACTGCTTTTCTGTACACCCTCCAACTGCTTTTCTGTGCACCCTCCGACTTAATATCATGGCGATATTAAGTTGGAGGTCCCAAAAGTAAAAAATAATTAAAAATAAAAAAGTAAAAAAATTTAAAATCAGCCCACGGTTCGCGGGTTGAAAACCGGATGCTCAATTTTGCCGGCGTCCGGTTTCCGAACCCATGGCTGTCAGCGGGGCCGAGAACCGATGCCGGCAAAATTGAGCGTCGGCTGTCAAACCCGCTGACAGCAACCGCTCCTGTCAAATAGGAGGCGCTAGGGATGCGCTAGTGTCCCTAGTGCCTCCTTTTACCGCGGGCCCTAATTAGCATAATTTTATTTACTGTATCTCGCGCACAGGATTCTGGCCTGTGTGTGCCGGGAGAGTGGGCGCTTGCCCGCTCTCCCACGTTTCTTTCTGTGTTGGCCTGTTAGCAAGGCAGCAGTTGATCAGGGTAACAGAGGAGGGTTTCACAAGGCAATAAATACAGCAACCCCAGGGAGCCAATATCTTTAAGACATCACTATGCAGTCAATATGATCATGGCAGCTTGATATTAATTACTGTATTTAGAAGTCTTCAAATTCTGCACCATTTTTAAATTCTGCAAATAATATTTCTCTTTATTGCAGTGTACTATAGGGGCCAATATTTACTCAAATGCTGGAATAACAGAAAATGACTATAGGAAGTTGGAGCCTTGTCCCAAAAATAAATTTTGTACAGCATTAGCTAAAACCTACATATATTGTAACAAGAAATATAGGGGTCGATTTTAAAAGGAGCGTGCCGCATGTTCTATGTGCATTCGGTTCCGGAGTGTGCACATGGATGCTCACCGCACATGTGCCGGCGGCCCGCAACTCGCGACGCGCAGGGGGGAATTTTACAAAACAACGCGGGGCGACGCAGTCGGGCCTCTCCCAGTTCCCTCCCAGTATGCTCCCTCTTCCCCTCTCCTCCCCGCCCTCTAAACCTACCCTAACTATCCCTAGTTTTTTTATTTTAATACTACTGCTTCTCAGGAGCAGAAGTAATTTCCGCGCACCGGCCGGCTGCTGGCATGCGCTTCCCTGGGACAGCGGCTAATAGCGCTGTCCCAGGGAAGCGCATGCCTTACCCCTCCCCACCCAGACCCACGCCCACATCCCACCCTTTCTGAGAGGCCCAAGCACTTCCAGTATATACCGGGGTTTATGCGCATGGCCGGGCCTATTGTAAAATGCGCAGGGCGTGAGCAAGGGCTGGCTAAGTGCGTAAACTCCGAAATTTACACGCGTAGCCCTTTGAAAATTTACTTGATAATTGTTGCTTTTCTCAGTTCATTTATTATAAAGAGAAACCATTAGCCTCGCAAACAGTTTTTTCCAAATCTGTTGCTGTTTTTTTCCTAGCCTCTTTCTACGCATATCTGTGTGCTGATGGTTGGATGATCACAGCCCCACCATTGTGCCTGCAACTTGTCTTCGCAGAATATTGTAGCTGTTTGCCATTGTCTTCTGCAGCTCATAGCATCTTATCTTTCCTGGTGGTCCCCCTTCCAAGTACTACCCAGGCCTTATCCATCTGAGGTCTTAACAAGTTTGGCTTCCCACACCATTGTTGATGAGGACAACGTAGTGTACATAAGAACATAAGATGTGCTATGTTGGATCAGGAAACACGGTTGATCTGGCTTTATTAAACACCAACCTCTCCAAACAATATATAGTGACATCAATAAATAGGGGTAAGTTACTCACAAAATACTCACTTTGAAAAAACAAAACGAACTTTTAAAACAACTTTTTATTACTAAATTACAATAAGCTAAGACATCTCTGATAAGAATTTTCAGTATTTTCTACTATACATTATGGGCCTGATTTTAAAAAGCATTTACTCGAGTAAAAACCAGGTTTACTGGAGTAAATTCACTTTGAGTAAGTGGGTTTTTGAAAATTGCTAAAATTTATGCCATTGACTTGTCTATAGGATTTATTCACATAAGTGCAATTTACTTGAGTAAATGGCTTTTGAAAATTACTACAATAGTAGCTACATTTACGCATGTAACTCCTTTTGAAAATTTACCCCCTATGGGGTAGATTTTTAAAAAGCATTTACTCGAGCAAAACTGGTTTTTGCTCGAGTAAATACACTTTATTCAAGTAAGTGGGCTTTTCAAAATTGCTACAATATATGTCATTGAATCGTCCATAGGATTTATTTGCATAAATGCACTTTATGTGAGTAAATGGCTTTTGAAAATTGCTACAATAGTAGTTACATTTATGCGCGTAACTCCTTTGAAAATTACCCCCACTATGCCATTGAATTGTCCGTAGGATTTACTCAAGTAAGTGCACTTTACTCGAGTAAATAGCTTTTGAAAATTGCTACGATAGTATGTCACATTTACATGCGTAACTCCTTTGAAAATGACCCCCCCTATGGGCCTGATTTTAAAAAGCATTTACTCGAGTAAAAACCAGGTTTACTGGAGTAAATTCCTTTACTTGAGTAAGTGGGTTTTTGAAATTGCTACAATATATGCCATTGACTTGTCTATAGGATTTACTCACATAAGTGCACTTTACTTGAGTAAATGGCTTTTGAAAATTGCTACAATAGTAGCTACATTTACGCATGTAACTCCTTTTGAAAATTACCCCCTATATATTTGTATATAGATATTTATATCATAACTTCCAAACTTTCAGTGAATGAAATCCCACTAAATGTTGTATCAAAACAATTAAAAACCATTGGGGGTCATTTTCAAAGGAGTTACGCATGTAAAAGTGACATTACTATCGTAGCAATTTTCAAAGCTATTTCCTCGAGTAAAGTGCACTTACTTGAGTAAATCCTATGGACAATTCAATGGCATATATTTGTAGCAATTTTGAAAGCCCACTTATTTGAGTAAAGTGTATTTACTCGAGCAAAAACCAGTTTTGCTCGAGTAAATGCTTTTTAAAATCTACCCCATTGTTTGTATGCAATCATATCACATACACAGCCCACATACTCACACCACACTCACCACATAATTAAAAACTCATCCCACAAAAATCCACAACCCAATATTTCTAACCCTCCCCAATATCATCCAACTCAGTATTCATGAGCCCTCCAGCCCAATAATTCAATATGGGTAGATTTTAAAAAGCATTTACTCGAGCAAAACTGGTTTTTGCTCGAGTAAATACACTTTACTCAAGTAAGTGGGCTTTTCAAATTGCTACAATATATGCCATTGAATTGTCCATAGGATTTACTCAAGTAAGTGCACTTTACTCGAGTAAATAGCTTTTTGAAAATTGCTACGATAGTATGTCACATTTACATGCGTAACTCCTTTGAAAATGACCCCCTATGTATTAACAATGTCATGCAAAAAAAATATCAATAATTATCAATAATTGCTCCAATATGCGAAATCTTCAATAAACTTCCTCCATCTGTTCTCACTCTCGTTGTAATGTTTCTTGATCTCTCTCCATTCTGTTCCCATCAAGGGACCAAATTTCGCCTCAAGAAGAGGCTGTTTCAGGGGAACCTTCAAGATCCTACTGCATTAGTACGTGTTGTGTTCCGCGGCCTTGGCCCTACCTGAACGCTGACAGCAGGCCGCCGCGCCAAGCCGGGGGAAGCTGCAGGAATCCGGTGCCCGTCATTCCCGTGCACCGGCGCAGGCCTCCGGGGTGGCCGCTGGGCTAGGAGCCATCCCTGCTCCTCCCCTTGCGGGGTCAGGCAGTCTTCCTCCGCAGCCGGGGATCAAGAATGGCCGCCACCATCTTAGGCACGAGGCCGTGCCTCCTTGCTGGATTTAAGGGGACCTCGTCCTTTAATTGCCTACACCTGTTCTCAATGCACCGGACCAGGGGAAGTATATAAGGAGACTTCCTCTGCTCATTCCTTAACTTGGCAACGTCTTCATTGTTCGAGTCTGCTTGCTTTGGTGAGTCTTCTTGTGCTTCGGATCCTTGCTTCCTGGTTCCTGTCTCGTTTCAGTGATTCCTTGGTGTCTGACCGGACTGGCAAGTGGTGATTCCTGGTGTGTGACCTCGGACTGGTAAGCGACGACCCTCTGGCACTTGACCTTGGACTTCTCTTCTGGACCATCGTCTCCAAGGGCCCACCTAAGTACCAGTGGCCCGGGTCCCTACGGGCTCCTCCCGGGGGACCGCGGGGCTTCCAGGGGCGAAGACCCAGTTGGCTTCTCTGACGTCTCGACTCTCTCGCTTCTCTCCACGGGTCACCTCAGTCTTTCAGTGCCGAGGGTCAACCGGTCAACATCTTCTGTTCCGCCTCGCCACCCCAACGGGGGAACCTAAGGATCACCTCCTAAGGTATACCATCCTCCTGTCGGTCTAAGGGTTCACAAGCGTGATCATAACAGTACACACAACAGCATAGCAAACAACCTAAACAACACCGCTTAACACAATTAAACTCAATAGAGCAGCGAAATTACCAAACACATTTTTTACAATGTACTCAAAAACCACCAATTTCACAAAAGCAATTCCTTTTCTCACATTTTGCAAAGAAATGCTCAGCAAACTGACACCACAAAAAAGCTTGGGCTCTGCGCATGTACAAGCGTGCCAAGGGAGTGACATGGACGGTCAGGGCATGTGGCCCAACAGCCTCGACATGTCCCAGGCTGATATCTACTGGCTCTGTTGAACTTCTGCCGCAATGGTCGCCAAGGTGACAGCCCTCTGGCATGGCAGAAAGGCCTTGGTCTGAGCCGTGTCTAGTAGGACTCTGATGAAGTCCAATTGAGGTGATGAACTGAGATGGGACTTTGGGTAGCTGAGTTGAACCCTAGTGACTCCAACACCCAGATGGTCAAGCACAAGGACCTGGAGGCTCCTGCCTGAGACATGCTCTTGACCAGCCAATCGTCCAGATATGGGAAAACTTGCACTCTCAGCCTGTAGAAGTGCACCACTATCACGGCCAGGCATTTTGTGAAGACCCGTGAGGTGGACACAAAGCCCGAATGGCAACATCCAGTACTGGAAGTGCTGTTTTCCCCACCACAAATCAGAGCTACTTCCTGTAACCGGGGAAGATCTCGATATGGGTGTAATGCATCCTTTAGGTTGCGGTAGCATAGCCAGTCTCCTTTTTGCAAGAGGGCAATCAAGGTGCCCAGGGAAACCATCTTGAACTTCTCTTTTCTTAGAAACTTGTTCAAGGCCCATAGGTCTAGGATGGGTTGGAGTCTTCCTGTTCTCTTTGGAATCAGGAAGTACCTGGAGTACAGTCCCTACCCTCTCTGCCCTGGTGGCACAGGCTCATCTCCTTGGCCATTAAGAGGGAGGAGAGCTCCGCTCTTAGTACCTCCTGATGCACTACTGGCCCTTAATATGGGCTCGGAGGGGCAATTTGGCAGGACATGCAATATATTTATTGGTTAGCCCTAGCGGACAATGGACAAAACCCACTGGTCCGAGGTTACACGGACTATACTGGTTTGCAAAGAACTGCAGCCTGCCCCTCACCAGAGGGTTCATTGTCCCAGATATGGGCACTGGCTTACACTCCCTATGGCCCAGTCAAAACCTCGACCCCGAAGTTGACTGAGCAGCTGGCTGGGGCTTGGGAGCTCTCTGCTGCCTGGGATGGCTGCAGGAGCTCTGATGGTGTTGATGGGATCAAGGAGGGAGAGGATAGACTTCCTTTGGTGAAGAAAGACTTCCTTGGCCCCAGCCTCGATGGCTTTCCTGGAGGAGGATGGGTTCGGAGTACTGGCGGAGAGTTGTTGGAGGGTTTCATGATGTCCCAGAGCTGGGCCACAGATCTGGGACCCTATCTCCGAAGAGATTCTCTCCAGCCACGGCATGACAGCAAATTGTTCCTGCACCTCTGGTCAGAGATCCAAGGTCCACGCCATGCCATTCTGTGGGCACCAATTCCTGCTGCAGAAACCCTCAATGCTGCCTCAAAAAATCATAGGTTACATGGACCTCATGTTCCCACATTCCAGATCCTTGTGCACCAGCAACATGAGGGTGTCTTGCTGCTGTTTAGGCAGTTGCTCAGCAACCTCCTGCATCTGCTTCAGATGTCCTGCGAGTATGGCTCATGTAGAGCTGGTGGCAGTGATGTGGGCAATAAGTATGGTGCTTTGGAATGGCCTTCCTCCAAGAGCATCCATCGCTCTGTGGTCATTCCCCAGGGGGTGCCCAAGGAATGGGTCGAGAGCCTTGGTCCTCTTGAGGGTGGATTCGACCACCCACCGACAGGTGAGGAAGCTGATGCTTATTGAATCCAGCAGCCTTCTGGGCGAGGTATACCCCATCCACTTCTTATTAATGGGAGGAACTATAAGGGGGTGTTCCAAAATCCTCAGCAGCAACTCCTTTAAGGATCTCATGCACTGGGACCATCACAATCTTCTTAGGATGGCTCCACAACTTGAGGATCTCACGCATTTTGTGCCTGGAATCCTCTTCCATCAAAAGCTGGAATGGGATGGGCTCCGCCATCACTCTCTCAAAACCTACAAAGATTAAGTCCTCAAGCAGAGACTTCCTTCGTCATCTGGAGAAAGGGTCTGAAGACAGATCATCCGAATCTCAGAGAAGGACTCATTTGATTATACACCCAGGGGTCATAGGGACTCTCAAACTCACTGTATGCCACACGGGATGGGGTCCTAGGTGCTCCAACTACATCTAGAGGTGCAGGCACTGATGGAACTGGACAGGGGACTATAGGCCTCGGTAACTCTGCCACCCTGGGCAAAGCTTCCTCCTCTGAGGAACCGACAATAACCACCATATTGGTAGGGGGAGGCCTCAGTGCCCCCATTGGGCACCGGTGCCATCCGGGGAACCATCGCCAGCTGGGTTGATAATACACCGATAAGCAAATTGAGCTTCTCCAGACAGGCAGTACTGGCTTTAGTACTGTCGTGCCACAGGACCGAAGCCCTGCCAGTGCCCACTCCACCGCCAACTGGTATTCAATGCCTCCAGCTCCTTCTCGAACATTGCCAATGCCAACACCAACTGGGAGGAAGGAGGGGTAGCCAGATCTTCCTCAGACCTGAAAGGAGGATCAGCAACTGGCAACAGGACTGGTGGAGACCATCGCAGACCCCAGCCATTAATGGAGGATGGGTACTCCTCGCCACAGGGTCACTTTGGGGGCATCGCACAAAGCTGATGCATCCCGTGCTCGACACTGTTGCATTGACAGGGACCAGTGTTGATATTTCTTAGGCTTCCCTCAATGCTTGGCCTGGTCCTTCCCTGGTTGCCGAGGTCGAGGACAATGAAACCCGGCATCCTCCGCCTGGAGGGAGATTGACAACAGTCAGTGTCCAGTGCCCCTATCCACCGGCGACCTTGACGGAACCAACAGTCCCACTGATGTCGATGGCGAAGTGTTCATCAGTGTGGCTTCGAGGGTCCTTCGATGCCGATGCCGTCAATGCTGATGGCTTGACTTCCTTGACCTGAATAGTTGATCCATCTTGTTGAGTCAAAGCCAACGTCCCTTTGGGGTCATCTGTGCACACAAGCAGCAATCCCAGACATCATGCAATGCCCCCAGGCAGAGGAATCATATTCATGAGGATTGGTGATCAACATGGTCCTCAGGCACAGGGGGCATCAGCAAAAGCTGGACATGGCCTTGACAGGGCGAAAGGAAGTAGAAGGACGGAACGATGGTGGCAGGCAGCGATGGCCGGAGGGCACCAAGGCACCACCATCATGGGGGGAACCGACTGCAAAAAGAAACTTCCCAGAAATGCCAAAAACCCTGACTGGAGAGACTATGGGGAGACACCGAGAGGAACTTGGTGAAGGACTGAAGAAAAAAATTGTGAGAAATCATGAAAAAACTTTCCACAAGGCAAAAGAAAAGTTTTTACAGCTCAATCAAACCACGAGGCTCACAGCTCAGCAGAAAAATAGAGACTGAAGAGGGATCCCGCATGGACGTGTGCTGTGGGGCATGCTGGGCATGCCCAGTGTGCCTAGCCAAAGTTTCTAGAAACTTTGACATAAGTTTTCCGCATCAGGCTCCACTGATGATGTCACCCATGTGCATACCTTGGTACTTTTGACTTCCAGTCACTAAGATTACCATGGATTAGCGGGGGGGGGGGGGGGGGGGGGGGGGGGGGGGGGCGAGGGCAACTGCACAGTGGGACCGAATGCTCACAAATTTGCTCTCATAAACACTCTTACATGTTCACACTTACTTTCCCTACTCATTCTCTCACATTTTCACATGTCCATTTACACCTTTACTTCTGCCATTCTCCCACCAACATACTCACACTCACTCACTCATGTCTCTCCCTCTTCCATACACACATGCCCACTAATTTTCACACCCTTGCTCACTTGCACCCAGCTCTCTCCTACTCACCTACATACACTCTCAGATCTCTTCTTCCTACACAAATATACACTCACTCACTCACTCTTAGACATGCTCATTCATTCTCTCTCCCCCCCTTTCAAAACACACTAGCAATAGCAGACTCTAACTTGGGCTCCTGGAGCAGCAGCAGCCTCTTCCTTCTCCTCCTGTGCTGTTGAAGTGGACCCTGCCTGTTTCTTACTCCTCATTTGATGCACGGGCAGGAAATCGCAATGTCGATTGGCCAAGGCAAACAGGATGGGGCGGGCAAGTGGCTGGATACAGGAAACGGGCTGTGCAGGAGCAGGTGGTGTCATGAGGAAGCGAAGTTAAGAGTTAAAAAGGTCCGGAGATGGTTAAGTTCCTCCTTTTCCAGCCGCGCAAGACCAATGACATTCCTTTCTTCTTTCCGGGTCCAAGCAGATTGGTTTTGCTGCAGCACCTGGAGATTTCCGGTATTGGCCTGGAGACTCGGGAATTCTTTTAGAATTCCCGAGTCTCCAGGCCAAATCTGGAGAGTTCCCAGGTATGCTCATGGATCCCTAGTGCTCTCCCTCCCTAACCCCTGCCTGATCCTCAGCTCTTCAGTCCTTTTCCTATATCTTCCCTAGCAATACTTTCCATTCACTTGTGCCACATTGACCAAGAGCTTTGATCCAGCTTCTCCCCACAGTTGTCATCCCAACCTGTGTGCACGCTCATAGAAAAGGCATTGATCCAGTCCCCTCCCCAGGCCATTTATCACCATCATTAATTATCATTCATATATTCATAATCATTGTTTTAATCATCAATTCATCACTATTATTCAATTCACTATTATTCAATCAATATAATCAATATCAATATTTAATATTAATCATCAATTCATCAGGCAGACCAATGAAACCCTGCCCAACCCATCCACCCTGACCTGAAAGTGTGCTCTTACTGTGGTGTATATACGTCATCATGTTTGCCTTCTTATACTTCTCTCTCTCTCTCTCTCTCACTCACTCACTCACTCACTCACTCACTCACTCACTCACACCTTGATTGAAGCCGTCGAGTGCTTTCCAGCTTTTCAGTATACACATGCGATTGGCAATGCGCATACACGGAAATACAGTGGCTCCAGCACGTGTGCCACGAGAGGTATGGAAATAGCAGCGGCCCGAAGATTTTATCATCCTGCCCGGAGACCCGGAAATTTGTCTGGATTTAATTTAGAGAGTTCCCAGGTATGCCCATGTGTGAGGACTACCATCCTGCTTGTCCTCGGAGAAAAAAAAATGTCTTCATCTAAGCAAAAAAAGAAAATAGTTGAAAAATAAACCTCAACAGATTAACCAGACTGAAGAACACATATTGGCTTACAAAAAAAAAATATGTGTGGTAGCCAAAAATCTAAAAAAGAAGGCCAGGTAATAAAGGTGAAAAAAAGTTAGACTGGGCAAAAAGCTCTCTTTTGTGTTAAGAAATGCTGCGTAATTCTGGGTTCACCATATCTACAATTGCCATGCCACACCTCCTAGGAGAGGTGTTTTGTCAATAAAATGTAAGTAATAAAGAGATCGGAAGGAACAACACAATGAAAATGCTGGAATGCAGTGCAACTTGAAGTTACACTCCTCTTCTGCTAAAAGTAAGACGTTGCTACAGTGTAAGCCCTGAAATGTCTGTTGGAGCAGAGAGGCCTTGCTGTTGAAGCATGACATCCAGCAAGAGATGAATGTAGAGAAAGCATGTATTCAGCTTCTGCTACAATAACAAAAGATCAAAGGTCTATTATGTACAGTTTACGGCAGGGTTCCACTGACATTCAAATGTTGTTTCAGTAAATCAGGGTCACCAGTCACTCAAAGCAAAAAGATTTGAATAGCGAGTTCTCTTTTTTTTCATCCATGCTTCAAAATATATCACTGGAATCCATGTTATGTGCATTGTTACAGTACAAAAAAGGTAGTTTCAGTTCCTATCTAAACTGTTAACTATACATTGTATTACACCAAAAATCCACATGCGTATTGTCTCTGGAAAGAATAAAGCATTTTTTTTGGTCCAAGGTCTAGTCTTGAATAGCCCCAGCTACTGCATGACTGCAACTTCTCCATGCAGTTTCCCCTGCCTTTTTCTATATCAATAGACTCTAGTAATAGACTCTGAAACAACTGGTCACTCAGCTCTTTGCATTACTGAGTGCACAACCTTCTTTGCAGATGTCTGTGGGATGAATTTTCGAAGGGTTACATGCGTAAAAATGAGCATATACGTACAGAAGCAGCCTATGTTCAAGCAATTAGCATTTTGTAAACATTGAAAGGGCGCACTTACTTTATATTTCGCATGCACATATAGGTGCAGAAAAAAGGGGCGGTCTGGGGCATTACATGTGTAAGTTGCTATTTTGGAAGAGACTTACAGGCGTACATTTGGCAACTTACAGAAGTTTGCACCTGCTAATTATCTTGCATAATTGACATCCGACCTGTTTATAGTGTATTATTGGCTGGGTGGGAGGCAGGGCTGGACTCAAACATGTGGTGCCCGGGACAGGCTAGTAATTAGACGCCCCCCCCCCCCCCCTAGTAATTTGGTGGCTCTGCCCATGGCCAGTGCAAGGGTATGAGGTGCCCTAGGCAAACTTTATAGCCTTACACACACACACGCCCCTACCTGGGGGGGGTAGGGGCGAATTATACATTTCTAAAGATTTTACATGAAAAAAGGACAGTCAACATTCTTCTGAGGTAAAAATATCGCTTACATCATATTATATTTGCATGCACAGCTGAGGTGCCAACCAGAAATCCCTGCAAAAAAGACACTTGGAACCAGGAGCGGATTGGCCTACTGGGGCTTTGGGCATGCCTCGGTTGGCCGGTCATCCCAACCATGTGGTTGGTGTTGATTGCAATGACTCCATGTCTCCGCAGCAGCAATTCTCTCTTCTCAAGCCTGCCTTTCAACATTCAGGGCGGTAGCCGTGTAGGTCGCGGAGACTGCGCTCTCTTTCTCTTCAAGCAGCGTGGTGGTAGCCTGGGCCACACACCTGCTTCCCACTCTCCTCACATGTCCCTCCCCTATGCAGCACTGTGACGGCAGGAAACACTCGGGCTGCTTCCCTTCGCATCCTGTCTCTCTCCCCTGTCAGTGGGCTGAAGAAAACTGCAGGGGGCACTGGCAGAGCTGAAAAAAAGGAGACGCGTATAGAGGCCACACAGAGTTGTTTGAAAGTTACCTTCTAGGAGGAGAACTTTCAAATAAATGTGCATAACGAGCATATACTTGCAATGCATATATGGCCACGAGTAGATCCATGCATGTATTTTATAACACATGTATAACATAAGAGCGTATTATAAAATACGCCCATCTCTACCTTATGACATATGCGCGTACATAGACTTAAATGTAAACACATGCAATGCATTGAATGTATATCAATGCAAAATTAAAGCAGGGCTTACTTGTGTAAGTCCCAATTAACGCATGTAAGTCAGCCAGTTTTAAAACATGCACACGTAAGTGAAATTAACCAGTTTATCAATTAGTCCACCAGTTCGCCCAGTCCTTCTCCAGCTCATAGAGAGCTTCCTGGTTCTTCAGCTGAGCTTCCCTCGAGTTCACCCAAACCTCCTACACAGTCAGTACCACACAATAAACACATTTAATATCACTTTCGCCATATAATTAGCAGGTGTAAAAATATGCAAGAACATTGTCAAATGGAAATATATGTCTTTTATAAAATAGCAACTTGCATGTTCAAGTGTTGGAATTTCCCAGAAATTCCCCAAGACCTCCTCTTTTCTACGTGCATATATGTGTGCAACAAAATTGAAAATACACACGTGTTTTTGACTTTTATAAAATACAGAATGCGTGAATAGATGCCACTGATGATCCTACATGCTAATTTTCATGCACGTAACGTTTTGAAAAATTCACCCCTTAGAGGTAAATTTTAAGGGGTCCATTTTCAGCCGTTGTGCGGTTCAGCTAATTAGATGGATAAACATATCCGGCTAACTAGCAGGGTATATTCAGTGGCGCAGACGTGTCGCTGAATATACCCAGCTAACTTTATGGAAGCCCTACAGCCCAACCAGAGTCAGCCGCATAAGTTAAGCAGCTGACTCCGAATATCAGTTAGCCGCTTAACATATGTGGCTAACTCTGCTTCTCCTCAGAACGTTTCATGCCCATCCACGGAACACACCCTTCTTATGTGGCTAAATTCTATGTAGGTAGTTACCCGGCTAGAATTTAGCCGGGTAACTACCTAGTTTGGTTAACATCAAGCTAGGTTGAGAGAACATTGCACAAATCTCATCTTTGGGTGAGTTTCCTCACTCCAAAAGGCATCAAATCTTCACAAGAGAGCACTGTTCTGTTTGTACATCTCACTTTGAATGTCAAAGTGGCCCCTAACCCCTACACTAATACCTAAACCTCACCTCGAGTGACTAGGTAAGTCTCATATAGAGGTATAAATACCTACTGTTACTATCCTGCCCGCGAGGAGAGCGGGCAGGCCCTCACCTCCATGTGGCCAGTCGGGCCGCTGACGCTGCTGCCTCCGCGGCAGCTCTGCTGCAGTATCCGGGCTCCTCCCCGGCTGCCTCCAGCCCTGCGCTGCAGGGTCTGCCCACCGGGAGCCTTCCCATGTGGCTGAGTCAGCTGTGTCAGCCCCTGTGTCTCCCCGACGCGTCTCTGCCGATCCCGGGGCTTTCAGCCAGCAGGGAGGCCGTCCCTGCTGGTGCCTGCTTCTGCCCGGGTCCTCGACCGGCAGGGAGCCGTCCCTGCTGGTGCCTGCAGTTTCCCACAGCTCCCTGCAGCCAGCCTTACCTCTCTGCCTGCAGCCTGGTACAGCTTCCTGCTCGTCCTGCAGCCAGCACTTCTCTCTCTCTGCTTCAGTCCTGGCGGCTGGGAGCCGCTCCAGCGCCCTGCCTTTACCCAGATCTAGCCCAGGGCTGCTCTGCTGCTTCCCTGGGTTTTCCACGTGGCTGAGGACGCCACCAGCTTCCAGCACTCATCTCTCCAGCTTCCTAGGGCGCGAGCGCGCGCCTCTCGTCTGTTCTTCAAGGGCCAGCCAGGTGTGGCCCCTGCTGGCTCCTCCCTGGGCGTTGTCCACCTCAGCTCTACAAAGGGATTCAACGTTCAGTCTGTCTTTGCCTTCGCAAGGAGTTGGTCACTCCTGAGACCCTCGTTCCAGGAGCTGCCTTGAGTTCCAGCCTTCTGCAAGGTCTAAGTGTTCTATGTTTTCCGTTGGAGCTTCTTGTCCAGTTGTTCCAGTCCTGATGTCTCCAGTTGTTCCAGTCCTGATGTCTTCAGTTGTTCCAGTCCTGATGTTCGCTTGTTCCTGTTCCTGCCTTGAGGTCTGATTCCTATCCGGTATCCATGATCCAGTCCAGATATTACAAGCCTTGCACCTTGTTCCTGAAACTCGCCTGAAAGCTAAGTACTTTGCTTCTGAATCTCTTGAAAGCTATCACCTTGATCCTGTGTTCTCCAATGTCCTGGTACCTCGCGACAAGCCACGCCATGGTCCGTGACCAGCCCTCGGGGCGGGCTGATTAGGGCCATCTGTGATGCAAGCCATGCACCTCGTTTCTAAAAGCTAGCACCTTGATCCTGTGTCCTCCAATGTCCTGGTACCTCGCGGCAAGCCACGCCGTGGTCCGTGACCAGCCCTCGGGGCGGGCTGATTAGGGCCATCTGTGACGCAAGCCATATACCTCGTTTCTAAGTCTCTGAGAAGTCCTTGTTCCTGACCCTGTATCCTGCTTTGGCTGCCGGTGTGCAGCAATTCCTGCTTTGGCTGCCGGTGTGCAGCAAACCAGCTTCTTCCCTGTTACCTTGATGTCGGTGCCAGATCCAGTTCCTGATCCAGTCCCATAAGTTCTGCCCTTCGTCTTGTCTGGCTCCTGAGCATTCTGGCCTGTTGGGCCCAGGAGTGGCCAACAGGTGGGATTCGTCCCTGTGCTTTGGAGCTTCCTTTCCTGCCAGCCGACGGGGCTTCGGATGTCAGTATCCCAGCATCGGAGTTCGCTTCGCCTGGATCTCTCCTGCATTCTCCCGTTCTCAGCGTGGTCTGTGACCTGCCCTCCAAGGCAGTGTTGGGGACGCGTGGGACAGGGTGGCCCGTGGCTCAGTCCCAGGAGTGGTCTGAGCAGGGTGCCCTGAGGGACAATGCCCATGTCTTCCTTCAGTCCTTGTTCCTGAGTCTACATCTGCACCTTCAGTACCTCACCTCTGAACCTACCCCTGCATCTTCAGTACCTCGCTTCTGAATCTACCTCTGCACCTTCAGTACCTCGCTTCTGAATCTACCTCTGCACCTTCAGTACCTTGCTTCTGAGTCTACGTCTGCACTCCCAGTACCCTGTTCCTGAGTCTCGTCTGAATCTATGTTCCAGTCTTCGCTGTCCTGGCCTCTGTCCGGCCTGCCGCTTCGTGCCGTACCCTGCGGCAGGTCCGAAAGGGCTGGGAACGATCGGAGGACTGTTCACAAGACCAACATTGTGTTGTTGGGTCTTCTGAAGCGTGCAGGTCCGGAGGAGGGCCTGTTGCCTGGTCATCACTCCAGTCTTGCTTCCGTCCTACCCATGCTCGGGCATGTCACGCCTCCCGCGGCCCTCTTCGGAATCCTCTGGGGCGAGCCGCGGCCCAAGGACACACCTCTCTCAGGAGTGGGATCGCTCTCCGAGCGCTCCGCAACACCTACCTAGTAGGAGGGCATTACGGCTAGGCACTCTCGCTCTCTTGCTCTCAAAACAGCATTTGCTCACACTATGCATTATGGCGTTTTCACGTGTGTTAAAGGTGTTTTTTGCATGCGAAAATGCCATATAGCACTTTGATAAATGACCCCCTTAGCCGGATAAGGGATAAATAACGCCAGGTAAAACATCTAGATGGATAACTATTATGTTATCTATCTAAATGACTTTTGAATATGGACCACTAAAAGCCTGGCGTGCACATTAATTAGGGGATGTGCGAATAAGTGGATTTTAAAAACAGCCCGGAAAAACGCGTATCTCCCACAGTGCGCACATCTCCAAAGAGGGCGGGACATGGGTATGGTCTGGGCAGGGCAGGGCATGGGCATTTTGGAACATGAACCAGAGATGTGCGTGTAAATACTTACGCGATCTGGCATGCACCTGGGTCCCCTACCGTGTAACTTTACTTCTGCTATGGATGCCATACAAGTTAAAAAATAAAACTATGAGATCCAAGGGGTTTTAAGAGTCAGGGAAAAACTGGGGGAGTGAAGGCTATTAAATTAGAGGGCTTTGGAGGACCTATCTCTTAACTGGGCAAATGGGGAAGAACTGGTAAAACTGGGAAAGGCGCCGGCGCTCGCCCCTTTTAAAATCCCTTGATTTATGCAGTAGATGCAGGATTTGCACGTTCATGCACACACCCACTTAAAATTGGGTGCACGTGTGGGCAGCCAGACTATTTTATAACATGCATGGATATATGCGCACATTATATAATGGCTTTGTCCCTGAGCGCAGGCCGATGCATGTGCGCCAATGTGCGCCCCCGTACCGGTTTAAAAGTTACTGTCCCTGTGTTTAGACTTATCTGAGCTGAGTGGTCATTTTCCATTATTCTTCAAGATTCTGCAAGCAAGAATAAGAAGTATGTAAGGAATTATGTGAATCTAGGTGAATCTAGGTAAAAATAAGAGTAAAAGGATTTCATTTCAGTGCATGCATGGTGCCTTTATCCAAGGAGAGTGATAGTGAGAGAAGAGAAACATTGCACTATAGATAATTGTAAAGAACATCTGACTGAACTGTGTCAAGTTTTCTTTATCTAATAAAGACAGCTGTTTCACAATTTCATCTATTGTATGTGAAACGTTCCTGCAAAAATAATCCTTCTGTTATAACTCATTGCCTTCATCGTGTACATACAGAGTTATAAATTAAATTGAATGTTATAAGATAATGTATCCTACCTATATTTAAATTCTATAACACCTCTTGCCTTAGCCTTCCCTCTCAGCCTCTGGAAATATCATACATTGAGGTGGGACATCCCATTGTCAATTACTCAATAGGAAATTGAGGTTGTGAATGGTACAGCAGGATGCTTTTTTGTCTCTTATAGATTCCATTGAATTCATATAACATCTCTAATTAAATTTATTTGTGAGGATTTATTAACCGACTTTTTAAATGATTGTTCACCCAAAGCAGTGACAGGAGGAAGCCCTGATAGATCTATAAGAATGTATGCAAAGTCCATCCCCTCCATCACTGGATTTCATGAAGAGCTGTCCTGTTCCTAAAAGGATAGTAAGCTCTATTCAGATGCTTAAACCCGCCTTTCTATGAATTCACCAGACCATTTTTCAGGTCTAGGGTGGTCCGGCAGCTCAAGTATACTTAAACCAGAGCAAAGTATCATCGGGAAAAGTGGGGGCAGGGTGAAAAGGTGCCCTATCATTACTGTCAGTGCAAGATCTCAAAGCAGCAATTGCCTTGGTTCCTAACCACCTCCATTAGCCAGGGCTGTGTGGGAGCGGCATCTTCTAAGCACGTTCCTACTGCTGCCAGAAGAGGGCCCGAGCTGGCAAGGCGCAGTGTGGGAAAGAAGTGGAGCAGCAGAGGTGGGTGGCACCCTTTGACTTGGGTCTGGTGCGCCTAATGGCAAACCTGGCTCCAGCTGTGAGGTGAGAGAATTGTTTTGCCCATCCTTGGTGCAAAGACATGCCAGAGAAATTCTGCAAAACACTCGTCTACCTAAACCTCCACAGTATTTATGAACATTTTCAGTCTCCGTGATGGTAGCTTATAGATATATGGGTGCCAGTCTTCACACTCAAATGCCATACACATAGGCTGACAATCTACAAATTGTAAAAAAAATAAAATAAAGAGCAAACAGAAATCCTCACCCTTTCATATTCTTCAACTTGAAAAATCTAGCTGAATACAGAAGACATCCATTAAATGAGAGTCTCCCAGTCTGGCAACAGGTGTCTAAGCTGCAGATAGGTGAAATAATCTTTTGCTGTCAGTCTGCTGAGGGGCCTGAAAGGATAACATCTTCCTGTCCTCAATCAACACTAGTCCTTCGTCCCTCCTCGATCTCTGGCCCGTTGCTTGATATGTAGAAAAGAGACTTGCCACTGACACTTACAAATATCCAAATGCAGGTTAGTTTCAAACACATTAAAACTATTCTCTCCAATGCAGGGCTGTGGGAAATGCAGTATAAGTTTTTTAAAATAGGTTTATATATCTCCAGCTAAGGCCTACCAATCTGGACATATGGCTACTGATATATGTCTGAAGTGTAAGATATCTAGGGGAACTTCAGGTCATGTATTGTGGACCTGTATTGAAATAGGTAAATTTTAGGATAGGATTACAGATTTTCTTGAACTTATTAGTGGGCAAAATGTTTTTTTTGTTCCCCCCAGAGGGGGCTGACTCTGCATCCTTCCAAATCCAAGGCAGGGGTAATAGATTACATCTTCATAAGGGAAAAAGAATATTCACACAGTGTGGAAATCAGAAGAGGCTCCTTCTATATGGTTCTGGAGGAATGCCTTTCATGATTTCATGTTAATGGAAAAAACGGCAACTGGACCATCTTTTAAGAGCAAGCGTAATTTTCTAGAGATCTGGAATGCTTATCTTCAGATACTGCCCCTCAGAGTGCATAGCCCTGTGTTAAATGATCTCCAATTGTGAGACTGTTTAATATTCATTCAATTTCAGTGGACCTGGGCCAAGTTCATTTCATCCCTTTGAGATTAATCTTACTATCTTTGTTCTCCCTTTCCTGAATTGTCAATAATCTTTTTGAGTATTATTATAGGATGTTGATTTGAGAGAGACTGAGGGGCTGGGAGGCGGGAGGCGCTGGGATTGGTTGTTGTTGTTTGGATCCTGTGGTATTTTCAACTATAATGTGGGAGAAAATTGAAAAATGTTCTTATTGTATTTTGATGTGGCATGCGCGCTATGTTCTTTTGTACCTGTATTGATGTAATTTCTCAATAAATAGTTCAAACATTAAAAAAGGGCAAACAGTAAAAATAAAAAACAAAAAAATAATATATGGTTGCCTATGTACTTTTCAAAAGCTTGTCTTGATCATAACCACAACATGACTGTTGTCCCTTCAAACAAGTTGCCTCCTGGTTTTGGGCTCTCTCTTTCCTCGCACCTTCCTGATGGATCCAAGCTTCCACCCAATGTCCAAGAAGCCATCAATCTAATGATGTTCTGGGAAAAATCTCAAAAGCCACCTCTACAAACTGTCCTGCCCTAATGCCTGGCCTCATAAGAACATAAGAAATTGCCATGCTGGGTCAGACCAAGGGTCCATCAAGCCCAGCATCCTGTTTCCAACAGAGGTCAAACCAGGCCACAAGAACCTGGCAATTACCCAAACACTAAGAAGATCCCATGCCACTGATGCAATTAATAGCAGTGGCTATTCCCTAAGTAAATTTGATTAATAGCCGTTAATGGACTTCTCCTCCAAGAATTTATCCAAACCTTTTTTGAACCCAGCTACACTAACTGCACTAACCACATCCTCTGGCAACAAATTCCAGAGCTTTATTGTGCGTTGAGTGAAAAAGAATTTTCTCCAATTAGTCTTAAATCTGCTACTTACTAATTTCATGGAATGCCCCCTAGTCCTTCTATTATTCGAAAGTGTAAATAACCGATTTACATCTACTCATTCAAGACCTCTCATGATTTTAAAGACCTCTATCATATCCCCCCTCAGCCGTCTCTTCTCCAAGCTGAACAGCCCTAACCTCTTCAGCCTTTCCTCATAGGGGAGCTGTTCTATCCCCTTTATCATTTTGGTTGCCAAGTGATCATAACATGATCAAATTTAAACTAATACCTGGAAGGGGGACAATAAGTAAATCTACAGCTCTAACACTAAACTTTCAAAAGGGAAATTTTGATAAAATGAAAATAGTTAGAAAAAAACTGTTGCCAAGTGGCCCTACAACTGTTACCTCTCTCACCAAATCTTGTGTTCCACTAAGAATTAAATCTAAAATAGCTCCCTCTCTTGTTGGTTCCTGAACCAATTGCTCAATGAAGCAGTCATTTATTACATCCAGGAACTTTATGTCTCTAGCAAGTCCTGATGTTTATTTATTTTATTTATTTATTTATTTAACAGCTTTTCTAATCCGACATTAAAGTACACATCATATCGGTTCACATAATAACAAAAGGTGGAAAGTACAATTAACAGAGGATGGGGGGAGGACAACTGATAGAGGTCCGAACAGCGAAACCTGAACAAAATAAATGAAGGAGAGAAGGAGATAGAGGTAACAAGATTAACAAATTACAATCAAATTAAAAAGGGGCTGAATGAGATTACATGGTCTACAGGGTGGTTTTATACTGCATTACAAAGGGTTTAGCAGGGTTACAGAAATTATTAATTTATGTAGGCTAGAGGGCTGGAAGGGACAGGAGGTGACAAAAATTTTAATCCAGAAAAGCCTGTTACATTTACCCAGTCAATTTATTTTATTTTATTTATTTAAAAACTTTTCTATACCGTCGCTAAGTTATATACCATCGCAACGGTTTACAAATAGGCACATAGACTAAGATAAGTAAATGTAGGATATCGTACATTCTAACAGGTGCCAATAAAGTTCAGTTACAATTTCATAAATAAAATCATTATTTGAGAAATGTTGGTCAAGTCCAGGTATATTACTGAGATACTATCTCTTTGAGATATTACTTCTTAAATGTAGGATTGAGTAAATTCATTCTCATCTGCATTACTCTGTACTTTCATTCTCTACCCTCCACACTCTTTAGTGAAGGCTTTTTTAAAGAGCCATGTTTTTAAATTTTTCTTAAAAGTTTTGAGAGTATTCTGTAATCTGAGTTCGGGGGGCATCGTGTTCCATAGTATGGGCCCAGCCAATGATAAAGCCCTTTCTCTCACTTGGGTTAATTTTGCTGACTTTACTGAAGGGATTGTTAGTAGTGCTTTGTTGCTGAGCGGAGGTTTCTTTGTGGAACGTGTACTCGTAAGGCTGTGTTTAGCCAGTCTGCTTCTTTATCATATATTAGTTTGTGTATGGTGCATAAGGCCTTGTATTTTATCCTGTATTCGATGGGTAGCCAATGTAAGTCTGCTAGAGTTTCGGTTATATGGTCCCTCCTCTTTTTTCCCATCAGTATTCTGGCTGCAGTATTTTGAAGTATCTGGAGTGGTCTTATCGATGTGCTTGGGAGTCCTAGTAAGAGTGCATTGCAGTAGTCAGTGCTGGAAAAGATAAGTGTTTGCAATACTGTTCTGAAGTGGGCAGGTGTGAGTAATGGTTTCAATCTTCTGAGGACCATAAGTTTTGCGTAGCCTTCTCTTACTTTTATAGATATGTGTTGCTTCAGGTTGATTTCTGCTTCAGGTTTGCTTCAGGTTGAAATCTTGCATTATTATTGCACTGCCAAATTGGTTAGCATCCCTGATTTCTCCTAGCATTTCATCATCTGTCTGACCATTTTGTCCAGGTGGACGGTAGTATACTCCTATCACTATACTCTTACCCAACACAGTTTATTGTTCCGTTCTCAGTTCATCTAGAACATGCAATAGGTTTTATTTGCTTTAAATGGTTGTGAGGTGCCCTGGGTATGGTGCTGTGTAAAATCCGAGGATAAACATATCTAAAAAGGCCTCTTACTCAGTAAATCAGTCATATATTTAAAAAAAAAAAAAAAACAACACTTCCCAACATAATTTGTGGTATTATAAAACATGCAAGATCTGCGAATCACTATTAGTAACACAGTAGTGATAGCAGAAAAAAAGACTCTCCCCCCTTCCCTAATGTCTTACATCCAAACACTGCAATGCTATTTCAAGCATTTTCCTTACAGATTGGTGCTGTGAAGTCCGGCTATTATAGGACTTGAACTGTGGACAGCTTGGGTTGGAGGATAGATGCCCTACACTCTCCTAGTCATCTATGAATCACAAGATGGAATTGCAAAACTCCAATCATCTACCCATAGGATGTTAAGAGATCGTGGATTTTGGATCAGCTTTGGGAATGACTAGGTGAAGTATTATTTGTTATTATTCTGACAGAAAAATCTCATGTTATAATAATCTGATTTGTTCATTCAGAGTCTATTTGTCATAAGGAGGTCCCACAGTAGCAAACAAACACTCAGATAACATTCTGATGGTACACGCAGGTGAGGATCAACAGTAAAATATCAGAAGGCTAGAGTAATTGTCCTCACTGCATATTTAATTGACTCAGAATCAACTAGAAGCAAATTTCCACAGCACATTCATGTCCTGTAGTTTTATGGACTTAATCCAGCATGCAAATCATAGTGCTACTACTTTTAAAAATCCCCAGAAGTTAAACTTCCCCAAAAGCCAAGCTTCCTTTGAGTGGAGCATTGTGGCAATTTAGTCTGTTATGTTATTCATGAAATAGCTTCATTCTGACACAGTGAACTTTCTTTCCTTGGTAAGTGCTGAGAAATCGGATTTGAAATCTGACATTGCGGTTAACGTTTGTAAGGATTTCTTTAAAGTTATTTGTGACAGTTACAAATAAAAAATGTAATCATAGAAATTTATAAATATAGAGAGAAAAATATAATCTAATTTTTTTGAAAGTTTAGTTTTAAAATGCAAATGATGGTTAAATTTACATTATATTTTTTATTATATTTCATTTATTTTTGTCAATGTATCTCTATACACATACATATTTATAACAGATGTAGAAAAATATATTGATTTAATGTACATTCTACTAAAAAAAAAATCTAATCCTCTACATTTAAAATGTAATTGTACTACATCTTTTCATTTTGACAAACCACAGTAGACTAAGAAATGCAATTTGCTTGTTGAAAGGAATCCACATGTTAATTCTAAACCTCAGCAAGCACCTTACAAGAATATTTGCCATATGCAGAGATCCTCCTCTTTGTAATGTTTGCTGCTGTGAGACTGCGTAATCAATAGTTTAAAACTAAATACAATGTCACTTCAGCTTGTAAGGTGAGTTTTGGGGTCTGCTGTTTTAGTATTGATGTTAAAAGAAAACCAAAAAAGTAGTGGGGGATGATTTGATTTCTTGAGAAAGGAACCTGAATCTCCATGAGTCGTTTTACCCAATAGGGAGGACATAGGACTTTGCACTTCGTGGCAGGGTCCATAGTAAAGGAATTTTCTTTCACATGTTGGCTTTAATTTGGAATTCCAGCAGCATCACAGCGTTGCATACGTCCTAGTAGCGCTAAAGAAACAATACGTTGTAGTAATAGCAGCAGCATTATCAAACCAGCAGAAAACTGGAGTCTTTGCAGATTGTGATATTTACCTGCTATTTCATCAAAGATGCTGTAGTACATGAACGGTTCCCTTCCATTCAAGTGCCACAAATTCCAACTCCATTTCTAAATCCATCAATACATTTTTAGTTCTCTTGTTGTTAACGTACTCATTGCATTTTATTCCTGTCATGGCAGAGGCTTTAAGAGCAATAAAATAATGAACTGACTAACTAATCAGGCAAGGGAAACACACATGATAAAGTTGAAGATGTAGCAGGAGATCAAGGTTATGAACTCAGACAGTACATGCCTACTCCTGAGAAGTTTTCCTGATCTTATAAAACCCATTATTTTGTGTGTGTCATATGCAGTTAGATGAAAAATCAGACTTTTAAAGGCGGCTTCATGCAATAATTTCATCCACATAATTCTCCCTTGCCATAAGCATCACAAGTAAGCCACCCATTGCCTAATCTATAGTAAGTGCCCTAGGGCCACAAGCAGGTCTGACTTTCAGAATATCACTATTCAAAAGTCACAACATTAAATGCATAGAAATGGCTCTATACTGTGGTGTATATATACGTTTTTGGTTACTCTGAAAACCAGAACTACTTGCAGTTTTCAGAACTAGAGCTTGAAGACATCTACTGTAGGTCTATGCACAAAATCTTTCTATTCTAATGCATTAAATGCATGGCAGAAATTATGTTGTAAAGTTGTGAGAAATGTATATTTACGAAGAATAGGTGCAAGATTTTCTTTAAAGATTTTAAATAGCAAGATGTGAACTCTGAATAGACATTTGTTGCTCCACATGCATTTGCCAAGTTAAATGTTGACAGAGAATATAATTTTTATGTACTGTATGCACATCCTTTACATATACTAACAGGCTGGCTGCAAATTTGACTTTAACCCAATGTTTTTAAAACTAACTCATTTGCTTAAAGGGATGACAGTTATTACATGTGTTAAGTGCCTAGTAGAATAAAAATGATTTTTACGTTTCAGTGACGTATGAAAATGAGAAGAACTTAAATACCTGCCAGCGAGTCACTTTGATGCTTTCTTTCAGAAACTGGGATCGAAGGTAAGGAGGGTTTAACATGCGCAATAATAATTACTTATGTTAATTTTTTAAATTCAGAATTACAAATATCATGATAAATATTCTAAATGGCACTTGAAAAATATAGACTTTTCCCCTTACATATCATTGATAAATTATTAAGATATTTCATAACTTATTAGAAATGGTTTATTGCAGATTGTAGTTGAATTTACACTAGAAATGTCTTCAAGAAAACATGACAAATGTCAAATTTGTTAAATTCATAAGTGGTACTATTAGCTATATGTCTTCTTTCTGTATATGAAAGCAACTTTAATCTAATATTGTATTTTGCAGGCTTATTGTTTTAACATACAAATGATGGTAAGTTCACATTATATTATATCTTTTATTCTTTGTCATGTAACTTATTTGATAATTTGCTATTGACAATGTCTGACTGAAGGGGTATTACTGCTTTGAAAAACATAGTTAGGCAATAGCAATAACTTTTTTGTTTCATAGGATCCACATAATATTTGTAAATACTATTTGAATTTTGTTTTTCAATAATGATACTATGATTTTTTTTATGGTTGGTAGCATTACAATATGTAATGCTTGGCAGCTATTTAATTTAAGCCATTGTCAAATGATAATTTTAAAGCAAGGAAGCAAAAACTAAAACATTGTATGTCAGCCTGTGAAATTTACAGTGTGCAAAAGCAAATGCTCAGGAGTAAGCCTCTATGGGACCAAAACTGCATATCCTTTGTTCTGGCCAAAATATTTTGTAACACTAGAAAAAATGTATACCCATTATATACTCATGGTGGGTTATTTACATGGATCAGTAGAGTTCCAGGACAGAATAGAAGCCATTGTTAATTTGTTGCAGGATCATCTTTTTAATTATTTTTTGTTTGGTGGGGATGGTCATTGTTCCCTCTTAACTTGTTAACTCTTTGGGTTAGTGATTTTTATTTATTTATTTATTTATTTTTAAAATGTCTTTTTATAAAAAAAAAAAAATTCAAAACTACAAAAAGAAATGAATGTAGTTAGAGGAAATATCAACACATGAGTAAGGAATTAAAACAAATATTTCAACCAGCAACAAAACAAACGGATTGACCTCATCCATAAATGGAGGGTTGCAAGACAAAAGGATGAGCAATTGCAAATCATTTAATTAATAATTTGGATTCATCCTCAAATTACAAACTCAGCACCTGATTTGGGACATCTAAAAAGTACTTTTATCAACTAAAAATCTTTCCAGTTAAGATACCTCATTAAAAAATACATTTATTACCCTAATTCACAACACATTTAGAAGGAAATTGAAGAGAAAAGATGCTCTATACTCAGTAGCTGAGATTTTAAATCAAAAAAAGCTTTTCTTATGTTCTAAGTTTGTTTATAAAAATCAGGAAAAACATGTAACTTATCTATAAAAAAAAAAAAGAAGAAGCCTATTCTTAAAAAATCTCTGTCCAACTTGAGGAAAAGTTATAATCATGTTTTCTCTAACTAGAATTTCATCTTGCGTTGTTTCCAACAAGGTAGTTATGTCAAGACTATCAATTGAAACCAACTGATCAGGATTCCCTTCCTACAACTGGGTAGAGTGATGCCATGAAGGAATATACTACACTCTTCAAACTGATGGAATATTCTGGGGTACAACCTTGAAATATTCAACCAAATTTTTTCTAATTATTTCATACAGTGTCTCTACATTTTTTCTAGGAAAAATTTAAAAACCGTTAATTCTTATACCTAGAAATATTCTCAAGAGATTCTACCCTAGAATGAAGGGAACTATTATCTTTAATCAAAATATTAAGGATCTGTAAGTCAGAAACTTGCAAAAAAAAAAAAGTTTTTAACTGAGCAGCATGATTTTCCAAATAAAAACTATGAAATTCAAGTTTAACCACTGTATCAACAGAAAATGTTCAAAATCGTGATACACATCCCTCTTATATGGATTCAGCTCTTGATAATGACTGTCCCAAATTCTCCAAGGAGGTGTGTTTGTGTAACAAACCCAGTCTATTTTTCTGAAAGTCAGGTGAAGTGACTGGAACCAATCTAGGGGAAGAGTCCTGCAATTCCCCATTATTGATCTTTTTTTTTAATGCTTTTTAAACAAAATAGACATCAATTACAGCTTGTCAATGAATAGGTAAAGTTATTACAGTCAATATGCATGGTATATGTTGGCAAATTCAAAATACATTAGACTCAATATATACTCAAGAAGAACAAACCCTAAGCCAATACATTTCAACTTAAAGTAATATACCCGTTATGAGGAAATAGGGAGATCCAGATTTAAAAAATAGAGCAAGTAAAGTAAATATAAGGCATTAGAAGGTTAAAGACATTCTTTTCCTTTTCCCATGATCAAGGTGAGGTGGCATCATTTGGGGGAATGTGCATCAAGAAATTTATGTAACTCGGGCGGATGGAAAAACACAAATCTCTCGCTGTTGTATTTAACTACACATTTACTGGGGTAATAGATTATTATCTGAGCGCCAAGATCATTAACCTCCTGGCTCATCTGAAGAAAATTTTTTCTATGTAATTGTGCAGCTCTGGTTATGTCTGGAAAAATCCAGATTTTTTTGTCCAAGATAAGATTTATCTCTGTTCCGGAGAGATAACTTTAATATTTTATCTCTGTCTACAGCATGGACAAATCTTATGCAAAGAGTTCCACAACATTCCACTTGTTCTTCCATTTGGGCCGATGCAATATGGTGCACTCGGCTGAGCGCACCGTTAGCCGCACTGCTTTTCTGAATACCCTCCAACTTAATATCATAGCGCTATTAAGTCGGCGGCCCCAAAAATAAAAAAAAATTTAAAAATCTGCCCATGGCCCGCAGGTTGGAAAACAGATGCTCAATTTTGCCAGTGTCCATTTTCCAAACCCGTGGCTGTCAGCGGGTTCGACAACCAACGCCGGTAAAATTAAGCATCGGCTGACAAACCCGCTGACAGCTGCCACTTCTGCCAATAAGGAGGTGTAAGGGAGGGCTAGTGTCCCTAGCACCTCCTTATTAGCGCGGGCCCTCATTTGCATAGTGAATCACGTGCCCAGGTGAGTGGCCTGGGCGCGCATCGGGAGAGCGGGTGCTCGCCTCGGAGCGCCCGCTCTCCCGCGCAGTTTACTGCATCGGCCCTATTGTTTGTTCCAAAAAATCTGTAAGATTACTCACAGTTTGTAATTGTGGAACTCTGTTTTGCAAAACATTATCCTTTTTCTTACTGGGTATCACAAAGAAAATCTTAGCTATAGATGGAATAGCTTCTGAAGGTAATTGTAAATTTCCCATTACTGCTCTTAATACCAATGGCTCTATAATGTGATTGTAGCTGAGAGGCGACAGCATCTAGATATAATTGAGGTCCCCTCCACATATAGATGACTTCATTTTTCCTTTGGAACTTTAGAAACAGGACAGGCTTTCATAGGTGGCAAAGGAGGATTCCGCCGAAGAAATAGTCTGTGCTCCAGGGAAGACAATAAGGGGCGGATTTTAAAAGGGTTACACGCGTAATATATGCGCGTAACCCTTTTAAACCCCTCCTGCGCGCGCCGAGCCTATTTTGCATAGGCCCAGTGAGGCGCGCAAGCCCCGGGATGCGCGTTATGTCCTGGGGCTTGAAAAAAGGGCGGGGAGTGGGTGGGGCGGGACCGAGGCCTCCAGCACAGCAGCCTTGCCGGGGGATCGCGTGCTGGCACTCGGCTGGCGTGCACAACCTACGTAAATAAAAATATAAAGGTGGGGGGGATTTAAGTAGGGCTGGGGGACAGGTTAGATAGGGGAAGGGAGGGGAAGGTGGGGGGGGGGGGGGGGGAGCGGGTTGCGCGCACAAATCTACGCCAGCGCGTAGATACAAAAATCTGGCCCTTAGGTTCCAGGCACTGTCATTTCTCCTGAGACAGTCTTAGAGCAGGAGATAACAGAAGAAGCCACCCAATGATGTATAGGCCTTAAGGCAGAGGCAGAGACGTGGGTGTGTGTATATATATGAGGCAGGTGTTGAGGTGAAGGCATGCATTTAATAGCCACAGGCATCTGAGGTCTCTCGGTATTTGTCTGACCACAACTAGTGGCTTCTGACATAGCTTATCCCATTGAAGACATTTTCTTCATAGACCTGAAAGCAGAACAATCAATGAGAAACAACCATCATTTTTTTATTTTTATCTACAACCTTGTGGTTTAGAGAATCTTTTCACATCTGAAATGTTTTTCAGTTCATTCATATGTTAGTGCAAACATTTATAAAGGTTATAATCAGCACCACATTTTATGCATTCTTACCAACCACCATAACTTAATGATAATGCCATTTATAACTAATATAAAATAATGTACATTGGTAGGACTGGTGCCAGTATTGTGCCTGAAACCATTCTTGCTTCTTTGAAGTTTCTTACCACTTTAATGTATCTTGCTGTTAAATCGATAATTCCTTCTAACTGTGAATATTATAAATCTTTGCTAACTATATCCAATTCTTTTGCATTTTTCCTACTTAAAATAAAAGAAAATCGTGTATTTATGATATGCATGTGTAGAGATTGAGAATTAAACCAAGATTTGGAAATGGTTTCAAATGTTTCCTGGGCCTAATATGTGATAAATAGAGCTTGGAAATCTCCAATTAAGGGGTATTTGCTGCATATACAGATGCAATCATGTTGCCTTTTAAGGCTGTTGATGGAATTTTTAGCCTTATTTTTCTAAAAATGAGAATTTATTTTTACCTTTCTCGGAATTGTTACAGAGTATTGTAGAAATGATTTATAATAAGCTATAAGAAAGAGTTGGAACTTAATCCACCGAGTCAATTGTGAAACTATAAATTCACGCTCTAAATAGAGTGAAGGGAAAACTAATCAGCAATTTAAGATTATGAAACTGTGTTCAAAATTATCATCATGAACTACACAAGAAGTTTCACACTGGGAGCTCTGAAGTCAGCGTGGCCTGTGCAAGAGTATTCGGCGCCCTAGGTCATGCACTCCCATCCCCATTGGTGGCAGCTCCAGCACAGCACGCTTTGGCGATATTGGCTTTGGCAATAGCATTTTTCTGGGCCACAACCCTGGCTCGATTTTGCTTCCCCTCAAAATTTTGACCCTCTAGGCAACTGCCTAGGCTGCCTAATAGAAGCACCGGCCCTGGAATCCAAGGATTTTAGAATGCATTTTCTTGCTTCCAAAAAAGTGCAATATTGCCTGATGTTCCCCCCTGAAAATATCTTAAAATTGTAATATTGAATTATTTAGGTATGTAGAGGGCTGAAAACAGAGCCAGCTTTTAACAGATAGAATTTTTGATCACTGTAAATCCCAAATAGAACTGAGTCCCTTTGGAGAAGTAAAGCATTAGGCATGCAGTTAAGCAGTTAAAAGAGATATATTGGAACATGTCATGGATATTAGAATTGGGAAAATATGTTCTTGTTACCTTGCAGGGTTGTACTGAACAAGACATATTGGGTCAAGCTTTTGAAGATGCCTTTGAAGTGTTGCAGGAGCACAGTATGCACCAGTATGTGCCAGGTAAACATGATTACAAGTCAATTAGTCTTGTCTTTAGTGAACTTCAGAAAACTAATACTATCTGGGTGGTAGGGAGATCCGATATACAATTTAAATTTGTTTCATTGATATTAAGAATAATAGAAAATTGTTTCAAGGAATCTATGGGCTCATGCCAAATACAGTATATAAAATGCCAACGGTATAACAGTACTTAATTAAACATTTATTCATGTGAACTATAGAAATTTTGGATCCTACTTTGGTGACAAGTGAAATGATTAGGGACGTCTTGTATCTACTATTTGAGTGCATGGTTTGATTTTGTAGACACTTTTATCTCCCTTGTACATTATTTATTGAACAGTATAACAAATCCATAGTTGTTCAGAAAATCAAAACATCTCCCCACAGCCCTTGAAAATAAAGTAGAATATGTGAGGGGGACAGGTGGCCCACAATTGCTGTCCCTCAGAGTTGTAAATAAAATCCTCCATCATACAAAATATAATTATGGCACAAAAAACCTTCCAAAGAGTTCATAAAAATTCAACCTTCAAACTTTCATATCCTCATAAAAGTCTTGGAATTCTCTTAATTCATGTGGTATACTGGCATGGACAAATAGTCCTGTTTGCTCCCCAAATTTTAATGCTTACAAATAAAACATGAATTCTAAATATAGCACGGTTTTATGTGGTACCTTGCTTATAACTGTAGACAAGAATCATTAGGATCTGATATGCTATTGTTTACCTGATTTCCTGATTTGGGACTTACACATGTGCTAGGCTCTCTGTGTGGCTCACAATTTATCACTGGGTGAGGCTATTATTACATCAAGCCCTATATCTTTCAACATCCTGTCTTTTCTCAGCTACCTCTTGTTACCCCCTTTCCCAGTTTTGATTTCCCTCGTAAAATGTAATTTCCAAGCTTAACCTGTTTACTGTAAACCGGCATGATGTCCACAACTAATGCCGGTATATAAAAATGTTTAAATAAATAAATAAATAAATAAACATCTGCCTTAGGCCTAGATTCATTAAAATGCTATAAATATAGCAGAAATAGTACCCGTGATAAAAAGGGGGGCATGGTTAGGCAAATTTCTCTGCTCCCACATCGCATAGGTAATTTCTACAACGCACAAAGGGGTAAATTTTAAAAGATGCGCGCGGGCGTCCATGTGCGTGTGCTACCTGGCGCGCACACATGGACGCCCGATTTTATAACATGCGCGCGCAGGTACGAGCATGTTATAAAATCGGGGATCGGTGCGCGCAAGGGGGTGAACACTAGTGCACCTTGCGTGCGCCGATACCCACGGCCTTCACCCGTTCCCTCCCAGGCCACTCCAATTTAGGAGCGGCCTATGAGGGAACTTCCCTTCCCCCTACTCTATCCTTCCTACCCCTTCCCCTAACCTGCCCACCCCCTAGCCCTATTCTAAACCCCTCCCCCATTTCTTTAACTTACCTCTTGCTCCTGCCTCTGGGCAGGCTCAAGTTCGTGCGCTGGCAACCTGCCGGCACGCGATCCTCCAACACAGCGGCAAATGGCTGCTGTGCCGGAGGCCTCTGGCCCTGCCCTGCCCCCCCCCCCCCCCCCGGACTGCTCCACCCCTTTTTCGAAGCCCCGGGACTTAGATGCATCCCAGGGCTTTACGTGCGTCACTGGGCCTTTATAAAATAGGCCCGGTGCGTGTAAAACCCCCCCCCCCCACGCGTGTAAATCCTATGGATTTATGTGCGTAGGGCTTTGAAAATGTGCCCCAATACATTTATCATACCAGCGCTATTTTTTCGCATTGCATACTGATTAATCCACCACAAGTGCCTTACTGACCAAAAAGGTTTTTCTTACACAGGCTGGTGGAGGGGAGAGGGAGAAAGACTATATAGGGATAGAGATTTAAGTTTTCTATTTATACCACTTTAAGACAGGGCACTTTTAACTCAGGGTGAAGATTTTGGGGGGGGGGGGGGTTGGGGGCAGTTTTACATACACAGTCAGAGGTACGAATAGCAAAATTGACATCACTGAAGATTTTCTGTCATTTGGAGTAATGAAAGGTAAAAGAGGATTTGTACAATGTACTCTCTCTACCTAGCTTGATTGAAACTCTTCAGTGATGTCAACTTTGCTGTTCGTACCTCTGAATGTGTATGTAAAACTGCCTGCCCCCCAAACATACCCCAAACCTCACCCCGAGTTATAAGTGCCCCCTCTTACAGTGGTATAAATAGTAAACTTACATATTGGTCTCTACAGTCTCTCTCTTTCTTTTTTTCTCTCTCTCTCTCCCTTGTGCATAATGGGACCTGCAGCATTGATTTCAGTGGATAGATTCAGGGATTATAAATACCATATAGCTTTGGGATGTAAATTTAACAGCTCTGTGTACATCTTTTAATTCTGCCCAGTGCTTAAAGCAAAGAAAATCCTAACAACTTGGGCCTGGATTGATTAAGTATCAGAATTGTGGTAATTCCTGCATGCAACCACAGGGGGGACTATGTATAGTAGTTTTAAGGTCCTGCAAAACAAGCCTAGCTATTGGGGCCATTGGGGGGGGAGAGTGAGAGAAAGCCTAGCTGTAATACCCTTGGCCTACATAGGTATTTATATCTCTATGGGAGGCCCACCTAGTAACTCGAAGTGAGGTTTAGATCTTAGGGTAGGGGGTTAGGGGCCACTTTGACATTCAAAATGAGACATACGAACAGAACAGTGCTCTCTTGTGAAGATTTGATGACCTTCGGAGTGAGGAAACTCACTCAAAGATGAGATTTGTGCAATGTTCTCTCAACCTAGCTTGATGGACTCTCAACCTGGGTAATATCAAGCTAGGTTGAGAGAACATTGCACAAATCTCATCTTTGGGGGAGTTTCCTCACTCCGAAGGTCATCAAATCTTCACAAGAGACCACTGTTCTGTTCGTACGTCTCACTTTGAATGTCAAAGTGGCCCCTAACCCCAATATCTAAACCTCACCTCGAGTTACTAGGTGGGCCTCCCATAGAGATATAATTACCTATGTAGGGCAAGGACATTATGGCTAGGTTCTCTCTCTCTCTCTCTCACTCACTCACTCACAGATTTCTTACACTAGGAGGCAGGTAAAAGAGATCATAACTCTAGATATTTTTATCTGATTCTTGATTTTATCAGGCTCTGTTTTATTTTATTTCATAATCTTATAATTTTTTGTTTATCTGGTTTTGATATGCTGTTTGAATGTGTATATTGGTCCTATTGTTTTAATGCTGATTTATTGTGTATGTTTATTTTGTAAGCTGCTGTAGGCCTCGGTATCAGCGGCATATAAATGTGAATAAAGGAATAAAATAAATAAATACTACATATACTATACATATATATATATATAGTATACAGTATATATATATAGATATATAAAAATAGGTTCAGTGATGAACAGCTAACAAAAAATAATTGCATTATTTCTATTGCCATTTTTTCTTTCTTTTTTATTCTGCTTCTCAGATTGTAAAAATTACCTGACCTTTATCAACCACCACCCTCATGTCAGAGGAAATGCAAACATTTATGCTGTCCCACCTCTAGAAGCACCAATCTATAACTGGAGAGAACTACCTGTAAGTAAATTGTGCGGACTGCATCTCCAGCGCCTAGAAGCTGCCAGCTAACCAAATCTGAGCAGGAAATAGACATCTCCTTTCAGAGCAGGGCTTCCCCAACTCTTCAGCTCACAGTGACATACATTTGCATACACTAGAGCAGTGGTTCTCAACCAGTGTGTTGCCAAGAACACGCAGGTGTGTCGCCACACTTCCCGGTCCCCCGCTGACCCAGCTGTTCCCCGGTCCTCCTCCACCCGGACTTAAAATGCTGTCAGTCCGGGCAGAACGTGGCAGAACAGGTGGAGTCAGCGGCACCGGCATTGTCTCTTCTTCCCGTCCCCCTCGCGGCCTGGAAGAGGAAGTGGTGAGCAGCGGGTGCGTGCACGGGAAGAAGAGACCATGCTAGTGTGGTCAGCGTCGGCCCGAAGAACAGAAGAGAGGCGCGGCCTGAGGAATGAGCAGCAGAGAAATGAAGAAGAATGAAGAGGAATGAGCAGCAGAGAAATGAAGAAGAATGTCAACCCCCGCGGCCGATGGGACTCCTTGCTCCGCCAGGGCTGAAAATTAAGGAGGTTAGGGTTGGGAGGAGGCTGCTGCTGCTGCTAGTTCCAGGGCGGGAGCGAGGGAGGGAGATAGAGTGAATGAGCAAGCAAGCATGTGTGTTTGAGATCCTGTATATGTGAGTGAGAGATTGCATGTATGTGAATGATTGAGAGCCTGTATATGTGAAAGAGTATGTCTGGGATTTAGAGCCTGCCTGTGAGAGAGAGAGCATGAATGTAAGTTTACGATTGGGAACCTGTGTGTGTAAGTTTGTGATTGAAAATCTGTTTATGTGAAATAGTATGTGTGTATGATTGAGATCCTTTGTGTGTGTGAGAGAGATCATGTTTATGTATGATTAAGAGCCTGTGTGTGTAAGTAAGAGAGAGCATGTGTGTCTGTGTGTGATTGAGAGCTGGTTTAGGTGAGGGAGCATGTGAGTATCTGATTGAGAGCCCGTGTGTAAATGAGAGAAAGAGAATGTTTGTAAGCATGTGAATGAGAGTCTGTGTGTGAGAGAAAAAGACAGCATGTATGTGTGTGATTGAAAGCCTGTGTGTGTAAGCGTGAAGAGATAGACAGCATGTGTGTAAATGTGTAATTAAGAGCCTATATAAGTGAGAGAGAAAAAGCATGTGTATATGTGAGTACTGAGAGCATGTGTGTATAGGTGTGTAATTGAGAGCCAGTGTGAGAGAGAGCGCTGGTATGTGACTGAGAGAGAGGAGAAAGTTCCAAGCAAACCACCCCTCCTCCTGCTAATTCAAAACAATATCAGGAGACCTGGATATCAAATGTTCCCAGGTATGCAGAGGAAAACAATTTTTGTATCCTTATTTTTCATTACTTGGTCTTTGTGTCTGCTATTTTGAAATATTTTATTGGTATCTAGAATTTTTTATATGAGTTTTTAATTATTAGATATTCCACCTATCAGCTGTTTTGAAATAATCTGTTCTTTATGTTAGTATGGTTTTACTGCTACTGATTTTATATTTCTTGATTTGTTTTATAAGGATGGGTGATGTTTCTTTTTTTCCTTTGTTGCACTGCATACAGAGACTCTGGCTTGTTGCGGTTTCCAATTCAGTTTTTGTCTGCATGCTTCTTGTTATGCGTTTTGGTCTCTTTATTCCTTGTTAGGTGAGGGTCAGCACATGTGATTTAGGTGAGGTTTTCTGCTGGCATGTAGTTTCTGCGTAGGGCTGTATAGCAGCCTGTCTTGGTCTGTTTTCCTAATAGGAGATGTATTGGTATCGTAAGGCCTGGTGTAATATTTTCAGTGTTGCCTTTTCTTAGGTAAGGTGGTTACTGTTTAAGTGCTGGAAATTGGTGCTGTTTTGGTGTGGGATGTTTACTATTTATGCAGTTTCTGTTCAGACAGAATACATAACTTTTCCTTGTCATTTTAAACAATAAAAATAATTACCGGACCTTTACTTTTTATTTCCGCCGTGAATTGTGATGAGCAGTGTGTCACAGATGTGAGCATGGCCTGTCAGGTGTGTCACGATGGGAAAAAGGTTGAGAACCACTGCACTAGAGACTCTTGCATATTCATTATGGAGAGCCTGAAGACCCCAGGATCCCCAGGTTTAGAAAGCCTCATTGTATAGGGTGCAGCCTATGACCACTAATTAACTCTGAGCTTCAGAGAGCACTCTTTGACAGTAGAAAGCTGCTAGAACATTGAGAGCAATATGTTAAAACATTAATAATTGTGCTTGTATTTTTTTTTCTAAAAGTGATAGCAGCTACATTGTGGAGAAGTTTTCCCGGGTGACATCAGAATTCAACTCAGAGCATCTTTCTTGGGGGGGGGTCAAAGATAATGTCTGATGATGGAGCTCTCTGATACAGGGTTACGTGCGTATTTTACGCACGTAACCCCGAAAACCCGGTCCTGCGTGCACCGAGCCTATTTTGCATAGGCCCAGCGACGCGCGCAAGCCCCGGGACGCGTGTAAGTCCCGGGGCTTGAAACAATGGGTGGGGCAGGGGCGGGGCAGTCTGGGGCGTGGCATAGGCGTGGCCAGAGGCCTCTCCACTGCCGCTGGGCCAGGGGATCGCGCACCGGCACTCGTAAATAAAAAAGTAAAGGTGGGAGGGGATTTAGGTAGGGCCGGGGGTGGGTTAGATAGGGGATCGGAGGGGAAGGGAGGGGAAGGTGGGGGGGCGTAGGGAACGGGAAAGCCATCGGATTTTATAACATGCGCGCGGCTGAGCGCGCATGTTATAAAATTGGGCATAGATTTGTGCGCGCCGAGTTGCACGCACAAATCTACACCCCCGCGTAGGTACGAATAACTGGCCCAATATGTTTAAGTAGAAATTACATATATTTTACGCTATTGTAAAATAGGGATGTGTTTTTATTTGGAAAAAAAAAGGAAATCTCAACTGAATACCAGCTCCAGCCTGGTACAAAAATCCACTCCACCAAATTGTAAACCTCCTCCCCCCAAGGCCTGCACCCATTCTTCCCCTGCCCACATCTTAACCCATTCAATGCTATTTTTGGTGGGGCAGGAGCAACAAGGGATAACCCCACCCCCATTTTGACCCTTGGATGGGGTAAGGTGCAGGGGGAAGGTGTCCTGTGGAGTGCTGAGGGAATGGGCTAAGACCATTATTTTTATTTTTGTTTTGCTTTTTTTTTTTTTTTTTGCTTCCTTTTTTCCTTTGTTTTGTGTGTTTATTTTGGGTTTAAATTAATGGAACAAAATGAAATAAACTGCAAACAAAATGAAACAAAACCTCTTGAAATGAGAAAATATATGAAAACATATGAAAATGATATTTTTTTTTCAGTGCACACCCCATATTATAAAACCAAACCAGGCCTGTTCTTAGGCTTGAGACCAATATTTTTTTAAGAACTACTGTAGCAGAAATAGTAAGAGCAAAGCCACCAGCATTCAGAAAAATAAAAAAAAAACCCCCGACAAAGAAAGACAGGAAGAATTATCAGGAACAAGAAAAGGAGGCAAGGAGAGTAATTACATGAGCATAGGTCCAAACAGAGGGAAACATAGCGCAGTCAATACAGGAGAAGATAAAACTTTTATTTTAGATATGTAAGGGAAAGGAAAAAGGAAAACAAATGAATGATAGTTAAGATAAAAGGAGGTGTGATATTAGCATGGAGTCTTAAATTTCATACAAGTTTTTTTTGCTGAGATTTGTAGAAGAAGGGGATGGTAATTTGCCTAAGCAGGAAATGATTGTGAAATGATCTCAGACACAGAGGAGGAAGTAACCTAAGTACTTATATAAATGAGAATAGTTAAGACATTGCTGCTAGTCCTGTGGAAATTCCCACAGAATTCCTCTCCTGAGCAGAATTTGGCAGGCCCCGGCGTGCTGCAAGCGGGATGGCCTCCACTTGCGGCATGCCTGGGCCTGCTTCAGCTTCGCCGCAGGCAAAATGGCTTCTGCCTGCGGTGAAGATGGAGCAGGCCTCGGTGAGAGTCAGTGTATGCATGTGTGTGTGTGTGTGTGTGTGTGTGTGTGATTGCGAGCCTGGGGGATGAGAGAGAGCATGTGTGAGAGTGTGTGTGGGTGCCAGAGAGAGGGAGCCTATATGAGGAGATTGTGAAGGAGTGTGTGTATATGTATGAGAGATTGGGAGTTGGTGTGTGTGAAAAAGGGATTGTGTATGTTAAGGTGCTTGTCTGTGAGAGAGGGAGCATGTGTGAAAGTCATTGTTTGTTTGTGAGAGAGGAGCCTGTGTGAGGGTGTGTGTATGTGTAAGAAAAAGAGCCTGTGTGATGTGTTTGAGTGTGTGACAGAGAGAGGGAACCTATGTGTTTGGGGGGGGGGGGGGGTGAGCGAGAGAGGGAGCCAGTGTGCAGGGGTGTGTGAGAGAAAGACATAAATTTCCTCTGTGAGGGTGTATGCTTGAGAGAGAAAGGGAGCCTGTGTGGAGGGTGTGCAAGAGAGAGAGGGGGCCTGTTTGAGGGTGTGTGGGTGTGCGAGAGAGAGAGGGAGGTAGCCTGTATGAGGGTGTCTGTGTCTGTGAGAGAGAGGGGGGGAGTCTGTATGATGGTGTGTATATGCATGAGAGAGAGAGAGAACGAGAGAGAGGGAGCCTGTATGAAGGGGTGTGTATGTGCACTAGAGAGGGGGAGCCTGTGTGTGTGAGAGAGAGTCAGAGAGACGGACAGAGGGAGCCTGTGTGAAGGGCAGTACTGAGAGAGGGGCCAAACACTTGGAAGTGGAGATAGAGTGGGAGGGATTGAGCCTAGAAGGGGAGGGGAGAGATGGTGGCAGGTGGAGGAGTTGGGGCCTGAAAGGGCAAAGTGAAAGGAGACTAGTCAGGGGAGTAGGGAGAGAGGTGCAAGAGATACTCTTACAGTGAACGTCTAGAGAAATTTTGCTCAAAATATTTAAAACTCTACATCTTTTAGTAATAACTTTTTTCTATATTACATTTTAAATTAATTACCTAAAGAATGTCATGTATATTGTGTTATTTTAACCAATATAAAGTATGCAGATTTTGGCAGAATTGTAGGTTTTTGTGTGCAGAATTTAAAATTTTTTTGCGCAGAATTCCCCCAGGAGTAATTGCAGCCCATGGAGTGCACCCCAGTATACTGAAAGAGCTCAAGAAAATGTTGACCGCATCCCTTGCAGTAGGCATATGCATTTGTCTGAAACAAAATTGGAAACTTTAAGGACATTTCTCATTTCGTTTCAATTCGGTTTTAAAATGAAACAAAATAAAACGAAACACAATTTTCCTTCATTTTGTTTTTTTTATAAAATGTTGGCCCCTTCGGAGAAGAAAAGAAACATTCCCTCCCCCTCCCCCTGATCATCTTGATCTCTCTAGCATCTCTTATCCTATTGAAAAATCTTTGAGGGGCAGGAGCAATCAATCCCCGGTCACTCCTGCCCTGCCTGTGTTGTGATTACAAATGGTAATAGCAGACCAAGATGATCACAATTACTAATTTCTTCTAAACAAAATGGCATCGGCTAGGCCTGGCCAATGCCATTTACTATGGAGAAAATTAGCAATGGTGCCAACCTCAGTCTGACAGCTGGCACCATTTGTAGCCATTTATAATTGCAGGCAGGACAGAAGCAATCGAAGATTGTTCCTGCCCCATGAAGATTCCTCAATATTGTAAGAGGAGCTGGGGGAACAAGTTCAGAGGAGGGCCCAAGAGTTTTCTTTTTCTTCTTTGATGGGACTGACATTTTTTACTGTTTTTGGGGGGTTTTTTAAACTTTTTTTTTTTAATTGTTTAGTTCCGTTTTGGTTTTAAATAAACAAAAATAAACAAAACAAGCGAAAAACAAAATAAAAAAAAAATGTCTGGGGATGCCGCAAGGTACAGACCCTGAAGCGGAATTAATCCCAGTCATTGTGCAATGGTGACACCTAGTGGCTGGATTCAGGGCCCATGATTGAAAGATTCAAGAAGGAGACCTGGTGCATGGTCCCTCAGCTGAGCACTGTCGCTGCAATGACTGAATGACAGTAGGTTCGGTGGGGGTATAAAACAGGGTAAAATTTTCCCAGGTCGTTGTGAATGAAGGCTCATGCCCTTCAGAGGCTGGTTCCGACTGAGTTCAAAGCCCAAAGGGAGCAGAAGGAAAAACTGCTGGGCCAAAACAAATTGAATGCATGCTAATAATATCCATTAGTGCTGGCGTTAATTAACTTGCTGTGTTCAAAGACTCCTGACTTACAACAAAAATTTGCTTTAATATGCCTAAGCATTAAGGGGTTAATTTCAGAACAGCCTGCATACATTTCCTTTGAAAATTATCTCACCAAAACTACCTGCACATAGTTACACCTGCTAATTTATATGCAGATTTTTTGGGGACACATTTGTCCACATATTTTTGAAAATGCAAATGAATGTGTATAAGTGCAACCCTCTCCCCAACGCAGCCCCCAGTAACAAATCTGCTCACTGCAGGTACACTTATGCACATACAGCTCAGGTGAGCATAACCCTACCTGCATAACAGGCAGGCAATTGTGTTTACTCCAGGCCTGGATTTAGGCCAGATTTCGAAGGCGCCAAATATCCAGGCCAAAGAGAAGCCTGGTTTCGCTTGAGTTAGAGCCATGTGCCGGCACAGCTTCAAAGGGTCACCGCCATGGCACTATGCCTATGGGCACCAAATGTTTATTTATTTATTTATTTATTTATTTATTTAACACATTTATATACCGTTTTACCAATCAAAGATTGAACAAAGCGGTTTACAGCCATAAAAATAAAAATCAAAATAATAATAAATTCAAATTAAAATATAAAAGATAGAATAAAAATACAAATAGTATCTTGATCAATAAAATGAAAATCTCTAAAAGGAATAAAACTATTACATTATAAAAAAAACACAGAGAGAAAGCTTAAAGAATTAACGTAAGAAGCCTAAAATAGATAAAGACTACAAACGGCTACATTCCCTGAGTTAATCCACTATTGTGCCTGTTCTGAACTCCCAAATGCTTCCTTGAACAAATAGGTTTTTAAAGCTCTTTTAAACTCCTTTCTATTTTAAATTTGTCTCAAGTCATCTGGTAGAGTATTCCACATGATGGGGCTAGCCACTGAAAAAGCTCGTTGTCTAGTTACATTAAGGGCTGCCGTTTTTAATGTGGGAACTTCTAATAAATTTTTTCCCGCTGATCTAAGGTCTCTTGAGGGCTTGTAAACTCGTAATGTAGAACAGAGCCCTATATTAACACATTGGCATAGGCTAAGCAGGTACATAGCATTCTGACGACCTCATTAGGGGACTGGAGTGCTTCAATTTTATTGAATTGGCTGGGTGGGAGTTCAGATGGGCATTACTTTCTATGGAGTCAGGTGGTGGGAGAGGGGATCAAGTGCTGGGGAGCTCATTTTTTATTGAATCAGGCTGGTGAGGGGGCAGTTGGAGGAGTGAACCAAATTTTAACAAATGGAATAATTTTCTCTTAGAAAAATAAAATAGAAGGTTACGGTTTGCCTTTGCATACCTGTTCAAGTGCTTCCAGGTAGCAGGGTGGTAATTTCCAAAGGGATTTCTGCACGAAAGGCAGTGTTTTACACCTAGAACTGGCTTTTTGCAAAATTGTCCGAGTCCGCCCAACATGCACATGGAGTTAATAGTGGATGTCATGCACACATGCAAGTTTTTAACCTGCACTGAGTGGAGGCATTCCTGGGGGGAGGCGGAGCTGTGGCGGGATTTGGCCTTGGCCACACACTTTTGGATTTTAAAAGGTATGTGTGTGTGTGCATTTTCAGGAAAATTATGTGCACGTCAAATAGCAGGTTTAATTTCTGCGAGGTAGATTCTCCGGGTTAGTTTTCAAAGTGGGCTTATGCCAGGAAAGTCCGCTTTGAAATCTGATGTAACCTAGATGCATCTTTGTGGCATAGATTATGCAGGACGTTTGAAAATGACCTTCTGTGTGCTCAGGTTGAGGGTTAAAAATCACCATTTTTTTTTTTTGTTTTTTTGTTTGACTGTATGCAGAACAATGGAATCCAGAACTCATCAGGCCCTTGACTTGCCTTCCGATATTAACACTGACCAAAAAAAGAAACACATTTTAATTTCTTGCATATATAAAACTTAACACACAGGAAAGGTTATTTTAATCACTGAGCGAGTCAGATGGTACTGTGCTGTCATAAAACATGGAGAGAGCAGCTGCACATGTAATTCAAAGGTTAACAATTTTTACATATTGATTTACCACTATGAAACAGCAACTAGCAGGGAGTTGCCCTGGCTGTTCCCCCAGTAATTCCCAATGTGCTAATATTATGTAGGCTGTCATGGGAAAAAAAAAACAGTCAAACGCTTCCTATGTGTTATAGAGATCAGCATTCTAGACAAAATGCTACACAGTGAGGGCTTTGTTTACTAAGGGAAATCCCTTAGTAAACATGGCTAAGCCCTACCTCCATACTAGGCTCCTACAGTGCTGGGGCTGATTCTCCCCTCAGAGAGCAAGTCTTGCGCCAGTGCGGTGGAGGTTGGGAGTGTGAAGAGGCATAGCTGGTGTCACTGAACCAATCCCTACCTGACATGGAGATTGGTCTGATGACAGGTGGGGAGCCAGTGGTGCAATCACTATTGGCACAGCACTTTTCTTTGGCACCTTCGTGGCATCCTCCCATCCCACCTAGTTGTGAATTTTGGGAGCTGAGAAAAACCGGCGGGGCGGAGGTCCCCCCCCAAGGAAAGGTTTGGAAATTACTGATCTAGGGTCTTTGAGGCCTGCCCAGCCTAGTGTCACCACAAGTTGTTGGTATGGAGAATAGCAATCTGCAGAGTACGTAGTTACCTCATTACAGTGAGATCATCACTGGCTGGTCAGGTTGCCCCTTGTGGCAGCGAAGTCTCAGTTTAGGGCTAGTAGCCCTCATGTGGCAATTTTTCAAGCTAGTAACCATAATTATTTTGGGGCATTATTAAGAGGTCAATATGGCTGATAAGGGGGGTTGTTTTGGGTTTGTGTATTGATGCTTACTGCTATGCTATTTATACTACTTTAAACACAAATGTAGGGACAAATAGGACTGCAACTTCATTCAACATCATATGCAACATTAGAAGTTCAAAATAATATAAATAACAAAATAGTAAGCATCAACACACAAACCCAAAACAAACCCCCCATATCGGTCAATAATGCCCCAAAATAATTAGGGCTACTAGCTTGAACAATTACCACATGACGGCACGTTCTTCCCCTTCCTCTTTGCTGCCACTTCCACCAAAGCCCCCCACAACATTACCCCCCTGACTCTCCTGGACACCCCCCCCCCCCCACACACACACACACACACCTACCCCATCCATGGGACTAAGGGGCAAGAGCTCTGCAGAAAGGTATAGAAATACCTCCATACACCAAAATGCTGCCGTCCTGAGGCCCCCCTGGTGCCATTTTTGAAATGGAGACCCAGCAGGGCAGGAGCAACTGGGGATTGCACCTGCGCCTTAGGCTTACAGCTGGTTGGGGGAAATCCGGGGCAAGCTTGGGGTAGGGGGCACTGTGGGGGGCTTTGATGGCAGTGGCCTCAGCCATTAGAAGATGAAACAAGGAAAAACAAAATTATGATTTCTTTTGTTTCATTTGAAATGGAAGCACATGCCTAATTCAGATCAGCTATTGCTCACTTTTCAGCCATGGTCTATTTCTCCTCTAATTGTTTTTAGACTGTTGATGCAGGGTTACATCCGGAAGAAAATAACCACCACGCTCAGCAGAATATTCCGGAAACTCAGCTGATACATGCTGTACAGACTACTGCTGTCCAGCAAAAGGGAGGAAAAGGTTGGTGGAGAGAGAATGTGCAATTAGTGTTTGTTCACTGAATAAATAAATGCATGCACTCATTTATATAGCTACAATTTATATACTGCAAATCACAATTTCTAAGCTGCTGTCCTGGATCCAGTACGCTGTAGAGGCCTTGCTATCTTGTATTGGAACAACAAAAAGAAAGCATACAAAGACGTTTACTGCATGTGACATTCTGGGGTCTTACATGTCCCTTTTGAAGAATTAAATATTTTTGAGAGAGGGACCCACGAGGCCCCTACAGGCTATTTTGCAGCAAAATCTCTGTATCATTTCTTTTGGTTGGTTAAATAAAAGACTTTATTGAAGTCCATATTCCCTTCCCTTCTGCTCCCCCTTCCCCAAGATAGGGAGGGAGAGCCTGCTGGGCTGAATATTAAGTACCAGGGGTGCAGTGAATAAATATTAAGTGCTGGAAACTGTCAGCTGTACCGGCACTTATTAGCCTCTCCTGCTGCTGAGCTTCATCCACTTTTGGAGGTTCAAGGGTGGGGGGTGGGGTGGAGATTTGGTCCACCATTTTTTTTTTAGATAGAGGATGGGGCGGGGGGAATCACCAGTGGTCATCTTACTTTTCTTTATCTTGAGAGGTGGGAGGGAGTGGGGTTTTGTCGTTGCCTGGTCCCCTTCCTTTTTTTTTGATCTTGAGGCGAGAGGGAGGGGGATCAGGATGCTGCTGGGCCACTACTTTTTTTTGTATGTTATCCGGGTAGCTTTAGGACAGCTATTTGGCTGACCAGAGATAGCTGGGTAACTTTGTCCTGCTAGTGCTGAGTATCAGCGCTACCCAAACAAACGGGCCGATACAGTAAAAGTCGCGGGAGAGCGGGCAAGCGCCCGCTCTCCCGGCGCGTGCACAGGCCACTCTCCTGTGCACGCGATTTAGTATCAGCCCGCATGCAAATGAGGGCCCGTGGTAAAAAGAGGAGCTAGGGACACTAGCGCGTCCCTAGCTCCTCTTTTTTGACAGGAGCGGCGGCTGTCAGCGAGTTTGACAGCCAATGCTCAATTTTGCCAGCGTCCGGTTTCCGAACCCGTGGCTGTCAGTGGGTTTGAGAACCGACACCGGCAAAATTGAGCATCCGGTTTTCAAGCCGTGGGCCGATTTTACATTTTTTTAAAAATTATTTTTAACTTTTGGGACCTCCGACTTAATATCGCCCTGATATTAAGTCGGAGGGTGTACAGAAAAGCAGTTTTTACTGCTTTTCTGTGTACTTTCCCGGTGCCGGCAGAAATTAACGCCTAGCTTTGGGTAAGTGCTAATTTCTGAAAGTAAAATGTGTGGCTTGGCTGCACATTTTACTTACTGAAACGCGCAGGAATAACTAATAGGGCCATCAACATGCATTTGCATGTTGCGGGCGCTATTAGTTTCGGGGGGGTTGGACGCGCATTTTCGACACGCTATTACCCCTTACTGAATAAGGGGTAAAGCTAGCGCGTCGAAAACGCACATTTTCAGGCCAATACAGTACAGTGAGCTGTATCGGCCTGAAAATGAAGCCGTGCCTCAGGAATGCCCCTCCCAGCACTGCCTCTTTTAATCCAAGTACATTTTGTGTGGGCAACGATTTGCCCAGACAAAATTTAGCCGGGAAGCGAGAGCTGAAATTTCAAACACCGAGGTTTGTCCAGCTAACTCGAAGAGTTAGCTGAACAAAGCCTTTGAACACTGACCTCAGTGTCACTAAAGTTACTCAGGTCTAATGCAGACTACGGTAGTCTTATGGCTAATATGTGGTCACGCATTGGGGCTTAATTGACTGGAAAACTCAAACTGGTCCATCCGAGTTGCCAGGCTGGGATTTTCTGGTGAATAAATTCCCGATGGACCCTCATACACCAGCCATGTAGTTTTATTTCTATTTTGTATTTCACAGTCTCATGTCATTCCTCTTGTACATTTTCCCATACTCTTATCTGGGGAAATATGACTGTGAAGGGTTTATGATATTTGCTTTTTTTATCACTATTACTCCACAGCATGGCAACCAATGATAATAAAGTTGGATCCACAGTAAGTCCTTTGGTGTACAAATACAGCATGAGAATACTGAGGATTGTGTTACCCCCCCCCAAATATATAAAACAATTCCCCCCCCCCCGCCACTCTTTCAAAACTTCAGGCCCTCTCTGTCAGGGTCAGGGGGGACGAGGTCAGGGGCTCCCGGCACAGCGGCCATTTGCCGCTGTGCTGGGGGATCACATGCTGGCAGGCTGCCGGCGTGCGCAACAGGTAGGACAAAGGTCCGGGGGGGGGGGGGGGAACAGGGGAAGGCCGCAGGCATCGGCACACACAAGTTGCACAATTGTGCACCCCCTTGCACACGCTGACCCCTGATATTAGAACATGCGCGCGCCAGCGCACGCATGTTAGAAAAGCAGGCATCCATGTGCACGTGCTGGGTAGCGCATGCACATGGCCACGTGCGCGCTAGTTTTGAAAATCTACCCCTAAATGTGTTAACACTATCGCAGGCATTAATCCATGTTCAATGGCAGCACTAACGCTGAACACACATTAAAGTGGCATTAACCTGCATTAGTGAGCTTGTATTAACATTAGCCCAGTTTTTTTGTATTAATGCGGATTTTTGCATTTAAATTGAAATTAGCTGATTAAAAGGCAAAATTATGGTAAGCAGCTCATTATAATTTTATATGGATCGTATTAACAAAATAATCTGTTCATACCACTGTTTACGAGAAACTTTATCTACATTGATAGAGGTGTAGTTCAAGTTTTACCTAAGGGTGTTAAGCCCTCAAATGGTTTATTAACCATCTACCATTAATGCACATGAAAAATGTGCGTTAATGGGCACATTTAACACAGGATAGTAAACAGGGGCCTTTATGTTTCTTGGAATGTGATAGTTTATTAGTTTTTCTAAAAATGTGGTGCCTATTTTGCATCACGTCCAGGGGCAATTTTGAATAACCCGCCAAGATGCAAGGCACTCAAGCTCTTCTGTACCTGCTTTTCTAGTAAATAATCTTCAAGAGAGAAACTACCCAGCTAGCGTCCCTTTGAAAATTCCATAGAAGGTACGCGTACACAAAGAAGCAGCATGGTGGATCAGGGTTAAAATTTTGCGTGCACTTTTGGCCATGCCAAGTACATATGTTTACTCCCCTCTCCTAAATACACCTCCACAACACGTCTCTTTAATCCGGTTTAAGATTACGAGTGTCGTAAAGGCCTTTGTCTGTGTTTTAGCAATTCTGGAAGTGTGTGTGTTTGTGTGTGTGTGTATATGTGTGTATGTGTGTGTGTGTGTGTGTGTGTGTGTATGTGTATGTGTGTGGTGTGTGTTGCGGGGGGGGGGGGGGGGGGAGCCCAGATTTCACACAGGTAAATCGTTCTGAAAATTGTCCTCAGGATTACATGGGAAGGGCGGTTCTCATACAGGTAAACATGATTTCTGATTTCCCATTCCGTAGACTGAATCACTAGTTTTCTCCTATCTCCTGACAAATTCAGCCTAAATATGTTTCATTAAACTCTAAAGAGAAAAGATCCAAAACATTGCTCGCCTCCCTTTCCCTAATTCCCTTCTGCCTTCTTGTAAAAAGCTGTTGATTCTCCTTTGGAGTTTCGTTGTATATTTTAATGAAGGAAGACGAGGGATATATATATATATTTTTTTTAAGACGTCTTGGTAATGCTTTTGAGAAACAGCGTGATCAGAGGGCTGAAAATGGATTATGTTATTATACAGTTCAAAGACTGCTGAGTCTTGTCCTGCTTTCTGCCAGCAACAGGCTCTTTTGCGGAATCACAATAATTCTTTTAAACCAGGGAAGAGGAAGAAAAAGGAAAAAGTTTGCATATATTGTTTGAACTGAGCTCTGATCTGACCTCTAATTTTTCCAGCAGGGAGAAAAAAACTTCGCCTGTTTGAATATCTCCATGAGTCCCTGCATGACCCAAACATGACAAATTGCATTCAGTGGGTGGATAAATCCAATGGTATCTTCCAGTTCATCTCCAAAAACAAGGAGAAACTTGCAGAGCTCTGGGGGAAAAGGAAGGGTAACCGCAAGGTCATGACTTACCAAAAAATGGCCAGAGCACTGAGGAATTATGGCAGGACAGGAGAGATCATGAAAATAAGAAGAAAACTGACCTACCAGTTCAGCGCCATAGTCCTACAAAGACTCGCCCCAACTTACTTCTTTGGAAAGGACACCGTGTGCTATCAGTACGTTCAACCCGGTCCAGATTACTACAGTTCTGACAACTGGAATATCAATTACAATTTCATGTATCACAATGAACATGACCCAAATCTCAACAACTAGTTGACTGACATTTACTGAATGTGGCTTCCAAGTGCTTATACAGATTGTTTAAAACTGAGATACCCTCCAGGCCCATGACAGTATTTTTTATATGCATGTGCAACCATATAGCCTGACACAATACCCCTTAACCACCGAAATTCCTATAGGGTTTCAATATGCTGCACTGAATAGAAGATTATTGTATCACATAACCCCTGGTTGTGTCAGTGTAAGTTACATTATTATGCAGTTAGGAATGGTCATTTCTTTTCTCTAATAGGTATCCATTTCTTATTTACACATTGCTACATAGGTTGACACAGTTCATCAGTTTATTGCGTTCAGTCTTCTTCAAGTTATACGTTTGGACAATTTTTTTTTTTTTTTGGTGTGATATAGAGGAAAGCCAAAAACTTTGTTGAACTTCAGTCATTTATTCTCCCAGTATATTATTCCCAATTGGCCCCACAAAGGCAATCAGATTGAATTGCCAGCATGAGCACCTCAATAGGGCTGTGGTAGTACTAGGAAAGATGACATTTTCTTACAGATGTGTGTTTCATCCTAGATAATATCTATGGGGTCAAATAGCTCAATCCTGCCTAGTTTTGGCTGCTACAGCTGTTTGTATTTAACTGCTGTAAATATGGGCAGCTCCAGAGCCATTACTGGGTCAAGGACAGGACTCAGCTGGCTAGGGCTGATTTTCAGTGTCGGCTGGCTAAGTTTAGGCACCTAACTTGAGGTATGCAAAAGACAAGCTGGTTGTGGCTGAAAAGCTAGCCATCAAGATTTGGTTGGGCACTCAGCCTGCACTGAAGATTGGGCCCTATATTTTTAGCTAGGGAAAGATGAATTTTCTGCGATTATATTAAATTATGTACATTCCCAACAACTATTTCTATAAGTTAGTCTTACATGACCAGGATTGGTTGGTCTAAAAGCTTAACTGCATATTAACTTCATCCTTATTGAAAATGTAAATAATAACGAGTTCCCATTTTATGTGTACAGTAAAATTGTAAATAAATAAAATCAATGATTAATTACATTATTGGAGTTTTATTTTGCCTTTTCCCATACTTTATCCCTCCATCTTTCACACTGCTTCCCCTCCCCCTCCCCCCAGCAGTATCTCCAGTCAGTTCTGAAAGCCCTCGCTGGCCCAAAATCTGGAAGGATACCTCCTCTGAGATGCACTCTGAATGCCACTTATTGGATGGCAGGCTCTTAATGGAACAGAAGCCATCCCCAGTCACTTCTGTCCCGCAGGCACCATCCTTCCAAATGGTGCCAGCTGACCCAAGTCTTTCCTTTGCCCTGCATATGTGGGAACCCTCTTGCCAGAACAGCCACCCGACTGCACTAGTCAGCATCATTCACAGTCAAGCAGCTGTGCCTGCGAGCAGGAGGGCTCCAGTTAGTGAAGAAGGGGATCTTTGGAACGGTGGGGGAAGGGGGTCATCAGGAGCATCCGAAGGGAGAGTGGGGATGCCCTGATGGGAATGGACTTGACTCTTCTTGTTGGGAAGGGTTGAGGATAGGAGCAGGGATGCCCAAGAAGTGGTGAGCTTGACTCTTCACATGGAAGGATGACCTTGATGGAGTGGACTTGATTCTTCTGGTGGGGAGTGGATGGAGGGTGTTGGAATACCTAAATTTATCAATTGAGAGATCCATGTTCAGCTGCTGAGTGGCTCTGCTAGTTAGCTCGATAAACTTAGCTTACCTAACTAGATCTGTACATTTAGTGGCACAGCCACACCGCTGAATATATCCAGATATCTTAAAGTTAGCCGGGCAAATTTAACTGGCTAACTTTAGAACAGCTGTATGGGATGATGAGAGTTAGCTGGATAAGTTGTCTGGCTAACTCTGAATATTGGAGTTAGCAGAATAACTTATCCGGCTAACTCAGCTCCTCTCTGGAATGCCCCTGGAATGCCCTTAATTTATCCAGCCAAATTCTTGCCGGAGAAATGGTTATCCATCTAGAATTAAGCCGGAGAAGTGGCCAAATTTTCATTGAGCCAGATAACTTCAAATGCATTTGAATATGGACCTCTGATTAAAGATAATCTCTGAAATAACTGTCTGTGCTGAAATGGATTTTTTTCCCCCTTTACTATTCACATTGGAGATGCATTCAAATTATGTTGTCAGTTCAGGTACAGTGACACAAAGACCCTCAATTACCAGGCACTTTGTGAAATAACACACAAACTCTGCAAAAAGTCAGAAAAAAACTGAAAGGAGCAGCTACAAAGGTAAAAAGTGTGCAAGAGGCATGGACATTGTTAAAAAATACCATCCTAGAAGCACAGTCCAGATGTATTCCACACATTAAGAAAGGTGGAAGGAAGGCAAATCGATTACCGGCATGGTTAAAAGGTGAGGTGAAAGAGGTTATTTTAGCCAAAAGATCTTCATTCAAAAATTAGAAGAAGGATCCTTCAGAAGAAAATAGGATAAAGCATAAGCGTTGGCAAGTTAAATGTAAAACATTGATAAGACAGGCTAAGAGAGAATTTGAAAATAAGTTGGCTGTAGAGGCAAAAGCTCACAGTAAAAACTTTTTAAAATATAGCCAAATTAGAAAGCCTACAAGGGAGTCAGTTGGACCATTAGATGATCGAGGGGTTAAAGAGGCACTTAGAGAAGATAAGGCCTTCATAGAAAGATTGAACATTTCTTTGCTTTGGTGTTTACTGAAGAGAATGCTGGGGAGATACCCATTCCGGAGGAGGTTTTCATGGGTAATGATTCAGATGAACTGAACCAAATCACGGTAAACCTAGAAGATGCGGTAGGCCTGACTGACAAACTGAAGAGTAGTAAATCACCTGGACCAGATGGTATATACCCCAGGGTTCTGAAGGAACTTAAAAATGAGCCTTATTCTGCTAGCAAATTGGTTCTTTGTAGGGAACTGCAGTAATCCAGCTAGTTCTTTTTTCCCAGTAGAAGGTGCATTGGTGTATTAGGCCAAGCTGGAATATTTGCAGTGTTTCCTTTCCATGCAGGGTTGTTGCTCTTGAGTTCTAGGAGTTAATGCTGTGTTGGCATGGCAGGCTTGCTTTATAGGTGAACATAAGAACATAAGAAATTGCCATGCTGGGTCAGACCAAGGGTCCATCAAGCCCAGCATCCTGTTTCCAACAGAGGCCAAACCAGGCCACAAGAACCTGGCAATTACCCAAACACTAAGAAGATTCCATGCTACTGATGCAATTAATAGCAGTGGCTATTCCCTAAGTAAACCTGATTAATAGCCATTAATGGACTTCTCCTCCAAGAACTTATCCAAACCTTTTTTGAACCCAGCTACACTAATTGCACTAACCACATCCTCTGGCAACAAATTCCAGAGCTTAATTGTGCATTGAGTGAAAAAGAATTTTCTCAGATTAGTCTTAAATGTGCTACTTGCTAACTTCATGGAATGCCCCCTAGTCCTTCTATTATTCGAAAGTGTAAATAACCGAGTCACATCTACTCGTTCAAGACCTCTCATGATCTTAAAGCCCTCTATCATATCCCCCCTCAGCCATCTTTTCTCCAAGCTGAACAGCCCTAACCTCTTCAGCCTTTCCTCATAGGGGAGCTGTTCCATTCCCTTTATCATTTTGGTAGCCCTTCTCTGTACCTTCTCCATCGCAATTATATCTTTTTTGAGATGCGGCGACCAGAATTGTACACAATACTCAAGGTGCGGTCTCACCATGGAGCGATACAGAGGCATTATGACATTTTCCATTTTATTCACCATTACCTAACATCGTGAAACTACAGCAAGGGTTATTTTTCCCTATATGCAACACCTTGCACTTGTCCACATTAAATTTCATCTGCCATTTGGATGCCCAATCTTCCAGTCTGTAATATATCACAGTCCACTTGTGATTTAACTACTCTGAATAATTTTGTATCATCCGCAAATTTGATAACCTCACTCATTGTATTCCTTTCCAGATCATTTATATATATATATTGAAAAGCACCGGTCCAAGTACAGATCCCTGAGGCACTCCACTGTTTACCCTTTTTCACTGAGAAAATTGACCATTTAATCCTACTCTCTGTTTCCTGTCTTTTAACCAGTTTGTAATCCACGAAAGGACATCGCCTCCTATCCCATGACTTTTTAGTTTTCGTAGAAGCCTCTCATGAGGGACTTTGTCAAACGCCTTCTGAAAATCCAAATACACTACATCTACCGGTTCACATTTATCCACATGTTTATTAACTCCTTCAAAAAAATGAAACAGATTTGTTAGGCAAGACTTCCCTTGGGTAAATCCATGTTGACTGTGTTCCATTAAAACTTGTCTTTCTATATGCTCTACGATTTTGATCTTGAGAATAGTTTCCACTATTTTTCCCGGTACTGAAGTCAGGCTCACTGGTCTATATTACCCGGATTGCCCCTGGAGCCTTCTTTAAATATTGGGGTTACATTGGCCACCCTCCAGTCTTCAGGTACAATGGATGATCTTAATTTTAACTAATAGATCAGATGACAAAAGAAATCAAGAGTAGACATATAATGTCAATCTTTTTCAGGAGTAGCACCTGCCTTATGGAAGTCTAGCTCATGGAAGACCTCTGCCAAATTTTCATTGTTTATTTATTTATTTGCTTTATTTATAAAATTTATAAATCAGCTTTCCAGGTTTTACAATAAAATCTTCCAAAGCAATGTATAACAGAGTTTAAAATAAAACACAAAATAAAAACAATAAAATAAGAATGCATAGAATACCATTAAAGAAAAACACTCCAGAGTCAAAACATCCATTCTATGCTGGTTCCAGATTAGAACAATCAATTACTTCCACTGCAGGATACATGCAGTGGAAGCTTGGCTTTCCACCTCACCTTTAATACCAAATAGAGTTGCCAACTGGCTCCAGATTTTCAGGACAAGTTGATCCGGTCCTGGTTTTACCCCATTGCATGCTGGGACTTATTCTGATTTCCCTATTGCGTTCCCTAAGAAAATCAAGGCTGTTAAGTACCTGCATGCAGGGGAGTAAATCCAGGACTGGATCAACTTGTCCTGAAAATCTGGAGCCAGTTGGCAACCCTAATGACAAACCCTCTTCCTGTGCAAGCATGAATTAAAAAATCTAATCTCAACTGCCAGTGCACTATTTGAGTGCCATGGACATGCTGATAAAACATAGTGGGGCGGATTTTCAAAGGCCTGCGCGCGTAAATCCAGAAGGATTTACGCGCGCAGGGCCCTTGCACGCCGGCGCGCCTATTTTGCATAGGCCGCCAGCGCGCGTAAAGCCCCGGGACGCGCGTAAGTCCCGGGGCTTTTGTAAGGGGGCATGTCGGGGGCGGGGCCTACTGACGTGGCGTTTCGGGAGTGGGCCGTGGCGTTTCGGGGGCGGGCCCGGGGGCGTGGCGCCGGCCCGGGGGCGTGGTCGAGGCCTCCGGACCAGCCCCCGGGACCAGATGACGGAGCGGGGCTGCCGGCCGACGCGCGCAAAGTTAAGGGGGGGGGGTTAGATACGGCCGGGGGGGTGGGTTAGGTAGGGGAAGGGAGGGGAAGGTGCGGGGAGGGTGAAGGAAAGTTCCCTCCAAGGCCACTCCGAAATCGGAGCGGCCTTGGAGGGAACGGAGGCAGGCTGCGCGGCTCGGCGCACGCAGGCTGCCGATTTTGCGCAGCCTTGCGCGCGCCGACCCCAGATTTTATAAGATACGCGTGGCTACATGCGTATCTTATAAAATCAGGCGTACTTTTGTTCGCGCCTGCTGCGCAACTAAAGTACACGCTCGCGCAACTTTTTAAAATCTGCCCCAGTATTTGGTTGAAAATCATATGTAATTAGTCCATTGTTAAGCTCATAGTGTTAACATGTATTTATCTAAAGTAGGCATCAATAATGACTTGAAGTTTAGTATAAATTATGCATCTTTTCAATGTCATACTGCATATACCCCAGATTATATGTAGCCATTTTACTTTTGAACCCTGCCTTGGGTGAATTTCTCATTTAGAAACGTGAGTAATAAGTTCAACTAATAAAATATAAGACTGTGACTAGGGCCAGGTGTATGCCTGGCTGTATAGAGAGGCATAACCAGCAAGAATAAGGAGGTGGCAATGCCCCTGTAGAGGTTATTGGTGAGGCCTTGCCTGGAACACTGTGCTAATTTCTGGAGGCCATATCTCAAAAAGGATAGAGGTAGGTCAGAAGTGGCCCAGAGAAGGCAATTAAGATCGTTCAGAGTCTTCACCAAAAGTCATATGAGTTAAGATTGAAGGATCTAAATGTGTATACCCTACAGGAGAGAAGGGACAGGAGTGATATGATACCTGAAAGGTATTAATAATAATGCTCAAGAATCAAATCTTTTCCAATGGAAAAAAAAGCTGTAGAGCTAGGGGCCAGGATATGAAGCTCCAAGGGGCAGGGCTGATTGAGGCTCAAGGTGGTCTAGGCGGCTGCCTATAGTGCTACAGGTTTGGGGCACCTTCCACCAGACCTGTCCAGAGCAAGACTCGTGACACTTCCAGGTGGTCCACTGCAATTGCACTTACTTCTTCCTGCCCCTGCGGACTGGAAGAGGAAGTAGAGCCTGGAGAAGAAGGCTGAATTGCCATGGCCGGAATGAGCAGGATGCATCGGCATTCGCCCTGTGGGGCATTAAAAAAGCCCAGGTTTCAGGAAGCGGAGCAGCTTCTGCAGTTTTCTGCATAATCCTGCAGCGGGGGAGGGGGGAGCGGATCTCATGAGTCCCCCCCATTCATTTTAACACTCCTCCGGGAGGGGGAGCCCCAGGGTGAGAGAACATTGTACAAATCTCATCTTTGTGTGAGTTTCCTCACTCCGAAGGACATCAGATCTTCATAAAAGAGTGCACTGTTTCGTTCGTACGTCTCCCTTTACAGCAATTTGATAAACCCAGCTATTAGTTATTTAGGAAAGATGAAGTTTATTTTGGAGATATTTTGGCTCAATTCTACCAGGTTCCAGGGTTAACTTGGTGCGCTTTTGGGAGCTGTTGTCATATGTGCTGCAGGGAAACTGAATGAGGGATTCAGATACCCCCATGGGCCGGTTTTGAAATAATCCCCCGGGGTGATATTTTCCTGCAGTCTGCCTCTGGTCACCAGGCAGAAGTTATTTAAACCATTGGGGTTAAGAGTTGTTTTCCTCATCAGTGAGCATACCATTGCCCTTCTCAGACTGTCACAACATGCTTTAGCTTCCCGGTCTTAATATATAGTGGTACAAGACTTAACAATAACCCAGATTCTTTTTTAAAAAAAAGTCTGCCCCTTGCTGAGCATACTCTGGTAAGCTGTCAGAATACAAGGAAATAAAACCTTTACATCCTAATTTGTGACTTGCCACCTGCAGGCTCCAGCCCTTATCAGTGGGAAAACTCAGGATCTTGTAGTTTTGACAGGGATTATTTGTTGCCATGGCTCTTATATGATGCAGATAAAACCTCCAACCTCTCCTCTAAATTGCATAGTTTAGAGAGTTGTTGGGTTTTTTTTTTTTATGAGGAGGATATAAATAGGGAAATATAACTTTGCATCTACCTAAAAAGGTGAAGGCAAGTTTTTTGAGCACTATAGTAAAATGGTTTCCAGAAACAGCAGGCTTTATTGGGGAAAAGAGTCAATTCTGATTTGCTTTTTTACCCCATTATGACATGTATTTCTTTTTTTTTTTTAATTTCTGATACTATTTTAAATTCAGCTTGTGAAGATTGAACGCCATTAGTCTACAAGACCACACTGAAAATGGTAAAGGGAAAAAAAGCTTCCTTTCTGCTTATAAATCTCAGAATCATTTCAAAGGAAGCTACAAAAATCTACTGCATAGAGACATATGTAGCATATATATTGTTTACTTCAGTGTCTGCTTTTTTTGACACCTAAGAAGACATTCTGATTTAAAATGCACTTTACCTTTGTTTTATTTATTTATTTGTTTATTTGTATTTTACTGCATGCTTGAAGAATACCAGCACAGATCTGGAAGTTATCCTGGAGTTTCTGGAAGAGCAGGAGGAGGAGGAGCAGCAGCTGAAGCCTCAGGATCAGAGGGATGTGCATGTCCTCCAGTATCATCTCTCAGGCAAGTGAGAGCTGCTTTAGGTGTTAGGTTGGAGCTTGTAAGCATAGAGCAGATCTTTATTGCAAAAAGGCAACCAATGGCTTGTAAAAATACAAAAAACAAGAGTTTGCTTCATTTCACAATAACAACCTGCAAATCAGATGAACTGTGATCACTAATACACATCTGAAAGCCTTGCCTCACAGGCTATATTATCAGACAGTTCAGTGACAGAAAGTAAATATCTAGCACAGGGACTATTATTATGTCCAGCAAACCTGTGTTCCCTTATAACAAATAAAAAAGAATGCATTATTGTTCTTTCGTGTTCCTCTTTCTATTGGTACTTGTAAATACAGTAACAAATTAGAGCAGAATGTTGTCACATCTATATTCTGTAGTTATTATGATACACCACCGTCAGTCACCAGTTTTTATGCCTTTGAGGATATGGCTTCTACAAAATCAGCTTACCAAGAGGGAAGTGAATATGCATAGAACCCTCTTCAGATCATGACCACTGAGCGATCCAATCAGAATGTTCGGATACCACGTCCAGCAGTGCCAATTGCAAGAGTAGTTGATCTGCAATGGATGGCATCCTGTTGGGTCTAAGAAAAAGGCAGGCATAACTTTAGGGAGAGGCAAATATAACTAACTGGTAGCACCACTGGGTGCCACTGTTATATCATTTACTGCATTTGAAGCTTGCTGCCAGGGGGGGGATAAAAGCATCTTGTATTGAAAACTATTCTGCAGCTGCTACTAGTTATTTATATAACACCACTATTAGACATACACAGCTCTACACACAAACGTACAAGAGACACTCCCTGTTTCGTGGAGCTTACAGTCTAGCCAAGATAGCCAAAACAAATAGTCATATAACAGGAATACAAAGCAAATGCAACCGCATGGCCCATACAGTGCAAAGCACAATATACATCAGAACCCCGTGTCTAATCCAGAATATACAAGGAACCCCCCAAACAGCATGTATCCTAACGTCAAATGAGAAAGATTAGAAAAATTAGAAAAAATGCTTCTCGTAGGCATCACAGCAGCAATGATGTCAAAACAGTGTCAGGTCTAAGACACTTCACTATCTTTATAGACATGATCTTTTTGAAGACCCTGCCTTCATATTTGTCATGAGTTCGTATTTAAAATTGTTAATTCTGCCCAAAACATGATGTCACAAACCAACAAAGGACAAAAGAGATATATATATATAAAATAAGAAAATATGTAATACTGAGATGGCTGGTATTTTAAGAGAAAAAAAATTGATGGGTTGTTACAGTATCCATACATTTAAGTCTGAAAAAAATCACTCAAGTGTTAATAATAATTATATTTCCTGTAGTATATTTGCGCGCCTTGCTCCCCACTGATCTAAAATATTCCAAGGTCTTGTATTGTAATCTTTTAGGTCTAAATTCACCCAAATTAATTTTGGCCTCAGGCAGAGGGATGTATGGATCTCTTTAAAATAAGTTTGCCACCTGGGTCAATGAACACATGAAAAGTCTAATTGGATCAACAAACTTAATCTAAAGGAAAAGTTGCAGCAAAATCCTCAAGGAATGTATTTGTTTATTTAAAAGATTTATGGTCCGCCCAATGCGGATTACAGTTAAAACATACAGGGCCTGATTTTAAAAAGCATTTACACGTGTACAACAGAGTTTTACTCAAGTAAATGCACTTAACCCGAGTAAGTTGCCTATTGAAAATTGCTTCAGTATATGCTATTGAATTGTCCATAGGATTTACTCGCGTAAGTGCACTTTATGCAATGAAATGGCTTTTGAAAATTGCTACAATAGTTGTCACATTTGCATATGTAAATCCTTTTGAAAATTACCCCCCACGATGTTTATCTCTTAGATAGCACAAGTTTAAACTAATCGTATCGTTGATAATAAACATACAAAATGTTAAAAACAACTTGAAATCTAATCCAATTCTCTGTACCCTTTTGCTGCATTTTCGAGTAAGAGAATGCCTGCTTAAATAAGAAGGTCTCCAGCAATTTCTTAAAGGTCCTGAGGTCTCCGGTCCCTGTGCACCTTGGATTTTCTTGCATTGGCTTGCCTGCTATATTACATTACGTTTTTGATTTATATGCTGCCTTTCGCCGACAAGGAACCTAAAACAGCTCACAACATAGCAGCAGTAAATACATCAAATAAACAACAGCAGATATCAAAAGAACATCATAAAATACGATTACTTATATATAATAAAACAAACAAAACAATTGCTATTGCCTTCCTCTGCCCCTCCCACAAGGGGCAGGGATAATTAAACCCACATTCTCACCCCATTAATTCCTCCCCCCCCCCCCCCCCCCAATAATGCTCCCTGTGCCTCCAAAGGATTATCCCAAAGTGGTGACCCTTTTTGATTTCAGCCCTTTGGGAGTGACCCCCTTGGGGTCCAGTTCTTAAGGTCGGCCCACAGTGACATCAGACATAGATTTCCTCAGCACATCTGGAGGAAAAACCTGTATTACCTGCTGAAATCTGTGTAATCTGTCTGGTTCAAGTCACATTTCAAGTTCGTTGCCTGACCATACTCTAAAGGGTGAATACTGGACATGAAAAAAGAATAGCAAGTGTTGTGAAAGGAGTGGAGGAGTCGCCTAGAGGTTAGAGCAGTGAGCTGAGAACCAGAGAAGACGGGGCTTCTCCCATTAAGCAGCTCTTACAGGAGCTATTTTGACACATTAAAAAATATTTAATGCTTGAGGAAAGTAAGACATTATCCTACCACAAACTTTCTTCATTTACTTTATCACATAATTCCCCCTTTCCCCCCAGTTTAACAAGCTGCGCCTATATTTAAGCTCCACTTAAACATTCTCCATGCTTGCATTCAAATTATCTCTATCATTCAAATGAAAATCTAATTTTTCTTTCTTTTACCACTGTTAACTCTTTCCCTCTGTCACACATTCTGTCACATTTCACGCGTTCACACTTGCACCCAACGTATGTTATATATGCTTGCAATCCCTTTCTGATCACCTCACACCTTAGTTAACATAGAAAGATGATGGCAGAAAAAAACCATACGGCCTATCCAGTCTGCCCATCCATCCAATTCATTTAGTATTATAATTCTCATCACTTCCTTAGAGATCCCCTGTAATTATCCCATGCTTTGCTTTCTTGAATTCAGATACTGTTTTTGTCTCCACCACTTCCACTGGGAGACTGCTCCACACATCCACCACCCTCTCTAAAAAGAAATGTTTCCTAGGATTACTCCTGAGTCTACCCCCTTTCAACCTCATCTCAGGACCTTTTGTAGAGCCTCCTTGCCAACAAAAAAAGCTCACCTCCTCTGCATGGAAATTTGAGATATTTGAATGTCCCTATCATATTGCTCCTCTAGGGTGTACATGTTTAAATCTTTAAGTCTATCCCCATATGCTTTAGAATGAAGACCACTGACCATTTTAGTAGCCACCCACTGGACCGACTTCATCCTGTTTATATCCTTTTGAAGGTGCGGTTTCCAGAATTGTACACAGTATTCCAAGTGTGGTCTCACCAGGGACCTATACAGGGGCATTGAAAAAGTCAGCCAGCAGAGCTGCCAGGACATCTGTAAGTTCCCATAGTACCCTCAGATGTATCCCATCTGGCCCCATTGCCATATCTACTTTAAGTTTAGTTAGCTCCTCACGAACACACTATTCTGAAAATTGATTGAGGTTTACCTCACTTCCAAACTTATTTGTGTTCGTTTTATGTGGTCCTGCTCCAGGCCCTTCCAGAGTGAACACTGAATAGAAATATTTGTTAAACTATTTTGCTTTTTCCTCATCAGCCTCTACATAAATATTCCTCCCCTTCACCTCTGAGTCTCTCAATGCCACTTTTATACTTCCTTCTATCACTAACATATCTAAAAAAAAGTCTTGTCCTCCCATTTTACCATGTTATCATATTTGAATTTTTGCATTCCTGACTATTTTCCCAGCTTCTCTTAATTTTTCCAGATACTGTTGCTTGTCTTCCTCTTTTTGTGATCTCTTGTAGTTTATGAATGCTAACCTTTTCCCCCTTCCTTTTCAGTTGCTTCTTTAGAAAAACTATTTATTTGAGACAAAACTATGTATAGCACTACAGCATACTATAGTGTCCTTCTCCTTAAGCAGATGCACAAGAAAGAAATGTCTGCCTTCAACTGCGAGGCTACGTTAATAGCGGAGGGGCATAGCTTGGTTTCTTTCCTCCCTTCCAAGGCTTGGTGATGCTAGTCCTTTAGTCAGAGGACCAGAATGCTGTGATAGTGCTGTAAAATAAAACAGGTATGCTACGCAAACCTAACCTTTCCGTAAGATTTTAGAACAAATTATAGGATCCATCTTTAGCACCATGCCTACATACAAATTCAGAAAGCAGACACATGAAGAGAGGAACATTTACACAGAAATGAATAACACAAAGAGATGCAATATGGAAGAGCATGTGGCAAAGTTAGAAGCATTGAAATCTCATTATTATGTGGTAAGGAAAAGGAAATGGAGCGCTTAAAATGGGGAGCATGTGTACCTGACTGCCACTAAGTTACTTCACACACAAGCGCTTCCCCACTCTTAACACAACAAGACTCATAAATTAACTACGTCCCATAAGCTACCAGAATAACCATGCAGCACACTGTAGGGCATGCTGTGCAAGAGTGAACGACAATCGTACCCCAGATACACAGCTGCCATGCAGGCCATGTGCATGCACTACAAAGAGCACGTCAGATCATACTGACTACCATGCAAGTATTGAAAGCAATAACAATAACTGCAGGGCCAGTGCTAGCTTTTTTGCTGCCTTGGGTGAAAAATGACTGTGCAGCCCCCCCGATTCATTCAGTGCCTGTCCTGGGCCCATCAAATAAAGCCCAGCTCCGTCCTGCAACCTATATTTTTAAAAACTGACACGCCCCCCCACCCCAGAACCCAAGGATAAGGAAGGGTACGAGGTGCACTAGGCAAACCTTACAGCCTTGCACACACGCCACCCCACACACACACACACACACACACACACATACACACTCCCACACCCTTTACAGACACACACAATTAAATTATGCATTTATAACTAATTTTACATGAAAAGAACATTCAAAAGTACAGTCTTATAAGGCAATAATATCACTTGTAACATGCATATTATATTTAGATGCATTGCTGTGGTGCCAACCAGAAAATTCTGCAAAAAAAAACCCACTTGGAGCTCCTATGGAATTGGACTTTTTGTAATGCATGCTGGGTGTGGGCTTGGCCCTCAGAAAGCCATGAAAAACAGAATTACCATTACAATAGAGTGAACTGCCCATATCCAAAAAACCCTAACAATCTTATATATGAAAAGGCTACACTGCACACATTATGCCAGGTCCTAGAACATCAATAAAACTCTTATTAGGAAACCAGACTGCTATAGATCCCTACACAGGAATTACATGCCAGCAAAATACCTCACCTCGGTCACATATGCAGAACACAGAGAGACCCTGACCAAATACAGAATAAAGAGATCAGAAGGTATAAACAGAAACATGCTGGAAAGAACTGAACTGGAACCCACATCGAGCCAGCCTCTATATGCAGAGCAACAATGGAAAAACAGAAACGTTACCATTCTTCATAAAAACTTGAAATAATAAAATCAAGAAATATAAAAACATCAATCATAATAGTAAAATCATATTCAAGAAAAGAATAAATATGTCAAACCAGTTAATGAATAGAATATCCAACATTTCCCAAACACCAGTAAAATATTTCAAAACATCTGATAAATAAAAAATCCAATAACTAAAAAATGTTCTATTCCACCCCCCAAAAAAATTAAATATTTTGAAAGAGCAGAATCATCAAATTACGCTCAATAATTAAAATAATAAGGATTAAAAATATCTTCTGCTCTCCGTACCTGGGATCTTCTAATTTCCAGTCACCCCGAGACTGTCATGGATTGGGGGAGATAGGGCCCCACAAATGTTATCTTCCCTCTCACACACTCACAATAACATTCATTCTCTCACACCCTCCTCTCTAACATACCCAAGTTCCCTCTCACTCACTAATAGATTATTAGCCGAATTTGTAATTGGCCACATATGTAAAAGTCAGTATTTAGGTGCGTAGCTGGGCCCTGCACGTGCCGCGCGCATTTCAAAAGGGCCTGTCCACGCGCGTAAATGGCGATACGCGCACAAGTGCAGGACCCTGAGAAAGGGGCGGGCTGGGTGCCATGTTCTGGGTGGGGAGTGGCGGGGTGGGGCGGGACGGAGGCCATTAGCTGCTGTTCTGGGGAAGCGTGCACCGGCGCAAACTAATTCTGCTTCAGGGGAGCAGTAAGTAGTAAAACAAAAAAAAAAAATGCAAGTTGCTGGGACGGGTTTAGGGGGTGGGGAGGAGAGGGGAAGAGGGAGGGGGTTTCGGTAGGGGGGGGTATGGAAGTTCCCTCCCAGTCCGCTTCACTGGGGAAGGGCCGATTACGTTGCTGCGTGTCATTTGCAAAAATTGTAGTCTCCTGCGCGCGTCGCCCGCACATGCGCGCGTGGATTGTAAAATCCGGCGCGCATATGCGCGCGGCCACCAGATTTTATAACATGTGTGTGCCGGCGTGCGCATGTTATAAAATTGGCATGTCTATGCACATGCGCATCTTTTAAAATCTACTCCTTTGTGTGTGTGTGCGCATGCGAGCGCCTATGAGAGCCTATATGTGACACTTGGGCTCTCACAGGCACACAAACATACACAAACACACAAGCAGACAGGCTCTCACATAGACATAGGGGTGGTTCAAGGCAATCTCCTACCTGAGGCATGGGAAGAGATGGCGCGCCCCTCCCCTCCCCTCCCACCCTCCAAGGCATGGCATAACACAGGTCAAATCACTGAGATGGCAAGGAGGAGATGTCTCCCTGGGAGTCTGGCCCTTTCAATGATTTGAAATGCTGGGGAAGTGGGCAAGCAGGGATCAGAGTTCCCAGAGGTGTGGCAGATAAGAGTGTCAGGGCTATTTTTAAGAAGCTGGCAATCCTGTCGCACTCCTCACAACCCTACCATCTGCTTCCCACCCTTCCCCAGTATTTGCACTCTGGGGAAGTGGGAGATGGGTGAATGGTGAGGGTCTGTGCGTGGCGCTCTTTTTCAGGACCAGTGCAAGGGTATTAGGTGCTCAGCAAACCTTGCACCCTTACGCTTCCCCCGTTCCCCCAGCTCTCACCACACACAATTAAAAAGATCTATGAATAACAGATTTTACATAAAAAGGACATTCAAAGTACAGTCTTCTGATGTAAAAATATATCGTGCAACAATATTTACATACAATGCTGTGATGCCAATGAGAAAACCCTGCAAAAAAGACACTTTGAGCCCCTATGATATTAGGCCTATTGTAAAGTGCATTGGTTTGGGCTTAGCCCTCAAAAAGCCATGAATAAACTGAACTACAATTACAATATAGTAAACCTCTGATACCAAGACTGCACTAACTGCCAGCACTGAAAACAGTGAAAATCCTACCCATGAAAATGCAACATTACAGATATTACATCAGCTAAAACACCAATACACCCCATAATAGAAAAAACAGAACAAGACAGGTTGTTATAGATCTCTATACAGAAACTATACAATAGCAGAATACCTCACTTCCATTATACACCAGAACATAGACAAAACATAAAAAGTCTAAATAGAAATGTGCAGACACATACTGAACTGAAAATTGCTAATAGACTCAGTATGCAGTGCAACAATGGAAAAACAGAAACATCACCATTCCTCATAAAACAATAAAATCAGGAAATATAAAAGTCATAATAGTAAAATCATACAAATACAAAAATAAATATTTCAAGACAGCTGACAAATAGAATAACATTCTAAAATTAAATTCATAAAAAATTTTCAAAGTTCCCAAAAATCAATAAAATAAATAAAAATAGCAGACACATCAAATAACATCAATAATAATTAAAACTAATATGGATTAAAAAAAGTCCAGCTTTTCATACCAGGGAGCTTTTGATTTCCAGTCACTGAAATTGGCCTGGAGTAATGGGGGAATGGGGGGCTACCTAAAACCTTTGTCCACTCTCTCTCATATACACATACTTTTTAACACACATATATTCATTCTCACACACATGCACTCACTCACACAGTCACATGCTGTCACACACACAAGCTTTCTCACACTCATGCTCTCTCTTTCTCACACATATACACACATGCTCACACTCTTACCTGCTCTCTCACAAAGATCACTCACTCACATGCTCTCACAGACATACACATGCTCACTCTCACATGCTCTCACACACACATGCTCACTCACATACATGCTCACTCACATGCTCTCATACACATATGCACATTTCTTCTCTGCCCCTTTTGCTTTCCTTTTCTCCCCTTTCACACTCACCTACTCCCCCTTTTTCCCTCTCTCTCTTCTCACCCCCTTTATATTCCATCCCCTCTCTCACACCCTCCTCTCCCCTCCCATGCCATTCCCTCTCACTCACACTTTCACTTTCTCTTCCCTTCCCTTCCACTCCACTCACGGGTCTCTTTTTTTTTTTCTGTCTGTGGGGTGTGGGAAACGTTTGAGCACGTAATACTCCAGCTCTGGCCTGAGGGTTGTCTTTCTGCCTGTGAGGAGTGGAATCCCGCCAGGAAGTAATAATTTCAGCTGTTGCCACTTGTTCCTATGGGGCCAGGGACTAGGCCTGGTTCCTCCCCATGAGTATGCGCCGCCATTGCCGCTCTCTTTCTGCTCACGGGGCTGGGAGCCCAGCGAGCATATCAGGAATTCTTGCCGCCACCATCTTCTTCCTGTTTTCTTCCTGCTGAGCACATCAGAAATGGCCCGCTGCCCTCCCCCCTGGGTGTGCTGCCCCGTGCAAATGCATGGTATGCACACCCAGTCGTGCTGGGCCTGAATGGCTGATATTAGCTCACCCTATGATATGGCTTAAAAAAAGCCAAAACAGATTTCACAGGTGTCTTCTCGGCCTGAGGTACCTATTCAGGTCCTCACCCAGAATATCAGCTAGAAAATGAGCCATCTACTCTCTTCAAAACATAAACATGTAACCAAGATTAATAAACTCATACGTAAATATTTACATCAAGCTATTCTGCCAATCGTTCCATCATGGTTCATCACTAATAGCAGAGACACAGAAACATAGAAAGATTACAGCAGAAAAAGACCATATGGCCCATCTAGTCTGCCCATCCACACTATTTTGTGTTTAACTAAATAATAATTATGTTTATGATTGGATTTAGATGAAAACTGCTTTGAATTCCCCTTGCAAACTAGACACTACAATTGCAGTTCAAGGCTTCATCTTTCTGCACTTTCCGATGCTGAATTATTCAAAAATGAACTGGTAAGATATTTCAAATGGTATTGTTCTTATCTGGTTTGTTATGACTTTGTAGTTTAACTTTGTTCAAGAAGCAATGAAATGTAATCCGTGAGGCCATATCTCACACACAGGTTTTATTCTACATCTTCCCCTGATGTTATATGATCTGAGTGGTCAGGATTCCCTTCTTCTAGGCCCTGTGTATGACATGGATGTACGTCTCAGAATAAAATTATTGAATACAGCAGTGATGAGTGTTACCTCATTTATATGTTAGGAAGCACACTGGAAGCAGCTTTGGTTTCCAACAATACGTTTCCTGAAATGATGTGTATTGATGAAATGATCTTTACAGCTGCACTTACATCTCAAGATATTACAGTTAAGTTCCTTAATATAATTTTTGACCTCTTCAGTTCTTTAATTTATTAATAGATGCAAAAGCCAATAATCCAAATCCTTGAAATGTATCCTTCCTCTCCTTTCCCATGGAAAGGGGCAGCTCTAAGCTTCCTTCCCATAAAGTTGGTGAGTTAAATGTCTTGTCAGTCACAGGTGCTTCCCACCTCTCCAGCAGTTTTCTTTCACATCATCCTTTCTCCTCATAGCATCAGAAGGATACTTGTTGCACTGCTCTCCTCTTGAGATCTTCGACAGATGTATGTGAGCCCTTATAGAGGGTCCGCTCAATCTCCTTCCACCCCTTCCTTCTTTTTGTCCTATGGATGGGCGACTTCCCCCTTTTTGATGTCAAAAGAAAACATTGAACCCCTGGGTGATGGGAACCTAGAAAAAGGTAAAGTAAAATCCTTTTACAGAAAAGAGAGAAAAAAATGCATGAATCCCAGCTCAGGAAAATCATGTGTTATAAAAAAATGGTTCTTCAAAATAAAGGAAAACTTTCTGACTCTTTCTAAGAACCTCCGGAAGCCTTTCCCTTCAATACAAGCAAAACAGGGGACAATCAAAAGCAGGCTGCCCCCTGCAAGGGAAATGAAAACTCGAACTCGCCATTCACCTTCTCCCACACGGGGGTGCTGACCGCCCATACTATTATTATGTCTCCTCCTCACACAAGACCTGGTTTAATCCTAGCCTGGCAGAGAACCAAAAGGAGCTCCACAGAAATATAAACCTATTACATGATAGCATGTAAATATGGATTGATGTCAGGACAATAGCAGGATATATGAACCCACACCAAGCCCCAAAATTGACAGGATTATGTCGAGGGCACCAATTCCTGTTGGAGATCACTTATGGAGCTGTAAGGGACATATTTTCCAGATCCAGTCCTAAAACCTCCAGATAGTATATCATTTTTGACACCCCTACAAATCAGATCATCTGCTTCTACTGACTATGCCTTCCGCTGTTGGGGCTAGAGAGAACTTTCTGTTTGTGTTTTGTGGTATGGACTGTGTCAGTCAAATGATGTGCAGATGATATTTATTACCTGCCAGTGCTGCAAAGAAAACAAGTCCGCTGAACCAAGTTTCTTGTCTTGTTAAACACACTAGTACAATCTGTTCAAACTATCACTTGAACAGGCGAGGTCTATCTGTTTGTTAAAATTTGATATTCCGCCTTCTGTCGAAAACATCAAAGTGGAGTAGAACTGTAAACCAATCAAAATAAAACTACATCAAATCCAACAATAACAAAACAAATTAATGCAATAATCATAAAAATCATCAGTAATTAAATTTCACAGGAAAAAATTCTTTATCGCTGACCAAACCTACCCTGACATATTCTGATGCCCCATATTGTAACCAAGTGCTCTCAACCCAGGGAAAGACTGTTATAAAAGCCATGCTTTGGCCCACTTCCTGCATCTCAGATAATTTACTTTATTCCTCAACTCCAATGGAATGGAGTTCCAGAAAAGCAGTCCAAAACAGCTAAAAGCCGTACAATGAGCCAAAGAAAGTTTTGCATTCACCAAAGAGGAACTTGATAATGGATTGTTGGGAAGAAAATAGTACCCGAACAGGCTCATATTTAGTCAGCAAATCCACCAAATAAGTTAGGTTACAAGAAATGGGAGAAGAGCATATGTAAAACTATTCCACCAGAGTGGGACCAAGAAGACAATGGAAATCTACGGACCTGCTAGTTTAATTGCAGTGGTTAGCGAGGGAATAGAAACACTATTAAAAGACAAAATAATACAACATTTTGAAGGCAGCCGGTTACAGGGATGCGGTGTGGTATGGGAGCGGGGGGTGCACAACAGATGTAGCCTGTCTGGATTTCAATATAACCTTTGATACTGTTCCACACAGAAGACTGGTGAGCAAGCTAGGCAGACTGGGATATGGAAACAAATGCTGAACTGGATGAGAAGTTGGTTGTGCGAGAGAACTCAGAAAGTGGTGGTCTTTCCTGGTACATGGAGAAAGTGACCAGCAGAATGTCACAGGGATCAGCGATAGCTCCGGTCCGCTTCAATGTCTTTTTTAAGTGACACCAGGGAAAAGTGGGAAGGGAACATGTGCCTGTTTGCAGATAACACGAACATTTGCAACAGACCAGACATGCCAGACCGGGGGAGGCACATAAGATGTATCGTAAGATGATTTTAAAAACTTAAATATATACTTCTGTAATACATAAACAATTTCAATTAATGTGCGGTTCTTGCCTCAAACTCTCTAGAATTCAAACACTGTATAAGGAGCAGTAAAACTGGGGAAGTGATCACAGAACAAAGATTATTAGAGATGAAGGAGATAAGACTGAATGTTTCAGTGTGCGTTCTGATGGGGCAACTTGATGTGAGGCTGTTTTTCTTTTTCAGTGTGAACTTACCCAGTGGACACATCCTGAGTCTTTTCCTAATTCAGCTGTTTCTGTGACAACTCAGATCTGTGAGAGCCCTACATTGGATTGTAGGGTTGGATGCTTCAACAGGAAAAATGAAAAAAGTAAGCGATGGGCATTTGATAATAAGCCAGAGGAATCAGTTTTAGGCAGAATATTGCTTGTTCAAAAATCTAATTGCTGTAAAAAAGAAAACCTTTTTGATTTTTTTTAATCTTTTTTTTTAATTGAAAAAGTAACAAGAACAAAAGGACAGTGCTATTTTTACCATTTTTGGGGGGGCAACTGACTGCGCACACCGTTGACCGAGTACTTGCGAGGATTTTGAACTGTATATCAGAATTAGGGTTTCTGTATATGCATGTGTGGACAGGCGAAGAATATTGAGGAGCGATCTGCAAAAAACAGGAATCATTAAATCATGCAGCTCCTTTAAAAGATCTAAAGTTTGTCAGCTGAAATATATGTATCAATCTGGGCTCTGTACTGATAAGTGCATTTCTCAGTCTTCAACAGATCGAGATTGCATACCTACTTCACACTAGACAAGAAAAGGCTGACTAGCAACAACGTACATAGCCAGAGTTCTCCTTGAATCACTTCCACACCCGAAATGCCATATCTCACTATTTCCAAACCCTGTCCTGGACGTTGGGTTTTCAGGATTGCCACAATGAAATTGCATGAGATAGATTCGCATGGGTCTCCAGTGTATGCAAATCTATCTCACGCACTAGTTAGTAGTGCCTCCAGGAGAGCGTCGGGAAACACTGTCATATTTATTATTCACTTATTTGCAAGCATATGATATCTTGCTTCTTACCAGGTTTGGTCTTAAAGCGGATTACAAAAATTAAGAATTAGACAGGTATAGCATGGTGAAGGGGCAATTTTATAACAGATCAGTTTCACAGGTAAAGCACCATTTTACCCATGGAAATGCCTTTGAAAATTACACTCAAAATGGACAGTTTCGACTACTTGATGCTTACAATCTAATCAAAACAGAACACACAGCAAAAAACAAATAGGAGGCCTTGAGTAAGGAAGGGCGAGGTACATATTCAGCCTCTGCTGAATATACATGGATATCTTAAAGTTAGCCAGTTATGTATACCTGGCTAACTTTAGCACATCCCTACGGCCCATCCAGAGTTAGCTGAATAAGTTAACTGGCTAACTCCGAATAGCCAGTTAACTTATCCAGCTAACTCTGCTTCTCCCTGGAATGACCCCGATTTATCCAGCTAAATTCATCGCAGAATGATGAATCCAGCGAAAACGGGGGGAAGGGGGCAAAGGCGGGGGACGGGCCTGTGAAAGCCTGCAGCCTTCGCACCACCGTGGTGTCTTTGCTGCCGGCTTTCGCACCGAATAGCACCACCGTGAAAGGTGGTGCTACTCGGCGCACTACTGCCGACGATAATGTTGGTAACGTTATTGCTGGCAGCGAAGACACCACCGACTCCCCCTGTATAAGGGGTAAAAAATAGCGCGTCGAAAACGCACGGCCGAACATGGGCTAACAGTGCGCTCCACCAGAGCGCACTTTACTGTATCGGCCTGTATTTTATTTGCAAAACGATGTCTAAGGGGAAATACTCTTACAGGCAGAATTTAAAAGCCCTACACGTGGCAAAGCCGGACGATATGCGTGTGTCTTGGGTTGGTGTGCACTGTGTGGATTTTAAGAAGGGCCTGAGCACACGCATATCTCCCGGTAGGCGCAGAAATCAAAAAATTAAAAAGGGGCAGGGTGTGGGGATGGTTTGGGCAGAGCACGAGCGTATGGTGTAAAATGGCCGCATCCATTCGCGCGAGCCGGCACACGAGTGTATATGTACGCCCACGTGGCTGTTTAATAGTTACTATCCCTCTATCTTATCGTACTGTACTTCGGATTTCTTTCAGGGAAGAAAACGCGCCTGTTCCAGTTTCTGTTTGAAATGCTGGAGGATCCCTTGATGAGGCACTATGTTTCCTGGATACAGCCCTACACTGGAGTCTTCCAGTTCTCTTCCAAGAACAAGGAGAAACTTGCAGAGATATGGGGTGACAGGAAAGGCAACAGGAAAGTCATGACCTACCAGAAAATGGCTAGAGCCCTGCGAAACTACTCCAGGACTGGGGAAATTAAAAAAGTGAAAAAGAAACTTACTTATCAATTCAGTGATAGCATCTTAAAGTCTCTCACAGAAGCTGCCAAAAAAGACTTAAATGGCTAAACATTGATAGAGGTATTTACAGCATAAAAGAGGATTTTACAACAGAAAATGAAAAATAATACAGGACAGAATGTCTTTTAAATTAAACTTGTAAAAATCATTAGTAGTTAAAGCAGGTTACCATAACAAATACATTATTTCATAACATTTATTCTATTTTTGTAATTTAATTCATCTTAGGCCTAGCCCCTTTTCTCTTCTATGAGGAATTGTTTCAATTTCTTCTGGATCTGTTCCTTCCTTTAAAAAAAAAAAGTTTCTATGGGGCAGATTTTCAAAAGATTTCCGGGGCGTTACATGTGCCCGGCGACACATGTAAAGCCCCGGAACGTGTGTAAGTCCCGGGGCTTGCAAAAAGGGGCGGGGCTGAAGTAAGTTTTGAAACAAAAGAAAAAATAAGAAAAAGGTAGGGGGAAAGGACGGGGGAGGTAGAGGAAGGGAAGGTGGAATGGGGGGTAGGGAACAGGGGAAGGCAGCGCGGCAACGTGCACAATTGTGCATCCCCTTGCATGCGCCGACGCCCAATTTTAATTTTTGTTTGATTTTTGTTATAAAATCGGGCATATGTGTGTGCGCCGGGTAGCGCGCACATGTACACCCGCGCACACGTCTGAAAATCTACCCCTATGTCTCTAATAATTTTTTTCATAGGCACAGAATGAGACTTTTGAAAACACGGGAGTAGAGATTCAAAGATATGCAATTAAGTAAGGGGGTCTTTTTCAAAAGCGATTGCACGCGATCACTAAATCGGGGCGGAGCCAGGGCGGATTCAGCCCCGGAAGAGAAGGAGTCAGGGCAGCACCGGGGCCGACTCTGCGGAGACATCGCTGGCGGTGAAAGGTAAGGACCCTTATCACCGCCAGTTTCACGCCGAATAACTATACCTTTTATGGTGTAGTTATTTGGTGCGAAAGCCGGCAACCAGCGCACTGCAGTGGTGCGATGGCTGCCGGCTTTCACAGGCCCGCCCCCCGTTACCACCGGATTTTCTAAGGTCTACGACCTTAGAAAATCCAGGCCTAAGTTAGCCGAATAAGACTTATCCGGCTAACTTACAAGGGATATTCAGCAGCACGGTTATGCTGCTGAATATCCCCTTCATTATTTAGTCGGCTAAGTCTCATCCAGCTAACTTTAGACCTGCTATTGAGCAGATCTAACTTATTTGGTCTATTTAACCAGATAAGTTAAAATATCACTACTTATCCATCTAAGTTAATCAGATAAGTAGCTCCTCCCTGAAATGTCCATATCCCGCCCACCACTATCTGACTAACCGCTGAATGGAGCTGGATATTCAGCTGCTGCCACTCAATCCGATAATTCACCACTTATCTGGCTAAGTGGCGCTGAATATTGGCCTCAGGGTCTCTAGAGAAAACTGTAGCTTCTATCATATTTTAAACATTCTTTCATATGGCGAACAGTGAAGTGATTGGAGAATCGTGTGCACATTTTCTGGCTCTGTATTGTTAGGTTATCATTATTTCTAGAGAAAAATTTTGATTTTTTTTCTGTGTGACGTGGAATCCTCTTATAGCTGGAGTCAGACTTTTGGTGCATACATTACAATAATCAATATTCACTTCACAATAATAGCAAACATTAACCCCTATATCACTCTGCCAGACATGCTTCATTTTAGCTGCCTTATTCCCAGCTCCGGCTTGTGGTATTGACCATATCCTGTGATGATTCCAGCACCATTTCTTAACCTGGGGAATTTCAGCTTTGTGTTTGAACTTAAGGTTTTATCTTTATTTCCTTTCCCGAGATTTGGTTGGCAATACATGTCTTGTTTGAGAAACTGGACCAAGTTAAGATGACTACCTGACTGTGGGTCATAAGAAAAAAAGTCAGTCCTAATTTAAAGAGCTAGGGGGTTTTCTCTCTGTGAAACACCTTTAAATAGGATTCAGGATGTCCTGTTGATTTCATATGAGGCTACTCTTGCTAGATCTTCTCCATTCTGTGGCACATTCTTGTTTTCAGAAAATAATTTAACAGTGGGGCAGGTGAGAACTCCTTGGAACTGCCTCTGGCAGGTAAAATTTTAAAAAAAAGGTAAAAAAAAATAGGAAGTGGCTTTCAAATCTTATGGTTATGCCTACACCTATGCTAACTTTGTATTTTTTATTATCATTTTGAATGTCTCTCTCTTTACTTTGCTGTTTAGTTTTAATTTTCACTTTTCAGTTTTCTAAGTTTATTCTGCAAAGTTTTGGATGAGTACAAATTAGACTGATAATTTATGAATGAAATTGGTTTTTTTTTACTGAATTTGTATTGATTCTTTTATTTTCTTTGAACTGTTTATGATTTGATACTATTTGAATTTGTTATAACTCACCTTGAGCACCATAGTGGAAAGATGAGTAAAAAATTGAAAACAGTAATCAATAAACAATACTCATCTTATTTTCCCAGAACAGATTTTCAAATTCAAATGCATGGACTTTTCTTCTATCCTGATCCAGAGCTAAAATTAACTAAGAGGCCGATATTCAGATGCCATTTAGAAGGGTAACTAAAAGTTATCCGTCTAAATGGCAAAGCAGTGATATTTGAAGCCAAGCCATATGTGGCTAAATTCTGGATGGTCCAAGGGTGGTCAGGAGACATTTCGGGGCTGGCCAGAGTTAGCTGTAGGGCTGTCCTATAGTTAACCAGATATACTTATCTGGCTAATTTTAAGATAGCCAGGTATATTCAGCAGCACTGTCACGCCATTGAATATCCCAGTTAAGTTAGCCGGATTCTAGATAGGTATATCCAGTTAACTTAAGTAGCCACTCAGCAGCTGATTATGGACCCCTAACTGTAGCACAGCTTGTAAGATGCTTTTAAACCACAAGGTCTTGCACACACCAGAGGTTCAGAGGTAAAGCTAGTTACCTCAGAGTTCTGCAGTTTACACAAATGCTAGAGCATTGCCTAACAATTCTGCTTCATTTTTTTGAAGAGGTTAATAAATATGTGGATAAAGGTGAACCGGTAGATGTAGTATATTTGGATTTTCAGAAGGCGTTTGACAAAGTCCCTCATGAGAGGCTTCTAAGAAAACTAAAAAGTCATGGGATAGGAGGCGATGTCCTTTCGTGGATTGTAAACTGGTTAAAAGACAGGAAACAGAGAGTAGGATTAAATGGTCAATTTTCTCAGTGGAAAAGGGTAAACAGTGGAGTGCCTCAGGGATCTGTACTTGGACCGGTGCTTTTCAATATATATATATAAATGATCTGGAAAGGAATACGATGAGTAAGGTTATCAAATTTGTGGATGATACAAAATTATTCAGAGTAGTTAAATCACAAGCGGATTGTGATAAATATCAGGAGGACCTTGCAAGACTGGAAAATTGGGCAAATGAAATTTAATGTGGACAAGAGCAAGGTGTTGCATATAGGGAAAATAATCCATGCAGAAGTTACATGATGTTAGGTTCCATATTAGGAGCTACCACCAGGAAAAAGATCTAGGCATTATAGTGGATAATACTTTAAAATCGTCGGCTCAGTGTGCTGCAGCAGTCAAAAAAGCAAACAGAATGTTAGGAATTATTAGGAAGGGGATGGTTAATAGAACGGAAAATGTCATAATGCCTCTATATCGCTCCATGGTGAGACCGCACCTTGAATACTGTGTACAATTTTGGTCTCCGCATCTCAAAAAAGATATAGTTGCGATGGAGAAGGTACAGAGAAGGGCACCAAAATGATAAAGGGGATGGAACAGCTCCCCTATGAGGAAAAGCTGAAGAGATTAGGGTTGTTCAGCTTGGAGAAGAGATGGCTGAGGGGGGATATGATAGAGGTCTTTAAGATCATTTATTTATTTATTTATTATTTAGGCTATTTTTTATACCGACATTCCTGTAAAAAACTACAAATCATACCGGTTTACAATGAACAAAAAACTTTGCATATGAGCGTTACATGGAACAGATTGAACGACAAGTAACTGCATAGGAAACCTGGGCTAAGAACTTGCCCATTGCAACAGGAACAATACTCTACATATTTAAAACATACATGAGTAGAAAAGATGCATCTGGACAGAAATTGATAAATACTTAATAAGTCTAACAATTAACAAGATTCTACTTAAGATAGATAATTAATAAATGTACTTACAAGTTTTTTAATTAACAAGGTATGAATCTTATGGCGGACTTAGTCAGGTCAGGATAAGGAGTCTAGCTATAAGGGAATGTCATGATCTATGGGAGCTAACCGTCAAAGTGAGGCTAGGTTAAAAAATTGGAGCATAGATTGGTTCAAAGGTCCCTGAAAATTGAGGAATAGAGATAGAGACCTGGTGCAAAACGAAAGGACAGGCTGGTCTAAGATATGGCTGGATGGTAAGCTGGATAGTACGCTGGATGGTAAGCTGGATAGTACGCAGAAGTCATCATTCTGGGAATGCTAGTTTAAAGAGCCAGGTTTTGAGTTTTTTCTTGAAAGACAGAGGACATGGGTCTTGTCGTAGGTCTGGAGGAAGAGCATTCCATTGTGAGGGGCCTGCTATGGAAAGTTCTCGTTTTCTAAAGGCTGTTTTTGCTGGAGGAACGTATAGCGTGTCTTGATAGGCTCCTCTAATTGGTCTGATGGGGTTGTGAGTACGTAGCTGGATGGTAAGTTCAATGGGAGAGAGGTTGTGTTTGTGGATTATAATAAGGACTTTATAGAGAATTCTGTATTTGATAGGAAGCCAGTGGAGGTTGTAAAGGATAGGGGCGATGTGATCTCTTTTTTTTGTGTTTGTCAAAATCCTGGCAGCTGAGTTCTGCAACATCTGGAGAGGTTTGATGGTGTTGCTGGAAGGCCGAGGAGTAGAGAGTTGCAGTAATTGATTTTAGAGAAGAGTATAGATTGAAGTACCAGACGGAAATCGTGAAAATGTAGGAGGGGTTTCAGTTTTTTTAGAACTTGCAGTTTGAAAAAGCATTCCTTGGTGGTGTTGTTAACATATTTTTTGAGGTTAAGATGGTTATCCAAGAGAACGCCTAGATCTAACGTGGGGCGAGTGGTTTAGGTTAGAGGGAGGCGACAATAATGGAGCATTGAGAAGAGGGTTGTTGTCGTCTTGGGAGATTATGAGGATTTCTGTTTTATTGGTGTTGAGGACAAGATTGAGACTGGAGAGGAGCGTGTTAATTGATTGGAGGCAGCTATTCCAGAAGCTTAGGGTTTTATGTAGAGATTCAGTAATCGGTATGAGAATATATATATCGTCCGCATATAGATAATGTGTAATCTTTAGCTTAGAGAGAAGGTGGCAGAGAGGTAGGAGGTAAATGTTGAAGAGGGTTGGTGAAAGGGAAGATCCTTGTGGGACTCCGTAGTTGGAGATGACCGGGTGAGATTCTTTATTGTTAATTTTGACCTTGAAAGCTCTGTTGCAAAGGAAGGATTTGAACCAGCTGAGGGCCATACCAGAGATGCCTATATCTGCAAGACGGTCTAGGAGAACTGTATGGTTGACGGTGTCGAAGGCCGCGGACAGATCTAGAAGAGCCAGAAGATAAGGTTGTCTTTTGTCCATGTTCAAGATGATGGAGTCTGTGAGGGAAATCAGAAGGGATTCTGTGTTGAGAGATTTACGGAATCCATACTGGGAAGGAGCTAGAATCTTGTGTTCCTCCAAGTACTCCGAGAGTTGTTTATTGACAATTTTCTCCATAATTTTGGCAATGAGGGGTAAGTTGGCAATAAGGCGGAAGTTCACAGGATCATCTATTGGTACGTTGGGTTTTTTTTAGTAGAGGTTTTAAGATGGCAAGCTTTAAAGTGTCTGGAACTAGTCCTTGAGTTAGGGAGCAGTTGATAATTTCTGCGATGGGTTTAGCAATGATGTTTGGGATGGAGATGAGGAGGTTTGAAGGGATGATGTCTAAGCAGTGGGAAGAGGGTTTGAGTTTCTTAAGGATGTTTTCTATCTCAAATGACGAAGTAGTCTCTAAGGCTTTGAGAGTTGCGGTTCATTGAGGGGGAGAGGTGGGGGGGGGGGGCAGGGGTGCTGGGTTGGATGAAGAGAGAGGGTTGATGAGATTGATGATTTTGTTCTTGAAGTATTTTGCAAGTTCTATTGCTTGACTGGGAGCTTGGTTGTCCGGAAAAGTCGGTGGAGTAGGTTTGGTGAGGGCTGATACGTAAGAGAAAAGAGCTTTGGTGTCAAAGATGAAGTGGTGGATTTTTTTGGCGAAGAAATCTTTCTTTGTTTTGTGAATGGTGTTTCTATAGGCGTTTAGGGATGCTTTGTAAATCGCCAGGGTAGTGGAGGAGGGGGTTTTCACCATCTGTGTTCTTTATTTCTGAGGTCTTGTTTGAGGGACTTTAATTCAGGTGTGAACCACGGTTTTCTGTTGTCCGGGGAAGGGTGTAGCACTTTTGTGATGAGAGGGCACGTTACATCTGCTACTTTGTTGATTATTTTGAAACAAGACGAGGTGGCAGCAGTAGCGTCTGAGAGGTCCAGTTGTGTCAGTTCCTTAGAGAGATGGTTACCTAGGAGATCCAAAGAGCAGGGTTTTCTGAATTGTATTGTAGTTTTGGGGAAGGAAAGAGAAGTAGGGTTTAGTGTTTCTAGTGTAGTGGTGATGATCTGATGGTCCGACCAAGGGACTGAAGAACACATGGGATTGGAAGAGAGAAAGATGCCCTCATTAATGAAGATTAGGTCCAATGTATGGCCTGCTTTGTGAGTGGGGGTGTTAACGATCTGTTTGAATCCCATGTAGCTGAGGGAAGATAGGAGAGTATCACAGTTGGCAGAGTGCGGCGAGATGTCCACATGTAAATTGAAGTCTCCCATAATAATTGCTGGAATGTCGGGTATCAGATGCTTTGCGATATATTCAATGAGGGGAGAGGGGTCGGTTTCAAGAATTCCTGGCGGAGCATAAATAAGGCATATTTGGAGGTGAATGGATTTGAAAAAGGCGCATTCCAGATTGGAAACCGAGTTAGAGTGTTGCAGGGTTAGCTTAAAACCTTTTTTTGCTGCTAGAAGAAGGCTGCCTCCTCTTTTTTTGAGTCTTGGGATTGAGAAGATGTCATAAATTTGCGGGGGAGTTGATTGGTTAGAACAGAGTCCGTGGGTTTTAGCCAGGTTTCTGTGATTGCACAGATATCTGGTTTAGAGTCAAGGAGGTAGTCGTTAAGGATGTGAGATTTTTTGGAGAGAGATTGGGCATTAAACAGAGTTAAGGAGAATAAAGACAGGCCAAGTAGTGTGATGGGTGAGATCATAATTGGAAGAAGCCTTTTTTAGTGGATGGTGTGAAAAAATGAGTGGTTGGGCTGGGTTCTGGTAAGGTTCCTGATGATGGGGATGGTGAAGGTATGCTTCATTTGGAAGGGATAGTGGAGCTGGTAGGAAGGAGAGGAGCGTAGTCAATCTGCCAGGAAGACCACAGGGAAGGCCGTTCAGAAAAGAAGAGAGGATTGAGCAGGTAGTGCCAAACTTAGAGTAGGGGAAGCCCTGCGGGGCTGCACGAAGGGGAGCACAAAGGGGCCAGCCCCTTTGACGCACTCCTTCAGCGTGCGAAGCTCGGCACGCAGCACCGGACTTGTGCTGAAATTTAAAGCCCCGCTAGGCAGCCACTGATTGGCTGTCCAGGAGTGAGGGACCACGTGGATTGGCTGGTCCCGGTGTGAGCAGTCAGCGGGAGGCTTCGCGGTCACGGTCGGAGGCGGTCGGGCTGGCGGAAGTGAGTGCCTCGCGGTTGGCGCCTGGGCGGCTGTGGGTAAGAGTGGCTTTTTTTGGGCCTTACCCCGGCGGGTCTTGGGTGCCGAATGCGCGGGCCTACCTTCACTCTCTGTTCCTTCCGCGAAGAGGATCGGTGCCGGACTTGTGCTGAAATTTAAAGCCCCGCTAGGCAGCCACTGATTGCTTTTGGAAACCTTTCTTTGTGTGAGGAGAAAAGTTTTTCCACTCTTCGTGCCTCTTGTTTCAGTTTCCCCTTTTTAAGTAAAAATGTCCTTTTTTGTGTGTTAACTGAGTATCCCAGGGACTCAAGATTCTGTAACATCAGGGGGGTTGTCTTTCTCAGAGAAAGAACTATAGGACTACCAAATACTACGTTAAGACCACTTCAAATTCTTCAGAACACAACACAGCAGCTAGAATACTAACTGGAAAAAGGAGGAGGGACCATATAACCGAAACCCTAGCGGAACTACATTGGTTACCGATTGAACACAGAATTAAATACAAAACCCTATGTACCATCCATAAACTAGTTCATGATCAGAAATCAGACTGGCTAAACACAGCATTACGAGTACACGTCCCACACAGAAATCTTCGATCAGCAAATAAAACACTCCTAACCATCCCTTCAGTTAAAACAGCAAGACTAACCCAAGTGAGGGAAAGGGCCTTATCATTAGCAGGACCCACAATTTGGAACACAATGCCTCCAGAGATCAGATTACAAAGTGATCTCAAGGCATTTAAGAAAAGTTTAAAAACATGGCTTTTTAAACAGGCATTTTACAAGGCGACAGGAAAATAGAAATTATGCAGGAATAAGCAGATAAGCACCGACACACAGTACTTAGGACGATACAGTAGAGTAGTCTATGAACCCCACATCACATCTAGCATATTGATAATATGATGTATGACAAATTTACCCGTAAAAGTACTTTCAGTACACTCGGTCATGACCCACTTCTCTAAAAATTATTTTGTCTAATGATATATTGTAACCGATCCTCTGACGGCACCTGTTAGAATGTACTAAAGTACACTTTTACCTACATTAAATATGTGCCTACATGTAAACCGTTGCGATGGTATATAACTTAGTGACGGTATAGAAAAGATTTTAAATAAATAAATAGGTACATCTGTGTCCTCAAGGAGGAATGAATCCCCATTCATTCTGGGGAGAAGGAGTATGGTGAGAGAAGACCAGTGGTACCATCAAGGGGGATCATGGCCATCTCAAGGAGATCAACAGAGGAGGAACTGGTATCTGGGGAATACCCTTTCAGGTATTTCAATATGGAAGAGAGGAGAGGGGTTGTTGATCAATAGGATTGAAAGATGTGGAATTGGGACTTGGAAATGCCATCCTAAATTGGAACACACTCTTTCCATCATTTATTGGGAAGGAAGCTTAAAAACTACTTCACCTAAAGTAATGGAATAGTGTCAGTGGATGACAATTGGCTGTAATCATCCAGTTAAATGATTTGGAAGAGAAGAGTCATAAATTTATTGAAAACCTAAATTTTAAATATTACAAGCTGTAAAGAAACGTTTTCAAATTCCATCATCCTTCAGTAAAATTAAATTAGAAACCACTCTTTGCTTACTACTACTGTTTTTGTCTACTACTGCTGTTGTCTGAGAGAGAGTGAGAGTTTAATCTGTGAGTTAGAACTAAACAATGTTAAAAGCCTAGGAAACGATCTTGTCCCCACCCCTGCATCAAAGAATCGTGGAGACTCAGATTTAATAATTTTGGGAATGGATTGTGACATCTAAAACTGGATTTGAAATGTGACACTTAGCGTCCGCTGGGGAGATCCTAGTCCAGAGGATACAAATAAAATCCTAATTTCATGAAGACTGGAATATAATACCCCAAAAGTTAATCAGTCATATATTTTTCATGGTAATGCTTTTCTTTTAATCTCCATTCTTAACTTCTCTGCAAACGGTAAAGCAAATGTGTAGCAAGAAACTGCCAAACTCCAATGGGATAATAAAATGACAAGCTATTTTATTCCAAGAATCACATTGCAATCACAATAAACAGGGGAACAAAGCTTTATAAATACCAGAAGTGTATTTCTTGCTTCAGAAAATCAAAGGCATGGAAAATCCTCTGAAGCCAGGGAAATCTCTTATGAAGTAGAAAGCTTGGCCAGACATTTTATGGGGCTTCACTTTTACCAGCAGGTTAGAGAAATGCAATGCTGGTCTTTAAGATAAACTTGTTCTTATTCCTGTTATCACACCGGTGTTTTGTAGTTTCTTCCAGGTGCAGCTAGAGACTCAGTAATTTCAGATGACTTAAGATAGGTTTACTGGCTCCTGAAAGTTTCAGTCATCAGCATAAACTATTGCCAAATGCAGCTGGAAGACATTACCCTGCTCATTTTCAGCGAGGTTTCAGTTTTGTTTGCCTCTTCCAATGTAATGCCATCAGTAGCTCTTAAGTATATTCACTGGGCAAATAAACAGCAATGTGCACGCTCATGCCAGTGACACTCATGTGGTCAACGGTATGTGTCACCTCTGGGCTGACTGACGCCTGCTCCTTTGTAGCTGCTATTATAAGAATATGTAGTATGTGATAACAAGGGAAAACCTGAGGCCAAATTCCCACCAGGTCTTTGCTGTTAATTTATGAGCTCACATTTTTTACCCAAGATGGTTGGTTTATTCTTTTGCCACAGGACAGGTACTAAAGTTTCAATGTCACCTTCACCATGCTACCCTGTTCATGACAACTTTAGTTTTGAAATTAAGCCCAAGCTAGATGTAAATTATACAGAGGTAGTATATATACGAGTGCATAGAATGAGTGTAAACAAGGTGGAGGTGGTGGTGGCGGTTGGATGATTTAAGAGGTGGCACAGGGTTACGGAGCCTTTCGCCTTTGGGTTATCAATTGAAACCTGGCTCAGGCTGGCAGTGACCAAAATTCATTACCTTCTGAAAGCTATCGGGTGGCCTACATGAAATAAGTTGGAGGTCTCATTCTAGTTCCTAGTGGATGGGGGTCCACCTCATAGTTTGGCAGTAAATATTGTCACTGTTGGTCATCTGAAAAAGAGAGGCCAAAGATGGCTGCACACATTTGTGCAGACTGAATTACCCTCTCACCCTTAAAGTTGGTCCTGCTAGAGTAGAGTTGAAACACACCGGAAAAGTAATGTAGAGGAGCTTGATCTGTGGATAAATGGAGGATTTTAATCTGCAGGACTGTTAATCTGGAGCCTTTAACAAACAAGCAGTAAATTCACTACCAACATTTTTACAAAAATCCAACCCACATCCTGCCCCCCATGTCTCAAGAAATCAAAAGCCTTGATAGATGGTGACTCATGAAGGTTCCCCTTGTGCTCTGTAGGTTTTGGTTTCAGAAATAGTTAATTATCTTTGATCTCCATATTTCAGTCCCTTTCAACAATATTAGCAAATATGACAAGACAAACAAGTCAGTATTATGGTTTGTGGGTATGTGGACCCTTGACCCGAGGTGCGAGTTGTAACAGCCCGTGGGGAGGAGCCCCACAAGTCCGCACCATCAGGAGGCAAGGTACAGGCACAGCGGGGAGCTCTGGGCACAGTGGTGGAGAGATCCCCAGGGACCAGGAGGTAACCCCCGTAGGGTGACAGAGAGTTGGTAGTACCTGGAGTGAGACCCTGAAGAGAGAGGCACCAGATGGACTGTGGAGCGGTCGGCGTGGGATTAGCCGTGCAGAAGGTTCTCCGGGAGGACAGCCCGGAGGGGCGGAGCTGCAGCATAGTGGTTGTAGACTTGGAGGCGCAGGCCAACACATGGGAGGGAAGCCCGGAGCCCGATCTCAGCTGCTGATGTAGGCAGGAACCTGGAGAGCAGAGGAATGCCGGCAGTTCAGTAGAGAAGCAGGCCCAAGGAGCGGGGCAGTTGACAATCGTTGAATAACCAGGAGCACGGCCCCATGGAGTGGGGAGGCTCTGGGTAGTCTCTTGAGTAGTAAGCACGGCCCGAGGAGCGGGAGAGCGCAGACAGTCTTGCTAGAAAACGGGCGCAACCCCGAGAAGTGGGGAAGGCTAGCCAAGGAACTCACAGGTTGCCGCAGTGTTCCAAGGGAGATCAGAGTAGCAGGAGCCGATGCAGAGTAGGACCCAGGAGGCGCAGAGCCAGCCTGAGGAGCGGGGTAGGCCAGAGGAGAAAGTCCCCGTAGGAGCGCACACTGACCCCCGAGGAGCGGGTGCCAGACAGGGTCTAGGAGCAAGGCACGTAGCGACGTCTCACGAACACAAGGCAGGAGTTTGAGGACTCATACGGAACTTGTTGCCAAGTCGGCTAGCTGGGGGTGAAGGTGGAGCTTAAGTACAGGAGTCCGATGACATCATCAATCTGGGACGCCACCAAGATTCCCGCCGAAGAGGCTTCAAAGGCGAAGCCTGTGACGCACATGCGCGCCTAGGAAGGCCCAACATAGAAGTAGGAAGTAGCGGCGTCCATGCCGCCATGAGGAGTCCCGAGGAACGCGACGGTGCAGGCAAGCCCGTGCTGCGAGCAGACCCAGGGAGGGCAGGAGAGCGGTGCAAGAAGTGAGTACTCGCATCGCAGCCATCTGCAATCGACAGGCATAACACTCAGTTCTATCAAACACATTTTTTTTGTGAAACTCCAAGTGTTTTCAGGATGTGCAATGCCGGACCCTACAATATTTTTCCAGTTTGTATCTACAATAAACCGTTAGGGGCAGATTTTAAAACATACGCGCTGGCGTACATTTGTGCGTGCAACCCGGCGCGCACAAATGTACGCCCGATTTTATAACATGCGCGTGCAGCCGTGCGCATGTTATAAAATCCCCGTTCCCTCTTCCCCACCTTCCCCTCCCTGTCCCTCCCCCAGCCCTAAAGATCCCCCCCCCCCCGTACCGGCCGCTGTGCTGGGGTCCGCGGCCGGACCGCCCCCGGACCGCCCAGCCACGCCCCTGGACCACCCTGCCCCGGAGCATCTGCCCCGCCCCGTCCCGCCCCCTGCCAGCCCTTTCAGAAAAACCCTGGGACATATGCACGTCCTGGGGCTTTACGCATGTTGCCAGGCCTTTTGAAAATAGGCCTGGCATAACCCCCCTACACGCGTAAATCCACCTGGATTTACGCTCGTAGGACTTTTAAAATCTGCCCCTTATTATATATTGTACTTTTCTGTCTGGGTTTTTCTTATTTTGCTAATTATGAAAGGAAGAACGAGCTCGGGTCCAATTGGTCCCCCAGTGACAGTGTGCCCTGCAGAAAGACCTGGGTTTGATTCACAGCTCAATTCTTCCGCCTCCTAGGTTGGCTGAGAGATGCTGCGGAGGTAGCATTCACAGCGTCTCGGGAAGCGAGGGAGTCACAGTCATTAAGCAATGGTGAACGCTAGTGGCCTGATTTAGGACTCATGATTTTAGGGTTCCAGAAGGAGCCCTGGTGCATGGACCCTGGCCGAGAACTGTCGCCGCAAATTTTGCCACCTTAGGCAAAGGCCTAGTTGATCTGTGTATTAATCGAGTCCCAAATATTAGAACATATTTCTTCACTTACAGGGTGGTGGATGCATGGAACTGCCTCCCAATGGAGGTAGAAGCAAAAACAGTAGCAGAATTCTAATGAGCATGGGATGAAGCCAGAGGATCCCTAATTATGAAGAAGAAGTGAGGAAAAGCCAGAGATGAACTGTGGTCTAAGGTACTGCACCAAGAAATAAATTGAACAGATTAGATGGGCCTTATGGCCTTATTTGCCATTATCCTCAATGTTTTTATGACACATGAATGTACAAATTGCACCTGACATATTTTTCAAAAACACAGGATTACTGAAGCAATCCTAATCCTAAGGTCCTCCTGCAATTTATCACAATCCACTTGAGATTCAACTACGCTGCATAATTTTGTGTCACCCACAGATTTAATCACCTCACTTATCGTACCCCTTTCCAGATCATTTATAAATATATTAAAAACCAAGTACAGATCCTTGATACATTCCACTGTTTACTTTTTTCCAATGTGAAAACTGACCATTTAATCCTATTCTCTGTTTCCTATCTTTCAACCAGCTTGCAATCCACAAAAGGAAATCACCTCCTATCCCATGACAATTTAGTTTTCTTAGAAATCTCTCATAAGGAACTTTGTCAAACGCCTTCTGAAAATCCAAATTCACCACATCTATTGGTTTATCTTTGTCACATGTTTATTCACCCCTTCAAAAAAATATAGGAGACTTGTGAGGCAATATAAAAGGGAAGACGGTCTAAAAAAGCCGTGAGGAAATAAAGCAAGGAGTAGCCGAAAGTCCTTAAAACATCTGTTTATTAAATGAACGAGTGCCCGACTCTAGGCCTGAGTTTCGCCCAATGGAGGGCTGCTACAGGAGCTGAAAACAACAGAATATCACTTTAAGGATGTGCTTTTTCAATTATTTGAACCTCATTCAAAATAATGTCCAAATCATGAATAACAGGTTTAATAGGTGTGCCCTTCCCAGGGGAATTCGTAACCAAACTCTTGGGCACACAACAATTATGCACTCGGGTCTCTTGGAATAAAAGCAGCTACAAAGTAGTGCACATTCGAACAGCAGCATAAGTTCTGGATTTCAATCAAAACAACTCCATCCTCCGACTGGTGGAGATGTATGTTTAAACATCAGCATACGGTCAAAATAAGGCAAAAGTTGATAGCGTTTTTTTGGAAGTTAAATACCTTCAACATCCGCGATGTCTGCCAAACTGTACTGCTTGCTTTATTCCCTTGAGTAAATCCATGCTGGCTGTGTCCCATTAAACCATGTCTATCTAAATGTTTTTTTATTTTATTCTTTATAACAATGTCCATGATTTTTCCCAGCACCAAAGTCAGGCTCTCTGGTCTATAGTTTCCCAGATCACCCCTGGAGCCCTTTTTAAATATGGGAGTTACATTGGCCACCTTCCAGTCTTCAGGCACAATGGATGATTTTAATGATGGGTTAGAAATTAATTGAAATAGATCTGAAATTTCATTTTTGAGTTCTTTCAGAACCCTGGGGTGTATACCATCCGGTCCAAGTGATTTACTACTCTTCAGTTTGTCAATCTGGTCTACTACATCTTCCAGGCTCATCATGATTTGGTTTAGTTCATCTGAATCCTCACCCTTGAAAATTGTCTCCAGAATGGGTATCTCTCCAATATCCTCTAAGCAAAGAATGTGTTTAGTCGTTCTGCTATGGCCTTATTTTCCCTAAGTGCCTCTTTAACCCCTCAATCATCTAATGGTCCAACTGACTCTCTCACAGGCTTTCTGCTTCGGATATATTTTTAAAAGTTTTTACTGTGAGTTTTTGCCTTCACAGCCAACTTCTTTTCAAATTCTCTCTTAGCCTGTCTTATCAATGTCTTACATTTAACTTGCCAATGCTTATGCTTTATCCTATTTTCTTCTGATGGCTTTATCCTATTTTCTTCTGAAGGATCCTTCTTCCAATGTTTGAATGAAGATCTTTTGGCTAAAGCAGCCTCTTTCACCTCACTTTTTAACCATGGCTTTCCTTCCACCTCTCTTAATGCGTGGAATACATATGGACTGCACTTCTAAGATGGTATTTTTTTAACAATGCCCATACTTGTTGCACACTCTTAATCTTTGTAGATGCACAATTCCATTTTTTTTTTAACTATTTTTCTCATTTTATCAAAGTTGCCCTTTTGAAAGTTTAGTGCTAGAACCGTGGATTTACTTACTTTTATTGCTCATTCCTGAGAAGGAGTATTTGACTGCTCTTTTATCTCTGCTGCTCTTTCCATTTTACTTGTAGACCACTTGAAATGTAGGATCATGCAGTATATACATTTTTAAATAAATTAAATAAATTGTCAATCCAAGTAAATTTGAGTACGCTTGTGGTGTTCTTTCTGAGGAACCTGTGTGAGAACTATCTGGATCCATCTAGAGTGACCTTGCTGGGAGCCCATTATTTTTTCCAACACAAGAGTTTGGCCATAATAAAAGATTCCGACCTTTTATTCCAAACAAACATATAAATATCTTTTTGGATGAAAAGCAAAGAAGACTTGGAATTAAAGCCAACAGAGTGAAGCATAGAGCCAGAGAATGTAAGCTGATACCTTGAGGATTGTTAGCAATCCTGTTGGTTGAAGTTACAATACTCTGGACTATTTCACCTCACAAAACACACATTGTTATTTTATCACTGGGAAGTTTTGTCTTTGGGGGCATTCATTATTTTATACTCTGACTTTATCATGGGGTGGGGATAGGGAGAGATCCTCCAGACCTTGAGAGCTGCACACTGTTTGGTTTTCAGGGTATCCCTAATGAATATGCATATGAATGACCGGCATATATACTGCCTCAGTTGTATGCAAATCCATGTCATGCATATTCATTAGGAGTATTCTGACAACTTGACTGATGCCTGGCCCTGGATGACCAGAGGTTCCCCACCTGTTTTATCAGATTATGTTAACTGATCCCATACTGTCATCTAACCATCTAGCATGTGTCACTTGTTGTATACACCTGACTATAATATGGGCAGTGATTTGGTTCATGATCAAAGGCCAGAATTTGGGGGGTATCTCTTTCTAGTCTTAATGCTAAAGTGTGAAGACATACAGTACACTTACCATAATGAATGCAATTATTGTCTCGGCTTTGCTGAAGAGTCTTTGTAATTGATATATTTGGTGCAGCATTGTTTTTAGCTGCAGGATAAAACAAAACATGCTGGTGAAACAAAATACATGCGGTACTTGAGTTACTTCACTGCCAGCCATTCCCACTTCTAGCCAGTGAAGGACTGCTTAATAGTAGCTTGTATCTGATGCAGTTTATGCTGCCAACAAAGGGAAAGAAAGTAAAAACAAACTCGGACACTCTAAGGGAAGGAGAGAGGTAAGAATTACATTTTATATACCCAATAGTAAACATACACGTTGCACAATCAGTTGAACCTATGCAACACACCCTGGCTTATGAGTGAGGTTCATTCCTATCCAGGTATGCACACAATTAACCCATTTGGAGATCTTTTTTGTTGTGAAAGTTTGCAAAAGCATTTCAGTGTGGTTTATCACATAGGAGAAAAGAAACTATATAGACTACAGTGCTTACAGGTGCCAAACCTTGAGTGACCGTAGGTTTCTAAATCTGCCCATATGAAAATTCCTCCCCCTCCCCCTTGCTGATTGCCTAAATCAGGGGCTTAGTTGTTTTGTTTTTAATCTCAGCCTTACTTTCTTATATGTCCCACTATCTGTCAATAATCAGTGATGGGAGGAGCTAGACAAGGAGATCGCAGTGTGGTCAGAACTATTTGGATTTATTGCACAGTTGAGCAATGGAAAATAAAATGTTCTGCACAGAGCGAATGGAGCCTGCTTTCCAGGATGCTCTTGCGCATTTCCACCTATATATGTGGATCCCCAAAAAATGACCTCTGTCAGAATCCTCTTGCGCCTCCTGACATATTCATGAAAGAAAAAAAGTTATTAAGGCTGGACAGACAGACAGACAGACACACACACACACACACATACATACATACACACATACACACACACACACACATACACACACACACACACACACGCACATACATACCCACACACACACACATACATACACACACACACATACACACATACCCACACACACACACATACATACACACACACACACACACACACACATACATACATACACACAAACACACACATACACACACACACACACACATACATACACATATACACACACACACACATACACACACACACACATACATACCCACACACACACACACATACATACACACACACACACATGTCAAACTAATAAACGTTCTTCCCTTTGGAAAATACACTGAAAAGGTCTACAAACAAGATTTCTGCTAGGGATGGGTGAGCTGATTTGGATTCATTCATTCAGAGGCACGTCCCAGGTATACATGGAGGGTGTGGATAATCAGCTGAGTGTCTAAATGTAGTCCTCCTAAATTCACAAGGTAGCTAATTTATCTGATCCAATGGGAGGAGTTTGGGCGGCGACCAAAAGTTAGCCAGCTAGTGTGGATTTTCAGCACTAACCAGCTAAATGTGGCCAGCCACAAGTAGGTATGCCAATTGCAGGCTTAAATCTAGCTGGCCACATTGTAGATGGCTAGATTTAGGCCTATTTTCAGTCCTATTCTAGCAGAGCTTTGAAAAATCTATCACCTGAATGACTAAAGTCCTGTGTAGGACAGTCTTTCAACTAAGATTGTGCTTACCAAGACCACTAATCTTCGAAGTCCTTCTTTATTTGTGGCTGCCAAGCATAATAACAGCTGTCTTACTTCCATTAATTTCATGAATTTTGAAGAACAAATGCATTCCACTGACTTGAATCATTGATTAGTATAGACAGTGGAAGAAAAATCCATCTCTAAAAACCACATTTAGGACCATTCAAAAGAAGAGCACTGGGTGTTCAGTGACTGAATAAAATGAAAAATATGATGGAGTCAGTATTCAGCTGCGGACTGCCCAGAGAGTCCATTTCATTATGCACCAAAATGTCTACATGGATTTTGCTACAATGGCTGAGAGATGCATGCTATATTGTTCAGAACCTTTGAAGACTAGAAGCAGATAAGCCTGGTTCTGTTCTCTATCGAAACAGATTTAGCTTGGGCTGGCCCCATGGCATGCCTGCAGTACATAGATTTGAGTTTGAGTCTCCTGTCCGAAGGGACTGCCAGAGCCTGGACATGTTGCAGAGGTGATGGATTCAAACTCCAGGATGGGTGACCCTAGCTGACCAATGAGCATTGAGCGATACTTAGGGTTAGCCTTTAAGGAGAGTTTCCTTCAGCCCTCAGGTTAAAAATAGTTCCTGAGCATGCAATCTCAGGAGGAGGGGAAGGTACAAATGAAGGAAAATTTGGGATAAGAAAATGGTTTGTCCTGAAACGAGATACAACATTCAGAATGCAGCTTTTAAAGTATGGTAGGCTGTATGTTTTGAAAATAAAACTACAAACAAGAAAGTTCTACACCTGGATTACATGATTTGGCTGACAGGTTCACATTTAGAGTTGAGGCACAGAAGGTCATGGCTATTGATCTCCATGAGGCAGGAACAGCTGCTAGCAAAACAGATATTCTTTATGGAAACAAGTTAATGTTGGTGCCAAATAAGGAAAGCAGCACCTCTGAGAAAGGATTACCAGACTGAGGAAATGCTCTGGATCAAAAGAAAAGTGAAATTAGGTTGCATTAGATTTGGGGTTGCCCTTTGAAAATGGTGGAATTAAAGGTCAGTTATTTAAATCTAAGCCTATGTGACATCTTTGATTAAGAAAGGGATACATTCATTAAATTGCAGCATATGCTAGCATTAATTTGGACAAAAATGGATTTTTAGCTAGGAACAAGAGACAAGAAGCACAAGCAACATACATAGTAATGTAGCACTGATGGCAGAAAAAGACCAAATGGTCCGTCCAGTCTGCCCAGCAAGTTTCTTATGGTAGTAACCATCGCTCTGTGCAAGTTACCCCCATGTCTCTGTTAAGAATAGTGGCTGCTGCCTCGTGCAGGTTACCCCAAGAGTTATATAAACACAGCAACATTTTTACTGGGTGAGGAGAATTCTTGAAAATGTAGACAATGTTGCTTATCGTGCTTTTCCTTTGGACTTGGCCATAGAAGCAGTCCTGTGCTTTTTCCCTTATGTCTGAGTATCTGTACCCCATACTATAAAAGCCAGAGCCCAGGTTGGTTGACATCTGAATCCAATACCTCTCCCCTGCCATCAGAGCAGAAAGTGATGCTGCAGTTGCATCAAATGCATCAAGGCTTATTGGTTGAGGGTAATTATCCCCATTCATACTGTAGTAGTAAATGCTACCTAGCGGGTTACCTTCATGCACCCTTTTCTTCATTTCCATCCTCCAGCCTTTAAAGATCCACAGTGTTTATCCCATGCCTCTTTGAATCCCTTCACTGTTTTGGTGTTCTCCAACTCCTCGGAAGGGCATTCCAGGCATCCACCACCCTTTCCATGAAGAAATATATTCTGATGTTGGTTCCAAGTCTTCCCCCCTGGAGTTTCATTTTGTGACCCCTAGTTCTACTGTTTCCTTTCCAAAGGGAAATATTTGAAGTTTGTGCATCATTAAAACCTCTCTGGTATCTAAAGGTCTGTATCATATCTCCCCAGCGTCTTCTCTCTTCCAGGGTATATACATATTCACATCCTTCAGCCTCTCCTCATAAGTCTTCCGATACAGACTCTATAACATTTTTGTCGCTCTTCTTTGGTCTGTCTCCATCCTGTCTCTATCCTTTTTGAGGTACAGGCTCCAGTACTGAACGCAGTACTCCAGGTGAGGCCTCACCAAGGACCTGTACAAGGGCATTTCCACCTCCTTTTTCTTACTGATTATTCCTCTCTCTCTGTGCAGCCCAGCATTCTTCTGGCTTTAGCTATCGCATTCACATTGCTTAGCCACTTTCAGCTCACCAGACACTAGAGATGTGAATCGGAACCGGATTCACATCGTGATTTTTTTTTTATCTGGCCTGATCGGGTTTTTTTTTTTTATCGGCTGCGCCCGAGCCGGTAAACAAAAAACCCACCCCGACCTTTTAAAACTAATCCCTTAGCTTCCCCCACCCACCAAAACCTTTTACAGGTACCTGGTGGTCCAGTGGGGGTCCCGGGAGCGATCTCCCGCTCTCGGGCCGTCGGCTGCCACTAATAAAAATGGCGACGATGGCCCTTTGCCTTTACCATGTGACAGGGTATCCGTGCCATTGGCCGGCCCCTGTCACATGGTAAAAGCACTGGATGGCCCGCGCCATTTTTAAAGATGGCGCAGGCCATCCAGTGCTCCCTCCATGTGACAGGGGCCGGCCAATGGCACGGATACCCTGTCACATAGTAAGGGCAAAGGGCCATCGGCGCCATTTTGATTAGTGGCAGCCGACGGCCTGGAAGCAGGAGATCGCTCCCGGGACCCCCACTGGACCACCAGGTACCTGTAAAAAGTTTTTTGGGGGGTCGGGAGGATGGGGGAAGCTAAGGGATTAGTTTTAAAGGGTCGGGTGGGTTTAGGGGTTATTTTTGTGTGCCGTTTTCCCGCCCTCCCCCAAAACGATAAGAGAACCGCCACGAACAATTTAGTGGGGTTTTCCTATCGGTTTCGGGGAGCCCCCGATTTCTGACGATTTTGAAAATATCATACGATATTTTCAATCGTCAGAAGCCCGATTCACATCCCTACCAGACACTATCAGCCCAAAGTCCCTCTCCCAGTCCGTGCACATTAGTCTTTCACCGCCCATCACATACAGCTCTTTTGGATTATTGCACCCCAATGCATGCAAATAGCAAAGAAGCAGCTCTTCACACAGCATATAGGGGCCGATGTAATAAACTGCACTAGGCCTACTGCAGGTTTATATTCCATTTTAGTATGGGTTTTTCGGTGCTAACCTTATTCATGTATGTAATACGACGGCAATTTTCAAACCGGTGCACCCAGGGATGCGGCCATTTTATAACATACACGTGCATATGCACACGTTATAAAATAGTCTGGCCACGTGCACATGTGCGCCGAATTTTAAGTGGGCACACGCATGAGCACGCAAATCTCCCTTCTACCACGTAAATCAGGGGATTTTAAAAGGGGCACACAACAACGCCATTCCCAGTTTTACCAGTTTGTCCCCAGTTCACCCATTTATGACAGAGGTCCTCCAAACCCCCCCTAGTTTAATAGTATTTATTCCCCACTGATAGCTCTGACCCTTAAACCTCATAGATCTGCCTAGTTATTTTTAAACTTATTCGTCATCCATAGCAGAAGTAAAGTTGCGCGACAGGGGACCTTGGCACACATGCCCACATCTCTGGTTCACAGCCCAAAACAACCAAGCCCCACCCAGTCCACTCCCACGCTCCACTACCTTTTGAAGTTTTCGAAGATGTGCACGCTGCGGGAGATACGTGTGTATCCGGGAGGCTTTTAAAAATCGCAAGGCACACGCGAGCTTGACTTATTCGCACATCCCCTATTTAATGTGCGCGTCGGGCTTTTAAAATTCACCACTATGTGTTTTAGCGCCGAAAAACCTGCACTAAGAAACCCGCAGTAGGCTTAGCATGGGCACATGTAAATCACATTAAAATGAAGCTATTGGCTATTGCAGGGCAATGCAGAGAGATACATTAAGAGGGAGACATTTTAGTGCTTGTTTTTCTAATGCGGGAAATTTAACGTCTGGGTCAGGGTAGGAGTAAAAATTAACTCATGTTTCTGGTGGCCATTTTAGTCCACTGTGGTGCTGTGTGTAGCTGCTTCTCTGAGCTTTTCTGTGGCTTACGTACAAGTTTTTCTTTTTTTTTGGTACATTTTGTGGGTAAGCTGAAGAATTAGAGTGGCAGAAGCTTTAGAGCAAAGAAGAGTGGGAAGAGAGAGAAAGAAGACTCTCCTATCACTAAAGAAGAAAGGAGGGTCCGAGAGGAGCAGGCAGTCCTGGCTCAAGCCTATTGTGGAAGGGGAGATACGGTGAAGGCTGACTGCTGGGTAAATTAGAAATGGAATTCATTATCAAACCAAAGCGTTAGTTACTGAAAGCGGAATAGTATACATTATCTGGTGGAGGTTAGCAAAGGTGCATACTATCTCACAATACATGCGATCTCTCTGGGGTGGGCACTGAAAGCATTGGCTGAACAGCTGCAATTATGTAAGCCTTGGGTGGGTACCGAAAGCAGAGCAGGACATGCAGTCTGGCGAACGGTGCCAAAAGTGAGTACTACCCCACTACACAAGATCAGTCTCTGGGATGGGTACCAAAAGCATTAGCTAAGAAGTTAATATGTAAACTTTCCAAAAGCAGAATAGTACACACTCTGATATGTGGTGCCAAAAGTGTCCACTACTCCACTGTACATGGAAGCTCTATGGGGTGGGTATCAACACGTCATCAGCATGATTTATGTTGGTGCTTGCATGCAGCGAGTTAATGGATTGCTATATTTCCAAATTTTTTTTTTTTTTTTTGCAGGAGATGCTGGTTAAGGTTGCAAGGATCCTCTGTGGCAGGCCCCTCTGTGTCCATCAGCTGATGATCATCTGGGAAAGTGACAAAGACAAGTCAAGAGTTGACACATTTCCTTCCCTATGTGTTTCATCTTGACGTGTGTGGCTGCCCATCCCACCATCACATTGGTCTCGACGAGTTCCTTGGTCGCAGTCGGATCCACTGCAAACTGGTCTGCCATCACTGCAATGCTGGGGAGTGGTGTTCCTGTTGGTGGGACAATGCTGTGGCCTGGGGGCCTCTGGAAATGCTGCCTACATCGGTGCCAGGTGTTTTGGTGCCTCCTGGATGTCTGTCATGGATATGTCTGGCCTTGACAGCTGCCTCGGTGTCCCGCCAGCGACGCTTCACCCTCCCCCTCCCTCCACCTGCTTTTTTTTTTTCTTCCCCCTTCTAACTATATCCTCCACCTCATGCATGCCGCTCTCTTCCCACCCCATCTCCCCTCTCTGGCTACTCTCCACTGACCCATGCAGCACATTCCCCCTATCCTCTCTGTCACCACTCATCCCTGAACACACAAGTGGACAAAAAGATAAAAGAATCACGGACCAACAATCAGATGCACTCTAAAGAGTCAATCGAGAACACAGACAAAGGATGGAAAACACCTTTTTTTTAGATGTACCTATTTTAAAATTTGATTTAAAAAAAATGAAATACACAGTGTGGCCATTAGTTGTTTTAATATGTACAATATGTTCTGATTGTAATATGCTTTTAATATTTTTAATGTGTTTAATATGTTATGATTTAAAATCTGATTTTAATAAAGTGACATTTTTAATGCTGACTAGACTGATTAATCTTTCGATGCGACTCCATTTTATCTCGGGCCTGTCATCCTTGGGCCAGAGTTTCCCCACATCAGTGTGTAAATCTCTGGCCCAAGGAGGCACGGCCTGTGATGCCTGGAGACTTTCACCCTAGATGGACATCAAATCACACCATAAGCCTTCCAGGTCACTTCTATCAACCAATAGAGAACTCTGCAGCATTGTAGCGTCCCCAAGAAGCAACTGGTGTTATGTAAGGCTCTCTCTGCTACGGTGGCTAAAGTGTTCTGAGTGGCTTTGGGGTAGACAGCAGGCCCGGTGCGACCGGGTGTGTATTCTGTGCATTTGCTCAGAGCGGCACGCCCGGGGAGGCAGCGGGCCGGCGGCAGCAGGACAGGCCCCGGGGTCTCTCCTTCTTCGTCCGCCGGCTGGATAGGCTCCACCGGCGGTCCGCGGCATTGCCTGCTGCCGTACAGCCCATCGCTCTTTCTGCTTGGGGGGGGGGGGTAGGGAGCGGAAGCTGTGCACAGCATGAGCACATGCATGCCAGCTCACGCACAGCTTCCGCTCCCTCCCCCCCCAAGCAGGAAGATCGGTGGGCCGTATGGCCCGAAGGTAGCAGGAGGCCCTCAGGCCATGGTGCAGCTCATCCCGCCATGGCTGATAATCATTTTTTCTAAAAGATAAAGATGGATTCTTTCTACACAGCAGAGGCAAAAAGGTCCAGAAGGGGCAGATTCAGGGAGAGTTTTGATGCTGGCTTTTTGGTAAGTATTTCTCAAACTGGATATTTTGGATCTTGGTGCAGGGGAAGGGGGTTCTCATTTCAGGTTCTCAGAGATGTCAAGTGATCTGGTTGCTGGAGGGAGACTTTAGAGCAGTTGTTGATCTCTGACCCTCTCTCTTCCTGCACCTCAGTACCAATCATGCAATTTTCTAATGCACAAAGCAGAGCTACAAATGCCACAGTGCACTGGGCTCTGAGTTCAAAACTAGGCCTGGCAGGGCTTGATGGAAACTGTTGTGCACTGCCATTCAAACGGCTTGGGTTCCATGCCCGGGTTAATTGGAGCTAGGGATGCTGCAAAGGCAGCATTCACACCCACTGAGGGTGAAACCTCAGTCAACACTTCATGGCGACAGCTAGTGAATGGACTCAGGGCCTATGATTGCAGGGGTCCGGAGGGAGCCCTGGTGTGTGACCTGCAGCTGAGGACTGCAGTTGCAGTGACTTGGTTAAGTGACTTGGAAGGGAATCTAAAACAGGGGGTGAAAATCCCCAGGTATTTGTAAATGAAGGCTCATGATGACAAATCTCAGCCCTGGTTTCAATTGAGCTGGAAATGGAAATTGCAGAACCCAAAAGAAAAATCCATCAGAGTTGGCCAAAAGTCTTTTTCAGAAATTGGGTTTCTTGGCAGCTCTGGGGGTTTTCTGAGCCACAGCCTGAAGACAAAAGGAGACCATGATGTGTGTGAGCTTGTATGTATGGGTGAATGAGTGACAGCCTGTTTGAGTGTGCATGTGTGTGTGTCTGCGTGAGATCCTATGTGCGTGTGTCTGATGAGAGCTTGTGTGTGTGTATCTGTGTGAGATCCTGTTTGCCTATGAACGTGTCTGTGTATGTTTTGTGCCTGTTGAAAGCCTAGGTGTCACATTTAGGCTATCACAGGCATGCGCATACACACACACACACACGGGGTAAATTTTAAAAGCTACGCGCGGGCGTCCATGTGTGTGCGCTACCCGGTGCACACACATGAAGACCCAATTTTATAACATGCGCTCGCAGGTGCGCGCATGTTATAAAATCAGGGGTCGGCGCGCGCAAGAGGGTGCCCACTAGTGCATCTTGCATTCGCCAACACCCACGGCCTTCGCCGGTTCCCTCCCAGGCCGCTCCAATTTAGAAGCTGCCTGTGAGGGAACTTCCCTTCCCCCTACTCTATCCGTCCTACCCCTTCCCCTAATCCCCCAACCTTTATCTTACCTCTTGCGTGCGCCGGCAGCCAGCCAGCACGTCATCCTCCGACACAGCAGCAAATGACCACTGTTCCGGAGGCCTCTGGCCCAGCCCCACACCAGGACCACCCCAGCCCTCCCCTCCCCTCCCCACCCCTTTTCAAAGCCCCGGGACTTAGACGCGTCCTGGGGCTTTACGTGCGTTGCCGGGCCTTTATAAAATAGGCCCCACCCCAAACTGGTTGGAAATATTCTTTTTATGAATATGACTTTACTATTATGATTGTTTTATATTTCTTGATGTTATTGTTTAATGTTTTATGAAGAATGGTAATGTTTCTGTTTTTCCATTGTTGCTCTGCCTATAGAGGCTGCCTTCTTGTGGGTTCCAGTTCAGTTCTTCTCAGCACATTTCTGTTTATACTTTCTGACCCCTTTATTCTTTATTTGGTCAGGGTCTCTCCGTGTTCTGCATTTGTGACCGAGGTGAGTTATTTTGTTGGCATGTAATTTCTGTGTAGGGATCTATAGCGCCTGGTTTCCTAATAAGAGTCTTATTGGTGTTCTAGGGCCTGTCATAATATGTGCAGTGCTGCCTTTTCATAGATAAGGTTGTTAGGGTTGTTTTGGTATGAGAGGTTTACTATATTGTAATGGTAATTCCATTTATTCACGGCTTTCTGAGGGCCAAGCCCACAACCAGCATGCATTACAAGAAGTCTAAATCCATAGGAGCTCCAATGTCTATTTTTGCAGAGTTTTCTGGTTGGCATCACAGAAGTACATATAAATATAATATGAATGCTATAAGTGATATTTTTGGCTCAGAAGACTGTACTCTTGAATGTTTTTTTTCAAGTAAAATTAGTTATAAATGCATAATTACATTGGGTGTATCTTTATAGGGCATGGGAGTGTGTGTGTGTGTGTGTGTGTGTAGGGGAGTGGTGTGTGTGCAAGGCTGTAAGGTTTGCCTAGGGTATCTAATATACTTCCTAATCCATGGGTTCTGGGCGGGGGTGGAGGGGCTTTTCAGTTTTTAAAAATATAGATTGCAGGATGGAGCTGGGCTTTATTTGATGGGCCCAGGATAGACACAATGAATCGGGGTAGGGGGGGGGGGGGGGCAGCACTGTAATTTTTCGCACAGGGCAGCAAAAAAGCTAGCACCGGCCCCGGTAGGCCGGTGGTATTGGAGTGAAGATTGCAACCCAGAGGGATTCTACATGTTGCCCTCTTTCCAACTGGGTCATTGAGTATGTTTGGGGAAGCCCATCCAGCCAGTGATGCTTCCGGAGGTTGGGAGGGGAAGCAGGGAGTATAAAATAGCTGGATAAGCTTCCGCTGGTGAATGACAAGATTTATTGTGTAAAATAAAAGAAAATGAGGTTAAACAGTTAGAAACAACAACAACAACAACAAAACAATTTACCAGTAACAATTCTGTCAATGGTAGTCGTAGACGTTTTCTACGCATTGTCCAGGTTATATATGAAAATGCAGGACCTTCACTTCTTATCAAACAAAAACAGTTTCAAGAAACTCTCTCAGGTATCTAATATCTAATAATAGTATCTAATATCTAATATCTTCATTATTTACCCACTGAACGCCCTTTGCAGCTGACTGCAGTATTAGAAAGAGTACGTGATCCGTAAGATAAACCCAAGGATTTGATATTTTTATACTTTTTTTTGTCCTTCTCAGTTGCTTCCAGATGAAATCAGGGTTATCAAGGTCCACCTGATAACAAAAAAGTGCTCACCACAATTAGCAAGAAATAGCAAGTACTCTGTCTTTCTTTCTGTTTACTTTCCCTGTTTACTTTCCCTGTTGATGTTTGTCCTTTTCCTTTCTTCTCTATGCTTTCTGTTTTGTGTCCCAGGGAGTGCACACACTTGTCCACTTGGTGCACTCACGTGACGTCCGTGACGCGGACGTCACGTGATTCGCCGAGCGTTCGCTCCGGGACCCTCATTGGACCCAACAGGAACTTTTGGCCAGCTTGGGGGGGTCAGGAGGCCCCCCCAAGCTGGCCAAAAGTTCCGGTTGGGTCCAACGAGGGTCCCGGAGCAAACGCGCGGCGAATCACGTGACGTCCGCTTCACTCCGACGTCACGTGCTCCTCGCAAAGGAATACAGAAATGGCGTCCTGACTCCCCGCTGGACCACCAGGGAGTTTTGGTAAGTCTTGCGGGGGGATTAAGGAGGGTGAGGGGTTTAAATTTTTATTTAGGGAACCGGTGCACGTATGGATATAGCCTCAACTTATGGAATTCTACATATGTCCATATTGGCCGAAATTGACCCCCCCTTTCGACTTAATGGACTTATGAACATAAACTTTTTGTCTGTACATCCCTACCACATACTGTTAGGCAGCAGCAAGCCCAACATGTCTACTGCTGAACTGTGTCGACAAGGGCTTTCTTTTTTTTAAGATCCACCCTCCCCATACATTTTTTTTTCCCTAGAGGAATCAATACACCTCCAGATTTAAAATTGTTCATCCTCTCAAACATTTCACTGCTAAGCTACCCCATTGCATAGCTCATGTGCAAGGCACCTCTATTAATTTCACATTGTCTTTAAAATAACAGTGCTGCCCAGAAATCCCAGGGGCTGGTTACTTTAGCTCCTTAATGGTAACCTTACACTGGCTTCATCACCTCCAAAAAAAACCCCACGAGGAGAGACCATGCTGTTTGGAATGGCTACAATAGATCTCCGTGTTCTATAGGGTAAAACCAGGACTGGATTCTTGTTGAATTTGGAGTGCTGTCTCAGGGACATTTCTGGACACCAAAACCATACATTACCATCCTGGCATAATTTATGGGACAAAGGCAGGACACCCCATTACTAAATCCTGCCTGGAACAATTAGTTTAACATACTTTCAAGAACTACTCCATTACAGTTTTTCCATGTCTTTCCCAGCAATCTCCTGAGAACATTCACAACAACTGCTGGGCCATCACAGAACCCCATTCGTGCCCCAATGCATCTCTGGGTAAGTTATGATCAAATGCACTTTCAACCCGTTCTTAAATGCTAGCAACCTCACGCTGCTTTGGAATCTTATCTTATCACCTCTTCTGCTGTTAATTACTGAATAGAAATGCTGTATACACTCCTGTACTGACACCATTTCCAAAAAAGGCAAACCCCTTTCCCCTTTTTTTTCTATTTCTATTTGTGGACCTGTCCACAACATTTTCCAAAACTACCGTCGTTTTTTAAAGCCGTTTTTTGCATCTCAGCTTTAATGCTGGATTTGGTGCACTCTTGTAATTACAACAGATTTTTAGTGCCAGTTTGATTTGCATACCATTAGTTTATAGCATCAAGTGGGACTTTGTGTTTTTAAAGTACGCTGTATGAAAATTCTGTGCTAAAATTTTGCCCAGGTGTGAGTTTTATTACATCATCCCCATAGTTAAAATGTGGAATTCATTGCCATGATATTGTGGAAAGAAATCATATTACTGAGTTCTAAAAGGGCTTAGACAAGCTTATGAAAGATAAGTCAATCACCGACTATGAAATATAACAAACAAGCATGTCCGCCTGGGTTCATTGCATCCCTAAACTATGATAACTTCTAGAAATCAAAAGGTTATGCTGGGGCTTGGACTTCTTCAGATACTTTCCCTAAGCTTCTACTGCTTGCAATTGCAGTGCTGGATGGATCTTTTGCCTGACCCAGTTTGGCAGGTCTTATGTTCTTATCAAGTTTGTTTTTTTGGGGGGAGGAGAGATTCTGAATATATTTTTGAAAGCTATACTAACAGGTGCCAGATTAGGTAGTAAAACAAACATAGTAACATAATAGATGTTGGCAGATAAGGACCTTTTAACCCATGCAGTCTGCCCACTTGACTGCATACTCAGTTTTTGCTCTGGTCATTACCTTTTCTTGCCCTTACTACACAGCCACTATACTAAATATATCTCCCAGCTGTCAGCTAAACAGGCTTGACCTCCTGCAGAAGATCACTATCTTTTTTTTTCCCCTTAGCTGGGGTTTCCTGGCACTGGAGAATTTACCCAATGCATAAAATGTGTCCAATAATAAAAGAAAATCCCCGGTCTTTTTCATTATTGGGCACTCTCCTGTGCCAGGTGACCCACTTTTGGTTGATTTGTTTGTTGCGAATGTGATGATTGGGTTTCCTGTTTTTCATCATGGCTCAGAAAACAATAACATGGAATGAGAGGATTTCTGTAGGGTGGACACTGGACCAGGATTGACATGATAATGGAAAATGTGCCTCTTTAGTCTATGCGTACAATATCATCTTGGGCGTTGCTCTGAACTTGAATCATTGCATATAGGCTATGGCTGGCTGGCTATTCCAGCATAAACTGCAATTTAAAATCAACTAAATAGGAGGCCTTGAGGATTAGCTGGCATAACAGACCCCTTACTATTCCCCCGTCAATTGTAGGAGTTTGCATTGCATTGACAGATGCGGTTACCAGCTTGGGACTGAAGTCAGATGCACAGTTATCACTGTCAGCTCTGATCTCAACAGTGGTGCATGGGATATTCTTGTCAGTCAGAAAACTTTGCCAGCTTTTAGGAGAAAAAGGGAGCTTGACCTCACTATTCATTTGCTGATAATAAATCGACTAAATTACTGCAATTCTCTATATCAGGGCCTTGCAGGCTATATTTTCAAATGCCTTCAACTTCTGCAAAATGCTGCAGCCAGGTTCTTGATGGGTAAATCTAGAAGAGATCTTGTTTCCCCAATGTGGTCCATCCTGATATGACACATTGAGAGAGTGGAAGGGACCTATTGAGAGGATTTCTTGAGATTCTAATTCACATTCAATTTGTTTTATTTTCTTGTAATTTTTATGCCTTGTGGCCAACACTGTGGGGCAGACAACCGATGTTGAAGGGATGCCAATACGAAGTCCATTGCATGACCCTGAATGAGGCATTTAGTATGGAAGATTGAGAGAGATAATCTTGGAAATGTGACAATGTGATTTCTTTAGCGTAACGGGCATGGGGGGAGGTGGGAGGGGAGGGAGGGCAGGGAGGAGGATATATAAGAATGAGACGGTATTATAGCTTGACTCCCAGATCTAGTCTGTTGAGTGATCTGTATTCTTGTGTTAGCCAACACTGTGCACGTATCTGGTAGTTATTATCTTGTTGTATGCTTTATTATTTATGTTTCTCAAAAATTATAAATAAAAAAAAACCAAAAACAACTTTCTCAAAGAGCCAGGCTTTCAATTATTTGCAAAAGATTAAATAAGCCCCCCTTCTGACTGGAGGCCCTGGGGAAGCAAATTATACATTAAAGAGGTGTAACATGTGAAGGCTAAATGCCTAGTAGAAGATAGCCAAGCAGCCAATGAAGAGGGAATCGAAAGCAACAATTGCTGCTATGATTTTAGCGCTCTGGCAGATTATCGTGGACATGTAACACGGCCAGACACTCCAGTCCAGTCAGATTAAGACATTTATGGAGCAGGTTCAAAATTTTAAACTGGATGAGATATACACTTATGGATCTATGTTCTCGTTTACGTGGATAACATAGTAGTATGTTGTGAGGATGAAGGGGACTATGAGAAGATTACGCGCAGACTACATCAGCATTTTGAGAAGACCTAGGGAAACATTACACACTATCTTGGGATCCAAGTTGAGAGGGAAGACAATAGAAGTTTTCTGACCAACCAAAGCAACAAGATCAGCAAGATGCTGACTGAATTTGGGCTGAGGGAAGCAAAAGATATATGGATCTCCATGGAGCTGAACTACCTGAAGGGTGACCGCACAGATAATCTGTTGCCTAACAAAAATCAATACCAGATTCATGGATTCTGCTTGCAATTGGTAGACACAGACAGACAGAAAATTCACACAGAAATACTCAGGGACTCACAGAAGGTGGTGCACAGAGTGAGGCACAAGGAAAGACTTACAGAACTGAAAACTGTAAGAAACAAAAAGTGAAAATATTTTGAGAAAAGTATCATATACTTAGTTTAAGAAGCAATCATTTGAACTGAAACTTCAGATTGTTTTTGTTGGTGAATCCTTGCACCTGCAAGACAAAAGAAAAAAGAAATGTAACATTTAAAGATCTTTCAAAATTCTAAATAGGGAAAAGAAAGTAGTTAATAGTGAAAAGCCAACAGTTAAAGGAAATCTACTTACCTGTTGAATTTTTCATTTGTAGTTGTTAAAGGTGGTCCTGGAAAGCATTTAAAGATGCTTTACTTGTTACCAAAATAAAATTCTTCAATTCGTGTTCTTTTAAAAATAAACTCTCTTGAATTTGTGAATCTGAGTCAAGGTATTTATTAGTGTGAATTCGCATTTATTATATTACAGGATTTTATCACCGAGTATTTTTTTTTTTCTACAACCAAATCTCTTGGCACTTACTTCCTCCCCTACTTTTGGGGAAACCACTTGTTTGTTAATAGTTACAATACATAGAAGAGGTGTGCGACTGCAATTGGAGGAAAGATGAGGGAGAGAGGGTTTTTGCTTTGGCCTCGTGATAGTTCAAAAACTCCTTTTCCTGTTCCGTCCTTGGGGGTTTACGTGACTATTTCTTACCTAAGAAGGTACTAAAAGAAGGCAGAGCAAGAGGCAACATTTACATATGAAAATTAGAGGAATAAATTAATGAGACACACACTGAAATGTCTATTGCCTGTTTGCCAACAGCGAGCTGTTTATTTAATCTTTGTGCTGGAATAGGAGATTGCATGTTTTGTAAGCAAATGAAAACTTTAATTGCAGAAATGAATCTAAGTCTCATCAAACTAAAACAGATGATCATGTTGGCAAAAACATACCTACAAATCAAAAGCTTCAATTGCAATTTCAATTACAGCATATGAATATATTGAGAAATAAAATATTTTTTAGCATAACTGTTGTTAAACCTTATTCCCTTAAAGTGTCTTCTCCTTATAAACAGGAAAACTGTAAAACAGAAAAATGGGCATCCACTCCGCCAGCCCTTCTAATATCCAGATGTACGAAAGGGCTTTTCCCATTTTGTTTCTAAGGACCCGATTCACTGAGCTATTTTCCCATAAACACAGTAAACGAGGCCCTTAGTGAGCCTATTTGCATTAGCGAGAATGTAGAAATACACCTCAAACCTAATTTCTACTGCAATTTACCATTATTCAATTTATTTATTTATTTATTTATTTTTATTTATTTAAAGTCTCTTCTATACGATAGCCGTTCGCACATCGTATCGGTTCACAAAAAACAAGAACATTTGGGCAGAGCCCTTACAAGTAACCGAGCAATACAATTAACAGGGAGAGATACAATTAACAGGGAGAGTGGATAATACTGAAAGGCATAACACAATTAGTACTTATTGAATAAATAAAACAACAATAGTATAATAACAATGTACAAGAATCCGCAGTCATAAGGCATTCTTAATCAAAATTCGATGGCGGCTTAACAGGGAAAAATTTTATGTAGTGGGAAGTGATGTGGGGTAGGCTTGCTGGAAAAGCCAGGTTTTCAGTTTTTTTTTGAATTTGGGAGTGGAGGTCTCCATGCGTATATCATGAGGCAAGGAGTTCCATATGGGGGGCCGGCGAGTGAAAAAGCTCTGCTTATAGTGGAGGAGAGTTTGAATGATTTGATGGATTGGGAACGTAGTGTTCCTTGGAGGGCTGGGCGAGTGGGTCTATTGGAGGTACGTGGTAGGAGGGGGGGGGGGGGTTGATCCAGTTGAGGTTTGAGTTTAATAGACTTTTATGGATGAGGGAGAGTGCTTTATAAAGTATTCGTGAGTGTATTGGGAGCCAATGTAATTCGATAAGTGTGGGAGTAATATGGTCTCTTTTCTTAGAGTTTGATAGTATACGAGCAGCGGCGTTTTGTAAAAGTTGTAACGGTTTGGTGTGTGTTGCAGGGATGCCAAGGAGGAGTGCGTTACAGTAGTCAATCTTAGACATAATAATAGATTGAAGTACTGTATGGAAGTCAGAATAGTGTAGCAGGGGTCTAAGTTTTTTTTATCGTTTGTAGCTTAAAATAGCATTCCTTTATGATAGATTTAATAAATGGTTTAAAAGTAAGGTGATTATCAATTAGGACACCTAAATTGCGAATGTGAGCGGGGAAAGTGGTAGATGCGTATGCGAGTGGGATGGCAGGAAGCGGCTGCTTATTAGAGATAATTAATAGCTTAGTCTTGTTGGGATTTAGAGCCAGGTGCATGTCTGAGAGGAGTTGATTGATGGAGGAAAGACAGGATTCCCATTTTTGTAGAGCAGCTTGAAGGGAGTCAGAAAAGGGGAATATGATTTGCACATCGTCGGCATAGATGAAATGCTTGATGTGAAGGTTGGTGAGGAGAGTGGTAAGGGGAAGCATGTATATATTAAATAGGGTAGAGGAGAGGGAAGAGCCCTGGGGCACCCCTTGTGGGAGACTGATGGGGTCAGATTGGTTGTTATCCACTAAGACAGTGAAGAAGCGATTTTGGAGATACGATTGTATCCAGGCAAGAGCATTACCAGTGATCCCAATACTCTTGAGGATGTTGAGGAGGATAGTGTGATTGACGGTGTTGAAAGCCGCGGAGATGTCAAGCATGGCAATCAAATAAGAAGATCCAGAGTCGGTACCTCTGATGAGTGTGTCATAGAGGGAGAGTAATAAGGTTTCAGTACTTAAATGCTTCCTGAAACCATGTTGGGTGGACGGGAGTATATTGTATTGTTCAAGGTGATCGGAAAGGCGAGAGTTAACTAATTTTTCAAGGACTTTGGCTAAGAGGGGTAGGTTGGAAACAGGTCTGTAATTAGACAGTGTGGTGGGGTCAAGATTGGGTTTTTTGAGTAGCGGTTTCACTACTGCTTGCTTGAGAAAATTCAGGACGGTGCCATGCTCTAGGGAGCAATTAAGAATATTCGATAGTGGTTTGGCGATCACTTTAGGTATAGATAGTAGCAGTTTGGAGGGGAAAGTTTCAGAGGGATGTTTCATTTTTTTTAGGATATTCTCTACTTCCAGGGAAGAAGAGGAGTCAAATGAGGAGAGGGAAGCTGAAGCGCTGAAAATAGGAAGAATAATATTGTTGTTGTTGTTGTGAGAAAAGTGAGCAGTGATGGAGGAGACCTTATTTTTTAAGAAATGTGCTAACTCATTGCATCGATCCTTAGAGGAATTTGCTGGTTGTTGCGTATGAGAGGGAGAGGTCAGGTCAGCAACCATAGTGAAGAGGGCCTTGGGGTTATGTTGCATACCATGAATTTTTCTGGAGTAGTATTCACGTTTAGTTTGGAGGATGGAATTTCTGTATTCGTGCATGCGTTGGTAATAGATTGTTTTGGTTGCGGGAGATTGGTGTTTGCGCCAAGACCTCTCAGCAGCTCTGAGCTGAGTTTTAAGATTTCTGAGGTCAGGTGTGTACCATGGTTTTCTATTTCTACGGTTTGGGTTGATGGTTTTTGTTATTAGTGGGCAATGTTTATTGGCAATGTCAAGGGTGAGATTAACCCAGATGGAGAAGGCATTATCTGGAGACAAGAGGTCAATTTGATTATCTATGTCAGAGCATGCTTGAGTGATGGTATCTTCTGTGCAGGTTTTGCGATATTTGAAAGATATGGGCTGATGGGGCAGGGTAGGGGAAATATGTGGAAGAGTGAGTTTAGTCTGAATCAGGGAGTGATCAGACCAGGGTACTGCCATGCATGACGGGGGATTGGTTATATTGATGGGGGCGTTGATAAAAATCAGATCTAGGGTGTGGCCAGCTTTGTGTGTGGGGGAGTTAACAATTTGCTGGAAACCCATAGCTTCGAGGGAGGAGATGAATGCTTCGCAGGCCGGGGATTGCGGGGAAGTATCCACATGTAAGTTAAAATCTCCTAGTAGAATCGTGGGTACGTCAGGGGATAGGGAATTTGCAAAGAATTCAATAAGGGGGGATGAATCTTTCTCTAGAAGGCCTGGTGGGGTGTAAATGAGACACAATTGGAGTGACTCAGATTTGAAGAAGCCAATTTCGTACTGGCTAGGGATATCACATTTCTGGGAAAGTAGATGGAGGTCCTTTTTTACAGCCAGAAGTAAGCCGCCTCCTCTCTTCTTTTTACGAGGGATTGAAAACACATCGTAGTTGTCTAGGGGTAGTTGGTTGATGAGGGGAGTGTCATGATGTTTAAACCATGTTTCAGTCACAGCGCATATTTCTGGTTTAGAATCAGTGAGAATGTCATGTAAGAGATGAGTTTTCTTCTGGAGTGATTGTGCGTTGACCAGAATAATGGAGATGAGTGAGAGACTGATGGCTTGAGTGCGAGTTAGGATGTGTATTGGAATAAGCCTTCTTTTTTTATGCGTGGTCTTGTGGTGAGTGGTCTGATGTGTATGGTGTGTGGTCTGATGTGAGAAAGATAGGAGAAAATTTGAGTGGTGTCCAGACTGAAAGGGTAGGGAGCAGTCGCCGATAAAAGGCGGCATTGTTGAACTGTAAAATTATGCCGGTAGCGAACAGTACTGACAGGATAATGAACAATGCTGAATAAAAATTATGCACAAAATAGACTGGATAATATATAAAGCTGATAATACCGTGAAGACAAGCAGTATCACATTTCAACGTATCGCATTTCAGGGTGTATAAAAGAGTGATAAATCAATGGGAGATCAATCGGTTCTCAGATTACTATTAGGTACTGGCTGGTCATAACAACATTGCCGGCAATTACTGTTTAGCCGGACCTTGCTTTGGACTGGTCGTGAGGGGTACTTTGCAGTCCTTTCTGGAATGAGAGTTTAGAAGATAAGTTGTGAATTACTGCCTAGATCAGTTGTGGGGCTGAAGTCATCTTGGATAAGTCCAAGAATGAAGGGAAATTCAACGACGACCTTCAGGGCTGTCTGAAAGGGCTGCTCGAAGGGGCGCTCAAAGGGGCAGGCCCCTTTGTCGCGCTCCTGAGACGCTCGGCGCGAGACGCCGAGGAACGTGCTTGGGATATAAGCCGCTACTGCTGGACGACTGTGATTGGACTCAGGTGGACGGTGGGCGTTGTGCTTGTCAGTTCCTGCTCTGTGTCTCCGGCTCCCAATTGGCTGAAGAGGTCCCACGTGGCCTGAGCTCGGGGCGCAGGGAGAGGGTCTCGATGGTCGGCGGGGCTTGGGTCCCGTGCGGGGCGGCGCCGACGCGGTCCACGAGGCAGGCAGCGAAGTAGGTGAGCTGCGGCGAAAGGGAACGCCGACTGAAGGGGCCCGAATTTAAAGGGCTTTACCTTTAATTATTTATTTTGTGCTCATCAGTTCCTGCTCTGTGTCTCCGGCTCCCAATTGGCTGAAGAGGTCCCACGTGGCCTGAGCTCGGGGCGCAGGGAGAGGGTCTCGATGGTCGGCGGGGCTTGGGTCCCGTGCGGGGCGGCGCCGATGCGGTCCACGAGGCAGGCAGCGAAGTAGGTGAGCTGCGGCGAAATAAATAAATTATCATGTATTTTATCTGGAAAGTTAATGGCAGAATAGAAACTGCTGTTCCAGTTTCTGGACTAATTATGCTTTCATCTCAGCAGATGATCTGGAATGGAAGGGGGATGCAACTGGTGTCTATGGCAACCTAAGGGCAGGATAAGTGGGACAGCTGTGGAACCCCATCAGAGCATTACAGTGAAATCTGTAGCCTCTACTGTGCTGAGCAAGATTTCATCCCCAAATATAGATAGCATTTGGTGACAGTCTTTCTTTGAAGTAGGGTACAGTATTACAAGATGGCATGCACAGATGCCTGAACCTCTGATAGTTTCAACCTCTGATTTTCTGGAAATTTGTTAAATTAATGTTGTGTATGCAACATCCCCCCCCACCCCCCCCACCCCCCCCCCCCCCACTCCTCACTACAGAACTCAGTGCAGTATCTGGAAAATGCATGCATTTGTGCTGTAAGGGGCAAGATTAACATGTAAGGCCCAGAAAATCACACTCGGAATAAAAGCAGTCCACACCAAGTGTTGCATTCCAAAATAAAAAAATACTTTACTTAAGACATCAATAAATCCAGCATATACAAAAAATTAAAGACAGTCCAAAATATAAAAATATACTCAGTCTTGATTAAGAATCATTTCAGCACAATCCCAAGAGAGAAAAAAAAATTCTCAAGCCACTTGAGTACTGGGACAGAATTCAGAGGATCCAGCTTAGTGCTGGAGTCCAGGAAAACGTTCTTTTCCCACATGGAACCCACTCCAACCTCCAGAGAAGAGATGCAACCTCCCGTCTTTATTCCTTGCAGCCCTGGAGAGCCACAACCCATGGCTGCCTCTTTTTATTCTCTGGAAGGTGTCTTTTCCAACCATGCCTCATGACTCCTAGTGATTCACTGAGTCACCATTTATAGTTAGTTCACTAATCCACCCTTTAGGGGATGGACCCACCTGTCACTCCTAAGCTATCACTACTCGCTTGGAACCTCACCTTGTGGAATTCTCACTTTAAAATTCAGTGGGACCTTGTCAGCCCTCCATGTACAAATAAAACACGTTGGGAAGTGTTGGAGGAACAATAGCAAGTCATCCTCAAGTCAGACAGTAAGGGCTTAACACCCCTCCTCACCATGTCATCAAACACTGTGTGGGAAGGGGTAGGTATGCAAGGCTACCTAGATAAGATGTAACCTGTACTAGTGAATCATGTCTCCATTTTTCTCCTACTATGTAATTATATATTTTTTTTTTATCCCACTTTCCCAAGTGAAAAATCCTTGCATGCTGCCACAGAAGAGCTCTGAATCATTTCTGATTCACTGTTTTGCCTGGAGGCGTGAGGATCCCTGCTTCACACGCACTCAGTTCTGATCCTGAATAAGCAGATTGGGCCAGAACTGGTTCCAGACAAGGAGAGAAAAATCCATCAAGTTATGGGCCCAGAGAATGCTATAGACCTAAAGAAAAAGGTGCTGAATCCAGGCTATGCAGATCCAGAGAATCATAGTACTGATACACGCTTGAAGCAAACTAAAAAAAACCCAAAAAAACAGGCTCCTTGCTGCTATCACAAACAGTATAACAAAAGAAAGAAAGTGACTCAGAAAGCATGGCTTTCAATACAAATCTCAGAGAAACTGTATCCAAGCTGAATGTGATTATCAGATATGGAATAAATATGATGGAAATGCTGCTGATAAATTATAGGATGAGATATGCACATATGGACCTATGTTCTAGTTTAAGTGGACAACATAGTAGTGTGTTAGGATGAAGGGGACTTCGAGGAGATCACATACAGACTACATGAGCATTTTGAGATCAAAGACCTAGAGAAACATCACACCCTACCTTGGGATCCAAGCTGAGACGGAAGACAATAGAAGTTTCCTGACCAACCAAAGCAACAAGATCAGCAAGATGCTGACTGAATTTAGGCTGAGAGAAGCAAAAGATATATGGATCTTCATGGAGCTGTAGTGTATTTGGATTTTCAGAAGGCGTTTGACAAAGTCCCTCATGAGAGGCTTCTAAGAAAACTAAAAAGTCATGGGATAGGAGGCGATATCCTTTCGTGGATTACAAACTGGTTAAAAGACAGGAAACAGAGAGTAGGATTAAATGGTCAATTTTCTCAGTGGAAAAGGGTAAATAGTGGAGTGCCTCAGGGATCCGTACTTGGGCCGGTGCTTTTCAATATATATATAAATGATCTGGAAAGGAATACGACGAGTGAGGTTATCAAATTTGCGGATGATACAAAATTATTCAGAGTAGTTAAATCACAAGCGGATTGTGATACATTACAGGAGGACCTTGCAAGACTGGAAGACTGGGCATCCAAATGGCAGATGAAATTTAATGTGGACAAGTGCAAGGTGTTGCATATAGGGAAAAATAACCCTTGCTGTAGTTATATGATGTTAGGTTCCATATTAGGAGCTACCACCCAGGAAAAAGATCTAGGCATCATAGTGGATAATACTTTAAAATCGTCAGCTCAGTGTGCTGCAGTAGTCAAAAAAGCAAACAGAATGTTAGGAATTATTAGGAAGGGAATGGTTAATAAAACGGAAAATTTCATAATGCCCCTATATCGCTCCATGGTGAGACCGCACCTTGAATACTGTGTACAATTCTGGTCGCCGCATCTCAAAAAAGATATAGTTGCGATGGAGAGGGTACAGAGAAGGGCAACCAAAATGATAAAGGGGATGGAACAGCTTCCCTATGAGGAAAGGCTGAAGAGGTTAGGGCTGTTCAGCTTGGAGAAGAGATGGCTGAGGGGGGATATGATAGAGGTCTTTAAGATCATGAGAGGTCTTGAATGAGTAGATGTGAATCGGTTATTTATACTTTCAATTAATAGAAGGACTAGGGGGCATTCCATGAAGTTAGCAAGTAGCACATTTAAGACTAATCAGAGAAAATTCTTTTTCACTCAACGCACAATAAAGCTCTGGAATTTTGTTGCCAGAGGATGTGGTTGGTGCAGTTAGTGTAGCTGGGTTCAAAAAAGGTTTGGATAAGTTCTTGGAGGAGAAGTTCATTAACAGCTATTAATCAAGTTTACTGATGCAATTAAAAGCCATTGATGCAATTAAAAGATCCCATGCCACTGATGCAATTAAAAGCCACTGCTATTAATTGCATCAGTAGCATGGGATCTTCTTAGTGTTTGGGTACTTGCCAGGTTCTTGTGGCCTGGTTTGGCCTCTGTTGGAAACAGGATGCTGGGCTTGATTGACCCTTGGTCTGACCCAGGATGGCAAGTTCTTATGTCTTAACTACCTAAAGGGTGACAGCCTGACAAAAATCAATACCAAAAGACAATCGGTAAGCTACTGTATGTATCAACAGTGACCAGGCCAGACATTGCAATTATAGTTGTAATACTGCGCCAACCCAACATGACTGGAATGCAGCGGAAAACGGTCATGAGATATCTGAAGGGCACAATTCACAAAAAGCTAAAGTTGACACCTACTGAGAACCCAAAGCTTGCTGTCTATGTGCACGCAGACTAGGCTACCACGCAGACCGAAAGTCTACCACTGGGTACCTCTTTCTACTTGGAGGTGGGACTATCAGTTGGGCTAGTAAGAAACAGTCAACAGTGACACTCTCATCCACTGATGCAGAACAAACTGCAGCAGCCCAGGTGTGACAGGAAATGATTTAGCTAAGCTAATTTCAGAGAGATGTCAGAGCCAGCATGCATGAGCCCCATACAAGTGGACAACCAGGGGTGCATAATGCTGGCACAGACTGAGAAACTGAACTCTCACACCAAGCACACTGATGTGAAGTACCACCTTCTGAGAGACTTGTAAGAGAAGGGCACTGTTGAACATGAATACTGCTCATCAGAAGGGATGGTCACCGATGCGCTCACAAAAGCGCTGCCCAGAAACCGCCACTGCGACCTTGCAGAAAGGATGAACCTCGGGGGCTGACCATTCAGCCATCAAGAAGGGGTGTTGGAGGACCAATAGCAGAAGGTCATCCTCTAAGCAGAAAGCAAAGGTCAACACCCCTCTTAGCCATGTCAGCTGACACTGTGCGGGAGGGATTGGATCTGCAGAGCTACTTAGAGATGTAACCTGTACTAGTGATTAGTGTCTCCATCTTTCTCCCTGTCTGTCGTGCTGATTATATTGCAGGACAATCTCACCTGTACAGAACCATGTAACTGTATATAGATGGGTGGATTTTAAAAGGGCCAGGCGCGCAAATATCGGCACTTATGTGCATGGCCGAGGCCTGAGCATGCTGCACGCATTTTCAAAAGGGCACGGCCACGCACATAAGTGCTGATACACATACAATTGCTGGACCCTGAAAAAGGGGCGGGCCGGAGGCCGGCTGGGTCAGTGGTCATTAGCCGCTGTCCCGGGGAACTGCGCGCTCTGGCAGTCAGTCGGTGTGCGCAAACTACTTCTGTTCCAGGAGAGCAGTAAGTAGTTAAACAAAAAACCCGTAAGTTGCTGGGATGGGTTTAGGGGGTGGGGAGGAGAGGGGAAGAGGAAGGGGGGTAGGGAACGGGGGAAGGCCCAATTGCCTAACTTACTAAAGTTCCTCCCCACACGGCCCACATGTTATAAAATCTGCACATCCATGTGCACGCGCCGGGAACCACATGCACACACTTTTAACATCTTTCCCATAATGTTTATTATTTTCTAGTCCAGTTTCCCAAGTTAAGAATTCTTGCATGCTGCCACAGAAGAACTCTGAATCAATTCTGCTTCATAATAAGTTTTTTTTCTTCAAAAAGTGAGATTCCCTGCTTCACGCACACTGTTCTGACCCTGAATAAGCAAATTGGGCCAGAACTGATTAAGAACATGCCATACTGGGTCAGACCAAGGGTCCATCAAGCCCAGCATCCTGTTTCCAACAGTGGCCAATCCAGGCTACAAGTACCTGGCAAGTACCCAAAAACTAAGTATATCCCATGCTACTGATTCTAGTAAGAGCAGTGGCTATTTTCTAAGTCAACTTAATAGCAGGTAATGGATTTCTCCTCCAAGAACTTATCCAAACCTTTTTTAAACCCAGCTACACTAACTGCACTAACCACATCCCCTGGCAACAAATTCCAGATCTTAATTGTGCATTGAGTGAAAAAGAACTTTCTCTGATTAGTTTTAAATGTGCTGCATGCTAACTTCATGGAGTGCCCCCTAGTCCTTCTATTATCCAAAAGAGTAAATAACCGATTCACTTTTACCCATTCTAGACCTCTCATGATTTTAAACACCTATCATATCCCCCCTCAGCCATCTCTTCTCCAAGCTGAACAGTCCTAACCTCTTTAGTTTTTCCTCATAGGGGAGCTGTTCCATCCTCTTTATCATTTTGGTTGCCCTTCTCTGTACCTTCTCTTTTTTGAGATGCTGCGACCAGAATTGTATCACCGTGGAGGAAGTGATGTCATCAACCAGCATGGACGTCTATCCCTGTTTCTCTTCCTCCCACTGCAGCAACTTTAAGCTTGTTATCCCAAAATTACATTTTGCTGCTCCCAGAACCACAGCATAGGCAGCAGGGAACACTCGGGGTCATGCCTAGCAAAAAAAAAAAAAAACCTGTGGACCTTGCTCACTACTCGTATGATGCTGCTGGATCCCGATATGCGGCCCTAGGCAGAGAAACAGTGGGGCTTCAGGAGGAGGCCTAGCCGGATCCTAGCACACTGCCAGAGATGACTGACGTACCGCGATGAATTCCCTGACCAAACAAGACTTCGATAAATGGTTTGCGGAAATAAAATCCGATATCCGATCTCTCAAAGACTATGTAAATACTAATATGGAGGGCCTCCGCCAAGACATGAGAGATTTAGGCCACCGGGTGGAAGACGCTGAAGGGATAGTAGAAGGGCAGGCGCTCTCCACAGATGTAACGGACTTACAGTGCCAGCAAGATGACATACTCATAAAGCTTGAGGACCTCAAGAACCGGTCCCGACAATCCAACATTAGAATCAGGAGCTTGCTGGAGTATTCTAATGCCATGGAGGTATCCAGGAAAATATGTGCTCCCCTTTTAATTTCAAATCCCGAGCTGGGGGAGAAACCACTGCGCACAGATGTAGTTGTGGAGAGGGCTCATCGCACATTGGGGACTTCCCCCTACAATGCCCCCAAAGACCTTATCATATGCTTGCACAGCTTTTTAATAAAAGAAGATCTTGTGTGCAGCGCCCGACAGGTGTCCCCCTTTAGCTGGGAGGGACACGAGCTGCAAGTATACAGGGATTTGGCCCCAGCCACATTATGACAGCGAAGGGAGGTGCAACCTCTGACAGCATTACTCCGGAACGAGGGCATACGATACCGTTGGGTCTTACCCTGGGGCCTCGCCTTCACTCTGAAAGGCATCACATCTCAGGTGAAATCGATGGCTGAAGCACTTCCTATCTTACAAATAGCGGACATTGAGGTCAACACCCTGGATAAAACACAGCCGAAATCTACAGCCCTCAGCCAGCCACAATGGCAATGCGTGGGTAAGGGCGGTAGGCACCTTACCCAAAATCCGGAGGGCCAGTCCAGTGCCATGCGGGGGAGCACCATCTTGAAGAGGAAAACCCCGGATGGATTAGGGCGGAGCACCGGCATGAGGCCTTTCACCTTTGGCGTCAGATCGAATGGCTATGGTGACCTAGCTGTAGAGACTACGAGCAGCTTAATCAACTTCCGATTTGGAGACACTGCGGGGCCATCGTCTGACTACTGGATCGGTGTAATTCCCTTTACTATTTTTTGGACGTTCGGCCTCTGCCCTGCTGTTTAATAATGTTTAATAATATTTAACAATTTTATAAATTTTTGCAATGTTTTTGTGGTCCGAATGGTAGGGGAAGGCAATAGGAGGATGAGTTGGGACCATATGGTCACCCTGGCCTCCTTTGGGGCAGAAGCGTAGGACTAGATAGGCTGCGGGGGAGGTTGGAGGGATCTCCTCCATGGTTAGGGGCTCACCACTCTGGTGGGTGGTTTGATACGAGGGGAGGGGGGGATGGGAGGGGGCAAGAGAGGTAAAGAGGGAGGGGGGATTAGAGGGGGCAGGTGAGTTCTTGAGGTTTAACATGTTATTAGCAATGTCCTGGGGTTATGTGGGGCGCAAATCAGATAGCCGACCAAGCAGCGGGAGAGAGTTTAGGAGGCCAGGTATGGAGCAGAGACTTAGCTCACGAAATATAACCTGGGACATATCGGGATCTGCTGTTACTTATATACATGGGTGAAGTACACTGTATTACTTTCAATGTCAAAGGTTTAAATTCCCCATTCAAAAGGCAGTTGTTGTTTAAAGAACTAGCGAGACTCTCTGCCGCCATAGTTTTTCTCCAGGAAACCCACCTACGTCGATGTCACGAGAAGGTCATGGTTTCAAGGAGGTACCCACTCCAATACTATGCTCCTGCCACGTGCCAAAGGCGATATAACGGGGGTGGGAATTCTTTTTGCACAGGGACTGTTGGTGCAAGTTCACAAAACATACTGTGACACCCAAGGGCGTTTTATCCTCCTTAGAGTCACTATAGGGCCAGATTAGAGTCATATAGGGCCAGATTTTCAAAGGGGTACGCGCGTACCCCCCCCCCGAAAACATGGCCCAAACACCCCTTGCGCGCGCCGAGCCTATGTTGCATAGGCTTCCGGTGCACGCAAAGCCCCGGGACGCGGGCATTTCGGGGGGCGTGTCGCGATCCGCGCATCATCGGGGGCGTGTCGAGGGGGCGTGATGCGTTCACCACGTCATCCGGGGGCGGCGCTGCGGGCGTGGTTTTGGCCCGGGGGCGTTCCGGGGGCGTGGCCGTGGCCTCCGGACCAGCCCCCGGACCGGAACATGGAGCGCGGCAGCCGGCCCGGTGCACGCAAAGTTACGCCTGCTTCGAGCAGGCGTAACTTTCGTGATAGAGGTGGGGTGGGGGGGTGGGTTAGGTAGGGGAAGGGAGGGAACGGAGGCAGGCTGCAAGGCTCGGTGCGCGCAGGCTGCCGATTTTGGGCAGCCCTGCGCATGCCGACCGCGGATTTTAATGGATATGCGCGTATCTATTGAAATCCCGTGTACTCTTGTTCGCGCCTGGTGCGCGAACAAAAGTACGCGTGTGCGCAGATTTATAAAATCTGCCCCATATTGTAGACCATCTCAGCAAATTGAGACTTTAGAAGAAGTGTCAAAACAGCGCATACACTTCCCTGGGCATAATTTATTTGTAGACTTTTCTATACCGATATTAGTGGAGACATCATATCGGTTTACAGCAGAACTATAGTATGGAAATTACAATGAACAGGTATGGGGAGAGGGATTACATAGGAACAAAGAAATAGCAAGGAGATAAAAGAGAACATGCTGCTTGGGATAATATAATCATGGCAGGAGATACAGATCATGGCAGGAGATTTCATTGTGGCTCTATCGCCATCCCTGGATACCTCTGCACGGACCAATACGGGGTCGAATAGAGTGCAAAGAGTACTGAAACGCTTTCTGACGACTAGCAACGTAGTTGATATCTGGTGGCTCTATTACCCACACAGTAGAAATTATTCCTTTTCTTCGCATTCCCACAATTCATATACTAGAATTGACTACCATACTACTTTATCCAGGTGGAATCAAAGAAATCCTGCCATATTTTTTGCCCCTAGGTGGCACACAGGTTCTCTAGTTGGTGCCGCCCAAAATAACTGCCCAGAAAAAAAGATCCCGAGTGAGTTGTTGAACTTGTAATAACAAAGCGATGATCACATCTTATACAAATGCTCCTCGCCCTCATTTGGTCTTATGTTTGTATTGTTTTGGTTCCAGACTGCTAAGACATTAAGCTGCAGGCTCTAGCGCCAGTGGGCACGGGTTATTTTTGGAGGAGGAATCTTTCCCTCGGTCGAGTGCCTATGATCCCTGCAAAGGCGGTTCAGCCTTCTTTAAAGTAGATAGCCGTGGCAGGGCATGATGAAAATGGCTGGGGGAAGGAGGTGGGGAGGGTGGAACGGATATTTCAAGCTCAGAAAAAATCAGCTCCAGCATTATAATTGCAAAGGACAGGATGTAATCCAGATCCTCAACCCTCCTGATGAAAACTATAACACTGCAATGTGCTACATCATTTTGCAATGAAGCATGATGAAAAGCATAAAATTATAAAGCTGTAAAATAGTCCTCAACATTAAACTGCTGGCTTTGAAACATATACATGCCATTGTCCCAAAGAAAATATGTTATGCAAGAAAAGTTAATAATAATAATAATACGCTTTTCCCATTCCCTTCCCCCTGTTTATTGAAATATTAATATAATACTTTATGTAACTATCAATTGTAATATAGTATGAGGGGTGTGCATGGGAAAAAAATGTGTTTTGTAACATTATCTCATTTCATTTCCCGTTTATGCTGTTTCCATATTTGATTTTCCTGTATATATTTGTTTCATTTATTTGTTTTAGCACATGCTATATTTTTACAATGCACTGACTTTTTTTTTATTGTGTGCAAACTTTTGTGAATACCATGCACTGAAATGCTTCAGCATGCGCTAAAATAATATTTAATTTGGGTTTTTTTGTATCAATTGGCTAGGAAATGACATAAAACAATCAAACAAATATTGTTGATGTTTTCAGCGCACGCCTGTAGATTTTAAGCAAAACGCTCAGCAGCACAGACTTTGCACATCAAAATTTCTTGCATAAATTGGGGAAAAAAGTTAAAACATATTCAAGCTATAGTGGATATAGTTGTAAGACTTCAATCACAAAACCCTAGATAAGTCAGGTAGCAGCCCAAATCTTGGGCTGCCTGGGAAGCTGGTTGGAGTCTGAGAGGGGAGATGGCAGCTGGATGGGATTTGAGAGGTATTAGAGGGAGGCTGAGAAGAAGATGAGAGGAGTGAGATGGAGGTTGACGAGGGGAGGAGAAAGAAAGGTCAGTGTAGGAGATGGAGTCTGAGGGGGAGAGACAAAAGGGAGATGGCGAGTAGGAAGAGGTAAGGTCCTGAAGGGGGAGATCAGGCTAAGAAAAGCATGAGAAACAAAGCTGGGGAAATGGATGCTGGTGGGGGGGGGGGGGAGGGGGAAGAGAAATAAGAGCCTGGGGAGGCTTGAGAGACCAAGGAGAAAATGGTGGGCAACAGTGGTGAGAGATAGGAAGGTAGAGTACTAAATAGAGCAGTGGTGGTAAGAGTCATGAAGAGAAATGGAGAAGAGGAAGAGAAGAGGTGATGAGGGGGGAAGGGAGAGAAATGCAAAGAAAAAAAATATGAAGAGAAATAGTATGAAAGAGAAAGCATTAGTGTCAGAGCAATAGATTGAAGAAGAAGAAGGAGAGAAGGTGATGCAGAATGAAGGAGAACCAGGAAAAGAATCAAAGAAACATAGGAGATAACAGATAAGAGATTGAGAGCAATAGAATGGGGGAAAATGCAGACAAAACCTTTATTTTTTAATTTAAATATGAGATAAATGGTCTTTTAAAATTTTTAAATAATATATGCATTTTTTTACAATTCTGTAGTACTGTCACACAACAGTACTGAACCCATGTTAGGTCTATCTCTTGCACTATTTAGCAAGTGCTATTCTTGGAGTATTTCTTTAAAGGGTTCATATGTAGGGGCCTTCGTTCTTCAGTTTTCATTTTATTTACCAAGGAATTTATCAGTGTTTATTACAGCAAGAACCAAAATATCATTTTTCTTCTTGTTGCAATAAATACTGAAAAATTCCTAGGTAAAATAGAATTAAAACTTAAAATGAAGGTCACTATTTATATGTTGTAGTCCACCTCTATCCCTACTCACCTCCTTCCTTAGTAACACAGTATATGATAACAAAAGAAAACCCCCCAATAAAACATCCAGCTCATCTAGTCTGCCCAGTCATTCTGTCCACACTACTAAGGATACATCCCAGCTGTCAGCCACCGTGTTACCAACTGCAAGATATCTCCTTATCCAGGGCAGTCCTTTTTTGTACTCCACCATCTTGGTTAGTTCCCTCCAGCACCCCCTTTTCCCATGTCAAAGTTCAAAGCTGTAATAATTTCAGTAGCCAGCAGTATTACTGTGGCTGTTGCCCAAACATATGGCCTTCTAGGTCCCTCTGTGTAGCCTGCCAGATAGACCTGGCTACATAAGCGCCTGCTTCCATTAGGACTTTTAGTTATTACAGACTTGCAGCCTGCCAGACAGACCCAGCTGCTAGCCAGTTCTACCATTGCAGCCTGTCATTTGAATACCTGCGTTACTAATAAGACTTCTAATATTTCATATTAACCCACTTTGACCTACATTCTGGCAGCCCCAGCACTCAATGTTGAATCAGGCAAGTACAGCGCTATGGAAACTTAAACACGTGCCTCTAGGTTTTGCTTTCTGCTCTTTCCACTTTTAGCAACCGAGGACCCACTGGGGCAGATTTTCAAAGGGTTACGTGCATGACTTATGCGCATAACCCCGAGAAAGTGCCCCTGTGCGCGCCGAGCCTAGGGACGCGCGTATGTCCCAGGGCTTTGAAAAAGGGAAGGGAAGGGGACGGGGGCGGGGTGCCGGTCCGGGGGCGGTCCAGGGGCGGGACCGAGGCCTCCGGCATGGCAGCCGTGCCGGAGGATCGCGCGCCAGCAGCCGGCAGGCACGCACAAGTTACGCTTGCCAGAGGCAGGTGTAACTAAGACAACAAAGGTAGGAGTGGGGATTTAGGTAGTGCTGGGGGTGGGTTAGGGAGGGGAAGGTAGGGGAGAGTGGAAGGAAAGTTCCCTCCGATTTCAGAGCGGCCTCGGAGGTAACAGAGAAAGCCATCGGGGCTCCCCTAGGGCTCCGCACGCGCAAGGTGCACAAGTGTGCACCCCCTTGAGCGCGCCAACCTGGATTTTATAACATGCGCGCAGCTGTGCGCGCGCTTGTTATAAAATCGGGCGTAGATTTGTGCGCACCAGGTTGCGAGCACAAATCTACACCCGCGCGTAGAAAATCTGGCCCACTGTGTTTATCCAAAGGTAAGGCCTCCAGAATTGGAAACAATACTCCCTGTGAGGTCTCACTAATGACCTGTACAATGACAAAATCACCTTCTCTTTTCTCTTTTCATGCACCCTAGCATTCCTCTGGTTTTGGTCACTTTCCTTGTCTTACTGTTTCCTACTCTGAAATCACTGGATATAATCACTCTGAGATTTCTTTCCTGATTGTTGGATATTAGTGTTTCACCTCTCATTATTAATCACTCCCTTGGATTATTGTGCCCACAATACGTAACTTTGCATTTTTTTGTATTTGAAAATTAGTGATCAAGCAGTTGACCACTGTACAAGCTTTTTTTTAAAGTGCTTCGCATTCCATCTGCTTCCTCAGGGGTGTGAATTACATTGCAGATTTATTTATTTATTAGCTTTTAAATTTGCCTTGCTGTAAAATGCTCAAGGTGGAATACAATCGGTAAAACACACATAATAAAACAGTTAAAAACAAAAGCCAAGCAATAATAAATGCAAAATAACCAGAAAGCATTCTTAAAACCTAGTAAAGATTACATAACTGAAATTAAACAATAAACAATAAAAATTCAACTAACTCTCAAAAGCACCTTTAAAAAGTGAAGTTTTTATCAAGTGCCAGAATGCCAAATAGTTTTTCTTTTCAACCTAGCTTCCCTTTAGAAGGAAATCTTCGCCAGTCTTAACTCTTTTACAATAGGAATATGAAGAAAAGTTTCTTGAGCAGATCCCAGGGCCCTGGCAGGAACTTACCACGAAAGACGATCCTTGTAGGACCCAGATCGTACAAGGCTCTAAATGTTAAGCTCAGAATTTTGAACTGGGCACAGTACAACATAGGCAGCCAGTGAAGGTCACGAAGAGACGAGCTTATTCTGTCTCTGTTTGCCGTCAGTGATCACTCGGGCTGCAGTATGTTGAACCAGCTGGAGTTTACATATGCTCTCTTTCTGGAAGCCTGCATAAAAGAGTCACAATAATCTGAGAGAGCACCAGAGCATGCATTACCATTTCTAAATCAAAACTCTCTAAGCAGAGCAGAGTCGGCACCCAAGGCAAAGCCTGATATCAGCGCTCTTTGAGTGGGGGAGGGGGGCATTTTGTAACCTCATGCGTTTAGCTGGTGCATAAGCAGTTTTTAAAGCAAACTTTACACGTACATAAATCAGTTTTCAAACATTTTCCCTCCAAATCAATCCACACAAGTTACTGCTGCCAAAATGTCCGCACAAATTTTCTATGAAAGTTTGTGCACCTGCTGTTTAAAGACCAAAACACATCTAGGCCTCTCCCTAGGTCCGTGAGTAAGTTTACCCTGCGTATTGTGAGGGCAATTTTACATAAACCTATTTCTGCAGTTAAAACACTGTTTTGCCCACAGAAATGGTTTTGAAAATGATCCTCTATAACATCAAAGCAGTATTTTCCTTAATGGTTAATTTTAGAGTCAAGAAGCCACAAAGTGGCGCTAGGTACCACATGGCTTTGAAGCGGCAACCCTCATAGGCAGAGGCTGGGAAGCTGCAGAAGAGCCATGGAAGCTGCAAAGGCAGGGAAAGGCCTGGGGACATTTTCCCTTCGGCTGCCAACGTGTTATGCCTTCAGAAAGCCTCTTTGATCCAGCATAGAGTGTGCTCTTATTGGTGATGATATATAAGGAGAGCAATAGAGACACACGTTTTCTGGTAGAATAGTTTCCTGAGATACATCCTCTGGAGCCTCTGCTCGTCCAGCCTTATTCTAATGTTTCTGCTCTGTGTCCAACTCTGCAGTTCTTGCCTCAGTGTTCCTGCTTTGCATCCAATCCTCTTCCTGCGCCTAATGGTGCTGTCCCAGCCCACCCTTTTTTTCTTTTCCAGCTTTTTCGTGCGTACTGGGAGATACCCGTGTGACTGTGGGCCTTTGAAAAAGCCCACGGTGTGCACGCGGCCCGGCCACAGGCGTATCTCCCTGTGTTTGTGCATGCCGGCGATTAAACATTTGGCCAATAGTGAGCAGGGGAAACTTAGTAATATTTTGTCTTCTAGACTAGAGAACCATATTGCTTCAGATTTATTTGGATTAGTTTTTAGTTTATAAGATTTCAGCCAGTTGGTCATTTCTGCCAAACAATTATTGATTCTAGCAAGAGAAAAAGAAGAATTTGTTGCGAGCGCAGCCTTCAGGGACCGATGGAGCGGGCTCGGCGCGCGTCACTTAGCTCATAGGAGAGCGGAGCCCTTGGGCCATAGGATGGCTCAGGTCGAGACATGAGTCGCACCCATGGTGAGGTGTGTGCGCAGGATGGGCGGCACAGGAGCAGAGCTGGATGAAGTTTGAAACACAGGGCTACAATGTAGGTCTCTGGCTAGGCCTAGGAACTTGGAGCATAGGAAAGTTCAAGGAAAGCTTAGAGCACAAAGAGTCTGAGAAGAGCTTGGAACTTGGGACTCTTGAGGAGTACATCGTGGAGCTTGGGACTCTCAAGGAGTACGACGTGGACTTGGAACGTGGAGACAAGGAGATGAAGACTTGGAACGTGGAGACGAGGAAATGAAGACTTGGAATGTGGACTTGGAACGTAGACTTGGAATGTAGATATGGAAGACATAGAGACTTAGACGTGGACTTGGAGATGAAGACTTGGGCAAGGAAGGCGAGTCCCTCAGTGTCCCTTGTGGACCACACTGAAGACTCAGGCGAAGAACATGGAGACATGGACACTAGGATGTAGACTTGGAAGACGTGGACTAGGACCAGGAAGGCTAGTCCCTTAGGCACCCTACACAGCACATGGGGCTGGTCGCGGACTACACTGTGTTGCGTCTGTCGGTCTCAGACTGCTTCGACCTCTGTGCCTCACCTTTCTTCCTTCTCTCCACAAGCCTCGGGAAGATGGCTGCTGCCACATCATCATGCCACTCTCTCCGGCGTCCCCGGAATGGCAACGGCGACGGTGTTCGCCATGGGTTTCCTGACGACCTCTTAGGGTGAGCGCGCGAACGCCACCCACATCTTTATCCACGTCATGGCGGGAACCTCGGGGGCGTCCTCTCCGAGTCGTCACGCCATCCGGGTATTTAGCCTGCCCTTTGTTTGCTAACAAATCGAGTTAGCAAGGATTGGAATGCCTCCGGTCGAAGCTACTCTGCCGCTTCCTTGCTGCCGCTGGAAGTTCTCTCTGCCCTCCAGGGCCATTCACCTCTAACCTGGGTACCCGCTCCTCAGGGGCCCTATGCTTTCTTTCAGGTGCCTATCTGGGATACCGGGTACTCGCTTCTCGAGGGCCTGCTCTCCCTGCCTTGGTGCCTGCATACCAACTACTTCTGCCTGCCAGGATCTTCATCAAATACATCTATCTATTCAGTGAGCAAACTAAACTTGTCAGCTTGTCTCACCTTCAGCTTCAGCGGTGCGCGTCTACATCTGGGACTCTCTCCTCTACCCAGTGCAGACTACCATCATTGGAGTGTGGGACGTGTCTCCTCTGCCGAGGACCCCTGGACTACTCTACTGGGTTACCTCACTGCTGCAACCCCTGGGCAGTACCATCAAGCTGTATAATAAACATGAATTCTCTGTGTCTGCGTGTATAGCCTTGTACTGCGGTTCCCCACAGGGCTACTCCCCGTGGGAGTGGCCATCTCCGCAGTACCCAAGAATCTACTCAAACACCTCAAAACCATAACACACTGAAGACTCAGACGAAGAACAAAGACACAGGCGGGGATGAGCAAGACCCTCAGGCGCCCTACACAGCACATGCACTGGTCGCGGACCACACTGTCCCCTTCGTGCCCTACACAGCCAGATGGCTGGTTGCGGACCACGAGGAGATCGGGACAGGCTCAGGAAGTCTCATAGCACAGGTTAGTGGAAACCCCTCGGATCCTAAGGAGTCGGAACTTGGGAACAGATAAAACCTTGGAGTTAGGAAACTCTGAGTAAAAGCAGGGAATCTCCGGAGGCACAGGTCCCATCGGACCTGGAGCATTAGGACCGGGACAACATCAAGAAGGGGACAAGGAACATCACAGGATGAGAACTCACAGACATCTTGGAACTAGGAACATCTAGGAACATCTTGGAACTAGGAACATCTAGGACATCTTGGAACATGGAACATCTTGGGACATCTTGGAACGGACTGCAGGACTTGGAACATGGAACATCTTGGAACAGACATCTGGATCTGGACTCACCGTCATCCGGACATGGATTGGACATCGAGATATGGACTCACGGACATCTGGACAAGGAATGGACATTGGGATATGGACTCACAGACATCCGGACTTGGAACAGCATCAGGATCTAGACTCACGGACATCCGGATTTGGAACAGGCCTCAGGACCCGGACTCAGGAACAGACATCAGCATCCGGACTCAGGAACAGACATCAGGATGAAGAGACGTCTTCATGAGCATCTGGATAGATGCGAAGACAAAAGTGGAATGAAGCAAGGCCCTTTATAGGGCTGAGAGGACAACTCCCTGGGAGGAGCTGCCTGGAGGACCACATCTCTCTGTTCCTTAAGAAGGGAAGAGAACCGCGGGCCTGCATCCTAGGAGGAGCAGGAAACAGGAAGTCCAGAACCCTGCCCCTGCCTACCGCCCGCCCACCGCCTACCAGCTAATGACTCTAGAACCTACCTGAGAGTAGCAGCAACACCCCAGGAGTCATCACTCGGCTGAGCGGCAGACAGGCGGCCTCCTCCACCAGAAGGGCTTGCCCCTTTGTGCACCCCTTCCTGCAGACCTGTAGATCTGGTAGTGCCATGAGCCACTTTGCAAAGTCATGGAACAGATGTGCTTCATAGAGACTATCCTAGGCCATGGATTGTATGGAGACCTAAGAAGAATCACTAGAAACAAGCTAAGATGGAACACAAATTTGGTCTGTCCAATGATAAGTAATAACCCTTCAGTTGTCTCTTCTTGCTTAATGTTTACTCTGCTTCTGTTAAATTCTAATCTCTGACAAAAAAAATTCCTCTGATTAATGACCTGTTAGAAGATTTAAATCCAGCTATATATATTGCATATTTGAAACCTGGCTAAATGAGAAAGATAATGTTCTCTTAAACCAAATTTCACATCCTAACTATGAGTTCTTTCATTTCCCTAGACCTAAACGAAAAGGTGGGAGTTTGCTAATAATTAGCAATAATATAGGGAAGCTAGTTCCCTATAAAATAGAAATTAATCCTCCCTATGAGGTGGCAATTCTAAAATCACCTCAATTAAACATAGGACTGGTCTACTTTTCTCCAGGTTTACTACAAAAAGATTGCTCACCACTGATGAATTATTTGCTAAGGTATTTCCATCACCTGACTCTACCTTCATTGTAGGAGACTTTAACCTTCAAGTAGATAAGACACTTAGAACCGTAGCCTGTGAAATGTTTTTAGAGACAATGGATGCTTTAGGGTGATCCCAATTTGTTTCAAAAGCTACTCATAAAGCAGGACATATTTTAGATCTAATATTTGACAACACCAGTAACTGTCTAATCAATACTGCTCACACTATATTACCCTGGTCTGACCACCAATTAATAAAGGTGAAAAAAGCCTTCTTCAACTCCTCACATAAAATTAAAGATAATAATCACATTTTTAGAAAAAAGACAGACACAGAGGTACTTGTAGAATAAATGGAAAATAAGCTCCACGAACTACATCAATCCAATGCCTCCTCGCCATTTGACTCCTGAGACAAGATTGTCAATGACATAGCTGAAAACCTCAGTCCTGTCCAGATGGAAACTATTAACAAAGAATGGAATACCTTGAAATAAAAGAAGCCCTGGTACAATGATGACTACCATACTCTCTAAATTGGATTACTGCAACTCCCTGCTCCTAGGCCTCCCATACTCTACCATTAAACCCCTACAAATCCTACAGAACGCCATGGCGAGAATCTTAACTGACACCCGTAAAAGAGAGCACATCACCCCCATTCTAAAGGATCTGCACTGGCTATCCATCCCTTTCTGCCTTCAGTATAAAACCCTTACCATCCTTCACAACGTGCTTTATAAAAACAACTCCTCTTGGCTCAAGGAAATGCCCCATTTCCGTTCAACTAATCATCCTGCCAGATCCTCCCTTGCAGGCACCCTGCACACCCCCATCCCTCAAAATTGCTCACCTTACCACCACCAGAGAAAGGGCATTCACCATTGCGGGCCCTACCCTCTGGAATTCTCTTCCCACCCATCTCCGTCTTGAACCTTGCTTGCTCACCTTCAAAAAAGGCATCAAGACCTGGCTGTTCAGACAGGCCTACCCTGACGTTAACCAAACCTAGACACCTTCCCTCCCCAATGCCACCCAGAAATATGCTGTAGAACTTGGAGCCTTACCCCCTCAATCTATCTTATTATCCCCCTAAGCTGATGTAATATAACCAAATGTTGTAAATAAGTTCCTTCTGCTGTTATGGTTTTGTTTCCCATTTTTTCGTTCTTTTCTGCACTTTTCTTTCCTTCCTCTCTTCTATCTCTCCCAAACCCACTCCCTTTCTCGCCTGCTCCCGACCCCCGCTCCCTGTTCATTGTAATTCCTCCTTCTCTGAGTTAATTGTAAACTGGCGTGATGTGTCCTATGAACGTCGGTATATTAAAAGCTATTAAATAAAATAAATAAATAAATAAATAAGACACACCAAACAGAACCTTAGAAAATTAGAGAAACAATGGTTGGACATGCCCGTCTTCTGAATCCCTAGGAAAATATAAATGTCTCCTAACAAAATACTGGGCACTAAACAATACAGCAAAAAAAGATTACTATGCTAAACAGATTCATGGGGTAATGTTTAATTCTAAATTGCTCTTTGATGTAATTAAACATCTAATTAAGGACCCGTCATCTTCCATCTCAAGAAACTATAACTTCTCAAAGGCTGCTTGCAATGAATATGCTACATCCTTTTTAGATAAAATAAGTAAGTTAAAATCTCAGTTCCCTGTCTGTTTCCCCTCAGTAGCAACTGAAGATTCACATGACTTGGTTAAGTGGTCCACGTTCAACAGAGTAACTAATCTCGAAATTAGTCAAATCGTTGCTAAGATTAAGCCTGCCACTCACCTACGTGACCCAATTCCAGCCAGTTCCTTGAAACAAGTACACTGTGTTATCACTCCAACGATCACAACCTTAATCATTCTCTCTCAGAAGGAATTGTACCACATGGGTTAAAGCAAGCTATGATAAAGCCAACTCCTAAAGATAAAATTGGTAGAATCGACAACTGCGAAAACTATTGTCCAATATCCAAGTTGTCTTTTCTATCAAAACTACTTGAAAAAAGCAGTATTAATCCCTACTTGTAAATCATTTGGAAGACCAAAATATTCTCTTCCCAAATCAATTCAGATTTAGGAAACATTGTTCAGCTGAGACACTACTTCTCTCATTAACTGAGTCTGTCTTACGAGGATTTGATGCGGACGAATCTTATTTTCTTGTGCTAATTGACTTAAAAGCTGCCTTTGACACTGTGGACCATACCCTGTTGTGCCATCAGTTGAGCAACATTGGGATTGAAGGTAGTGTTCTAGCAAAATGGAGTTGCAGTAGTCAATCTTGGAGAATATTACGACTTGGAGGACAGTTCTGAAGTCTTGAAGGTGAAGAAGTGGTTTAATTCTTTTTAGTACCTGCAGTTTATAGAAGCAGTCCTTGGTTGTGTGGTTGATGAATGTTTTTAAATTCAGATGGTTGTCAATTAATACTCCCAGGTCTCTTGCTTGGGTGACAAAGGTATTGGTGAGTGACTTTTGAGGAGTATTGCTGTCGTCTGGGAAATGAGGAGGAGTTCGGTCTTAGCTGAATTGAGTATTAGGTTTAGGTTAGAGAGGAGGAGGGTGATCTCTCGGAGGCAAGTTTCCCAGTGCTTGAGCGTTTTTGTAATGGATTCTGTAATGGGGATCAAGATTTGAATGTCGTCGGCATATAGGAAGTGTTTTAGATTAAGGTTAGTTAGCAGCTGGCACAGGGGAAGGAGGTATATGTTGAAGAGAGTGGGGGACAAGGAGGATCCCTGGGGAACTCCTAGTGGGGAATTGAAGCAGGGGGACTCTTTATTGTTGATTCTGACTTTGTAACCTCTGTTACTGAGGAAAGATTTGAACCATATAAAAGGCAGTTCCTGTTATTCTGATGTCCGATAGTCAGTTGAGGAGGATGGAATGGTTTACGGTATCGAAAGCCGCCGAGAGGTCAAGGAGAATTAGTAAAAAGGATTGACCTTTGTCCAGACCCATGATGAGGTGATCTGTCAGAGAGATGAGTAGGGTTTCGGTGCTTAGTGCCTTATGGAACCCGTATTGGGTTGGGTGAAGAATTTTGTGATCTTAAAGATAATCTGACAGTTGAGAGTTGACTAGTTTTTCCATAATCTTGGCTACGAAAGGTAGTTTGGAAATAGGGTGGAAGTTATTGGGTTCCTTTGGATCCAGGTTTGATTTTTTTAGAAGAAGTTTCAGTGAGGCAAGTTTTAGGGCGTCTGGGAAGATTCCTTGAGATAAAGAGTAGTTTATGATATCGGCCAGAGGTTTGGAAATGGTGTCAGGTACTAGCAGGAGTAGCTTTGTTGGGATTTGGTCATAGGGATGGTTGGAAGGTTTCATTTTATTTAATAAAGTTTGAATCTCCAGTGCTGTAGTAGGTTCAAACGATTCAAGAGTGATGCCTTTATTAGGGAGATGGTAGGTACTAGTAGAAGAGGTGGGGGTGGAGGTGGGGGAGGGAGGCAGGAGAGTTAAGAGGTTGGAGATTTTGCTTTGGAAGAAGAATGCCAGTTCGTCGGCTTTGGATTGTGCTTGTTTGTTAGGAATAGATGGTGCGTTAGATTGTGTTAGTTCGGATATGTAGGAGAATAGTGCTTTAGCGTCGAAAACTAGGTCGTGAATCCTTTGAGCGTAGAAGTCCCTTTTTGAGCGTAAGGTGGAATTCCTGTAGTGGTGGAGGGCAGATTTGTAGGCGGATAGTGTGCTAGGGCATGGGGCTTTGCGCCATTTGTTTTCTTTCTGTCTGAGGCTTTGAGTTTTCGGAGTTTGTTGGTGAACCAAGGTTGTCTCCTTTGAGAGGTGGGATTTATTTTTTTAGTTGATAAAGGACATAATTTATTTGCTACAGTCTCTGTGATGTTGTTCCAGGATAGTAGTGCTGAGTTGGGGTTTGAGAGATCTATGTGAGGAAGTTCTTTGGCCAGGTGGTTACTGAGGACATCGGAAGAGCATGTTCTCCTATAGAGAAATGAGGATTGAAGGGGGTGAGTAATGGGGGTTTCTGCCAATGAGAAGGTGGTGGAGATTAAGGAATGGTCCGACCAGGGGACCGGAGTGCATTCGGGGTGGGATAAGTGCGTGAGGCCAGAGTTTATGAAATAAGGTCCAGGGTGTGGCCAGCTTTGTGGGTGGGCTTGTTGATAACCTGCTTGAGGCCCATCTACGGTCTTCAGTATCCAAGAGTGGGTTTTTTTCTCTCGCCAGGGGAACTAACTATACAGAAATGAGGAGAAGTTCAGGATTGGAGTGAGTTCTTAAGGTGGAATACACCATATTATCCGTTGATATGCAGAAGTCCAGGGAATCTGCATTGACATGATGGAGGTGGAAGTTATAGGGAAGTCCATTATCGGTGGAAGTGAGAGAGTAAATCGGGGTTTGCAGGACTGCATTTGGTCCCGATTGGATGAGAGTTTGTTATGGGCATGTTATTGCAAATCCCTAACCTTCCATAGGGTTAGACTAGGGAAAATTAAAGTCCAGGTAGTATGAGATTTTATGCTGACTCCACTAGTCAGTAATAGTGTAAATTTGGGATGTACCCCTATGTCCTGAATTTACAACCATGCATGTGTGATCTCAGCTGTTTGAAAATCCAAGATTCTCTGAAATTGTTCAGCAACAATTTTGTAAATCATTCTCATACATGTAAATAATTTTGGCTGGCTGGGTTTTACAGATAATAAAGTTGACTGTTTTTTAAATTTCAAAACAATGTACTTGCTTACGCTGGGCCAGATTTTTAAAGGCGCGCACACGGAATACATTTGTGCTTGCTACCCGGCGCACACAAATGTACACCCGAAATCCGGGGTCGGCGCTCGCAAGGGGGTACACACTTAAGAACATAAGATCACGCCATACTGGGACAGACCAAGGGTCCATCAAGCCCAGCATCCTGTTTCCAACAGTGGCCAATCCAGGCCATAAGAACCTGGCAAGTACCCAAAAACTAAGTCTAATCCATGTTACTGTTGCTAGTAAGTGCAGTGGCTATTTTCTAAGTTTACTTAATTGATAGCAGGTAATGGACTTCTCCAAGAACTTATCCAATCCTTTTTTAAACACAGCTATACTAACTGCACTAACCACATCCTCTGGCAACAAATTCCAGAGTTTAATTGTGCATTGAGTAAAAAAGAACTTTCTCCGATTAGTTTTAAATGTGCCACATGCTAACTTCGTGGAGTGCCCCCTAGTCTTTCTTTTATCTGAAAGAGTAAATAACCAATTCACATCTACCCGTTCTAGACCTCTCATGATTTTAAACTCCTCTATCATATCCCCCCTCAGCCGTCTCTTCTCCAAGCAGAAAAGACCTAACCTCTTTAGTCTTTCCTCATAGGGGAGCTGTTCCATTCCCTTTATCATTTTGGTCGCCCTTCTCTGTACCTTCTCCATTGAAATTATATCTTTTTTGAGATGCGGCGACCAGAATTGTACACAGTATTCAATGTGCGGTCTCATCATGGAGCGATACAGAGGCATTACGACATTTTCCGTTTTATTCAACATTCCCTTTCTAATAATTCCCAACATTCTGTTTGCTTTTTTGACTGCCGCAGCACACTGAACTGATGATTTCAATGTGTTATCCACTATGACGCCTAGATCTCTTTCTTGGGTGGTAGTACCTAATATGGAACCTAACATTGTAGAACTAAAGCATGGATTATTTTTCCCTATATGCATCACCTTGCACTTATCCACATTAAATTTCATCTGCAATTTTGATGCCCAATTTTCCAGTCTCACAAAGTCTTCCTGCAATTTATCACAATCTGCTTGTGATTTAACTACTCTGAACAATTTTGTATCATCTGCAAATTTGATTACCTCACTTGTCGTATTTCTTTCCAGATTATTTATAAATATATTGAAAAGTAAGGGTCCCAATACAGATTCCTGAGGCACTCCACTGCCCACTCCCTTCCACTAAGAAAATTGTCCACTTAATCCTACTCTCTGTTTCCTGTCTTTTAGCCAGTTTGTAATCCACGAAAGGACATCGCCACCTATCCCATGACTTTTTACTTTTCATAGAAGCCTCTCATGAGGAACTTTGTCAAATGCCTTCTGGAAATCCAAGTACGCTACATCTACCGGTTTACCTTTATCCACATGTTTATTAACTCCTTCAAAAAAGTGAAGCAGATTTGTGAGGCAAGACTTGCCTTGGGTAAAGCCATGCTGACTTTGTTCCATTAAACCATGTCTTTCAATATGTTCTGTGATTTTGATGTTTAGAACACTTTCCACTATTTTTCCTGGCACTGGTCAGACTAACCGGTCTGTAGTTTCCCTGATTGCCCCTGGAGCCCTTTTTAAATATTGGGGTTACATTAGCTATCCTCAAGTCTTCAGGTACAATGGATGATTTTAATGATAGGTTACAAATTTTTACTAATAGGTCTGAAATTTAATTTTTTAGTTCCTTCAGAGCTCTGGGGTGTATACCATCCGGTCCAGATGATTTACTACTCTTCAGTTTGTCAATCAGGCCTACCACATCTTCTAGGTTTACCGTGATTTGGTTCAGTCCATCTGAATCATTACCCATGAAAACCTTCTCCAGTATGGGTACCTCCCCAACATTCTCTTCAGTAAACACCGAAGCAAAGAAATCATTTAATCTTTCCATGATGGCCTTATCTTCTCTAAGTGCCCCTTTAACCCCTCGATCATCTAACGGTCCAGCTGACTCCCTCACAGGCTTTCTGCTTTGGATATATTTTAAAAAGTTTTTACTGTGAGTTTTTGCCTCTACGGCCAACTTCTTTTCAAAGCATGTCTTATCAATGTCTTGCATTCAACTTGCCAACGCTTATGCATTATCCTATTTTCTTCTGTTGGATCCTTCTTCCAATTTTTGAATGAAGATGTTTTGGCTAAAATAGCTTCTTTCACCTCCCCTTTTAACCATGCCAGTAATCGTTTTGCCTTCTTTCCACCTTTCTTAATGTGTGGAATACATCTGGACTGTGCTTCTAGGATGGTATTTTTTTAACAATGACCACGTCTCTTGCACACTTTTTACCTTTGTAGCTGCACCTTTTAGTTTTTTTCGAACAATTTTTCTCATTTTATCAAAATTTCCCTTTTGAAAGTTTAGCATGAGAGTCGTGGATTTGCTTACTGTCCCCCTTCCAGTCATTAATTCAAATTTGATCATATTATGATCACTATTGCCAAGCGGCCCCACCACAGTCAGCTCTCTCACCAAATCCTGTGCTCCACTGAGAATTAGATCTAAAATTGCTCCCTCTCTTGGTTCCTGAACCAATTGCTCTATAAAAATGTCATTTATTCCATCCAGGAACTTTATATCTCTAGCATGTACCGATGATACATTTACCCAGTCAATACTTGTGCACCTTGCATGCGCCGAGCCCAAGGGGAGCCCCAATGGCTTTCCCCGTTCCCTCCAAGGCTGCTCCGAAATTGGAGCGGCCTTGGAGGGAAATTTTTTTTTGATTCCCCCCCATCTTTCCCTCCCTTCCCCTATCTAACTCATCCCTTGGCCCTACCTAAATCCCCCCCCCCCCCCCCCCCCACACACACACCTTATTTGACGGAGCGCACTGTACTGTATCGGCCTGTAAGTTTGCTTTTAATGGAACCTCTCTGTTGGGTTGCCCTAACTCTCCTGTTTCATTAGTATCCTTCAAGGATACATTTCTCTGAACCATGCACTGCTGAGTGACTATCGGCTTTCCCCCTTGTTCTAGTTTAAAAGCTGCTCTATCTCCTTTTTGAAAGTTAGTGCCAGCAGCTTGGTTCCACTCTGGTTAAGGTGGAGCCCATCCTTTCGGAAAAGTCTCCCCTTTCCCCAAAAGTTTCCCCAGTTCCTAATAAAGCTGAATCCCTCTTCCCTGCACCGTCTCATCCATGCATTGAAACTCTGGAGCTCTGCCTGCCTCTGGGGACCTGCATGTGGAACAGGAAGCATTTCAGAGAATGCCACCCTAGAAGTTCTGGATTTCAGCTTCCTAACTAAAATCCTAAATTTGGCTTCCAGACCCTCTCTCCCACATTTTCCTATGTTGTTGGTGCCCACATGTACCACGACAGCCGGCTCCTCCCCAGCACTGTCTATAATCCTATCTAGGTGACGCATGAGGTCTGCCACCTTCGCACCAGGCAGGCTAGTTACCAGGTGGTCCTCACGTCCACCAGCCATCCTGCTATCTACATTTCTAATAATCGAATCACCAACTATGATGGCCGACCTAACCCTTCCCTCCTGGGCAGTAGCCCTGGGAGACTTGTTCTCAGTGTAAGAGGACAGTACATCACCTGGAGAGCAGGTCCTTGCTACAAGATCACTTCCTGCTACACCAGGGTGATGTTCTCCTACTGGGAGACCTTTCTGATCCAAGGCAGCACTGTGGCTGCCAGACTGGATTTGGGACTTGGCTACTAAGTCCCTGAAGGTCTCATCTATGTACCTCTCTGTCTGCCTCAGCTCCTCCAAGTCTGCTACTCTAGCCTCCAGAGATCGGACTCGTTCTCTGAGAGCCAGGAGCTCTTTGCACCGAGTGCACACATACAATCTCTCACTGGCGGGTAAAAAATCATACATGTGACACTCAATGCAAAAGACTGGAAAGTCCCCCTCTTGCTGCTGGACTGCTGCCTTCATCTTAGTTTTATTGAGTTCCTAGTTAAGTTTAGGATACTAAGGGAGTTGGAATGAGAGTACTTTAAATGTACAGGTGAATTTACTAATTAATCAGCTAGTGTCCTACAAGGGGATGATTAAACTTTCAATAAGGTCTGGTACAATAGTATGATTTAGATAAGACCCTGATTGATTTTTAATCAGAAATTGTCTCATGCCTAAAAATCAAGGCTTGAGTGGGTGGGAAAGACAGACCCTAGAATTAACTATCTCTGGCTTGCTTATTACCTCAGACACAAACAAACTCTAAAGAATATATCCCTTAATTTCACCTTTCACCACACTTTTATAAGCCCAAAAATTTCTGAAAACTATACTTACCAATCTTCTTTGACCATCTATAAATTAATCTTCACTCAGTTAATGGAAGGGTCCTCCTCTACTGCAAAGGGGGCGGGGCCACTGGAAGCTAGGGCTGTGGACGTCAATCCCTGGATCACTTGCAGTGACTTCCGGACTCCTCTCCCGGGGGATGCTGGGAACAGTATGCAGATGAGCCTTCCGGTCCTACTCTACTGCAAAGGGGGCGGGGCCTCTGGAAGCTGGGGCTGTGGACGTCAATCCCTGGATCGCTTGCGGTGATTTCCGGACTCCTCTCCCGGGGGATGCTGGGAGCAGTATGCAGATGAGCCTTCAGGTCCTCCTCTACTGAAAAGGGGGCTGGGCCTCTGGAAGCTGGGGCTGTGGACGTCAATCCCTGGATCGCTTGCGGTGACTTCCGGACTCCTCTCCCGGGGGATGCTGGGAGCAGTATGCAGATGAGCCTTCCAGTCCTCCTCTACTGGATGGCATGTAAGTAATAAAATAACAAAAATTAGGTTGGTCAGCAGGGTTTTAAGGGTCAGGGCTAATAGGGTAAAAGGGGAGGCAAGTTAGCTAGGGGGGGTTTAGGAAGTCCTCTCCTTTACTGGAGCAAACTGGGAACGAACTGGGGAAACAGGTTATTGTGTCAGTGCTATCTACTAAAATTCCCCCCACTTATGCCTTCGAGTCGGCATTTGCGTGCACATACACGTGTCAATATAAAGTCATACGCACATGTATGCGCACATAGCTGATTTTATAACACGTGTACATATACACGCATATATGCGTGTATGTTATGTTATAAAATCCCCATGCCCATGTACATGCTCTGGCAAACGCACGCACATGTATGACCACACACGGGTCTTAAAATTTACCTCTGTGTGAGCAGACTAATTTTATATGTCCAGTGATACTACTGATATTTGAGACCTCTTTTTTTTCCAGTGACTATCTGCCATGTGAAAATGTAAAGCACTCAGTTTAGGCCCATGGATGTATAATATTATTTTTATATACAGCAAGCATTTCTTGACTAATAAATGCCTGGAGGAAAAGAGGTGGCTTCTGTTTGATTATGAAATGCACAGACCACAAACATCAACGTATTCAAATTCAGTATATTTTATGAAACAAATGTTCTCCAGACTGACCAATTAGCATGAAGTGGGTGAGTAGTTTGCTGAATTGAACCGTGAAATACTTGCAAAGCCTGATCTCATTCTAGGATCCCTCACAATCTGACCGAAGCACATCTAGGAGCAGTCAGGGGGAGGGAAAAAAAGGGCCTAAAGTGATTTAGTTTACTCTTCAGAATCTGACATTGTTAGCCGTGACCTTTTGTGATGTCATGAAAAGCAGGGAAAATGTCCACAGACAGGCACCTCTCCGTCACTTCCCTGCTGCAGGGCCCTTCGATAGCATGGCAAATCTTTTTTTTTCATTCCTCTCTTTGTGTGCTGCTGAATATAGAACATCATGGATGTTCTCATCGGCCACATGAGATGCAAGGGAGATTCTTTCCAAAAGCCAAGAGAGCCGAGGGCGCGGACAGCAGATGTAAGAGGGGTTCCCATAACTGTCAATTTTCTGGATGTTTTGCACTGGAAACAGAGGAGGTGCTCTTTGATTGATCGGTCCATGCAGTATATAAAGTGGAGGAATTCTTACCCTCTCTGCTGTCAGACTGACCGGCATCTCTCAGCATTTCTCAAGGCTGCTAGCAAAAAAACTGTTTTCATTTTCTGAAGGGTCCAACTCTTTTGGGAATAAAGAGATATTGTTGCAATGCCAGAGCCCACCAAGAAAACTGGTAAGCATTATGCCTCCCAGCTTCTGTTTTACTCTTTGCTGCCCAATTCCACTTATTATTGTACATACCATGCCTCTTGGAAAATGATCACGCTAATTAAGGAGTACTGCAAAAAGAAGAATTCCTATTGTAATAGGCATGCAGTCAAAAATTTAAGGCAATCTGATTAAAGCAGTGACGAAAACTGGTACTGGTTTACTGTATCAGAGAGTTGAAAAAATTCCTGAACGAGTCAGTGGTTGAGCATATATTGCACTACTCCAGCACTATAAAGTATACCAACCTGAATACTCATTCTGGTCTGAGTGTCTGTTTAGAAAACTAGAATTTCTTCAGGTTTTTATATTTGTTTTATCTTATTTTGCAATGGTGAATATTTGTTTTTATAAACTTTTTTTATTGATTTTAAACTCTGTTTTCAGTAGTGACAACAGGTAATAATGCACAATGTCTGTCTGGGATATTCATATTATTTATTGGTTTAGGTTTTCTCCCTGGTATAGATCTCTATGTTAATGGTTTAGATGCTATCAGTATGGGAAGAATAATTACAAATTTCATCTGGTTCTTGGGGTTCTTTTGCAATGGTACATTTTTTTTTTTTATAAATTTTTTTTATTGATTTTAAACTCTGTTTTCAGTAGTGACAACAGGTAAAAATGCACAGTATCTGTCTGCGATATTCATATTATTTATTGGCTCAGGTTTTCTCCCTGGTACAGATCTCTATGTTAATAATTTAGATGCTATCAATATGGGAAGTATAATTACAAATTGCATCTGGTTCTTGGAGAAATGGCCTTGAAGAAGGCATAGGGAAAATCCAGGATCCTATTTTTGAAAAGCTTCTCCTATATGGTGAAACTGTAGTAAGAATGTCCTTAAATTTGCATTAAAGCAAAGCTTACCTCTTTTGCATCTTTTGAACTAGTGCATTGGTTTGCTTTTAGTATGTATCAGGCCACTATACTATATTAATGTGGAAACATTCATATGACTGGCCTGGCAACTGGAACAATACAATAGCCTAGCATTTGCCACCCTCTAGAAAAAAAGTGCAGAGCACTTACTTGTCTGCTAGAAATGCAACTGTTCTTCCTGTAGTAACTGTAAATGGGAGCCCCTTAACTTTATTGCATTTCAAATCTTTGTAGATCTCTTTGCAAGTCTGTAGATTACCTTGGAAAGGCTCATGATCTATTAAAATATCTGTTTGGCAAACAGCCAGATGCAGAGGCGTGTCTGATAGCTCATCTTTTGAAGGATGTCGTGCTTTTTAATATGCTTAGGAGTAAAAAGATCAGGGCATGGCTTCTATATTTTGGACTGGAACATAAAAAGAAGTTTCTTTTTCACTAAGGAGGCGTCTGGCTATTTTTTTTTTTTAATAGCTGTTGATATCTTGCTTCCCCTTTCATTTTTTAAAGGATAGACCTCCTACTCAGTTCTGTCCTAGTGCATTGGATCTTTTTTCATGCATTTTGATGGCTTTGAGAGGATCTCTTTGCCAGATAGTTTAGCATAAGAGATTTGGGGGAGTTTAGTGGGGCATAGAGCCTCCTTCCCCCTAGTCACCACAAGTCTCACAGCAGCATCTCTGAGCAGAGGGGTCACAGGGGTAGAACTATTATTTCCTTAAAGGGAATGCTATGCTGCGTAATGCAGTACATCACAGGAAAAGTAAAGTAGACACATGGTAATATTACCGTAGAGGTCTAGAGATGGATGGAATCACATCATTTGTCATCGGCAACCCAAACTGAAAATCAGTGGTTTCAAATCAGTAATTTCAATTTTGTTCTCCTACAGTAATTTTATTTTTTTTTGGAAGCATTGTAAGGGCTAAATTACATTCAGAGATGGCTTAGAGTAGTCAATAGGGATTTTAAAAAGCTCTTGCCTAATGCTTTTTGCTATTACCTTTTACAAAGCTGTAATTATAATGTATGAACTGCATACTGGGGAGCTGATTTGTCAAAGATTTTTCCTACGGACATAGACTGGGGGAGTAGCCTTCACTAATCAGGCCCCACTGTGTTGTAGACTCACACACCTGTGTTGCTTTTGTAGCCATGATCAAGGACTGGATTACCCTCCTCTTTACTAAATTACTGCAACTGTGTTTTTCCAATATTGTAGAACTTGGTGCCTTTTCAATGACTGCAACACTGCTGCATTCACTGGTTAAATCACTAATGGTTTTTTTTTTGGGAGGGGGGGATTTGGAATTTCTGCCTACCTGTCCAAAGAATGCCGAAAGTGACTTGCAACATTATTAGGATTTAGATATACAATAATGCCACCAGAGACTTCTGTCCTCCTCTAGCCAAACAATTTTTATTTTATTAAACATTATTTCTAACTCGCTCCTTCCCAAGTTTCTCAAGGGCGGGGAAACAAGATAACACCAGATCCCATTATGTATCAAAAGTTTGGTAAAAAAAAAAGCAAGTTTTTAATCGTTTCTTGAATGTATCAAGCATTGGGCAATAGCATGAGCTGTTGGGAGATTAGAATATATTTTGGGTTTCATTTATTCAAATGGCACTGATGCTGGAATGCATCAAATTTCTCAGAACTGCACCAATGCCAAACCGGTGCGTACCTCAGGAATCATGCCGTTTGACTTTTATTGGAATAATGGAAAGGAATCATTACTCCCAGGTGTGTTTGTTTTTTTGCTTTCCCTCCACCGGTGTTGACAGACTCCGATGATGAGTTTATTTGCTGGCCATACTTAGTAGTGGAGGACAATGACAGATGAAGCACATCGCCAGAAATAGCCACACCAAGTGCATGTATTAACATGAGACCGCAGCCAGCATGCGAGGCTGCCAGCCAACACCTTTCTAAAGTATCTCATCTGAAGGCATCTTATGTTTCCTTTCTGAACGACCCGCCGTAGGATGGGATGCGTGCTCTGCAGCAGGTTCCCTAAACCCACTAGAAATGTGAAGGAAAGTAAAAGAGGAGAATGCAATACAGCCATTGGCAAGTATAGGATAGGCGTTAGATTTACATGAAAAGCAAACCTGGTTCAGTTAAAGGTCGACATGGCATGCAGATACATAGGGCAAATACATTACAAATCTCACTGAAAAAAATGCTGGAAAATCTGTAATTATATTATTATTTTCGTTTTGTGCAAGCTTTGAAAGAACTCTGTGCAGTCCTATATATGCACGTATATGACTGCATGGAGAACCTCTATAGTATTTTATAACCTGTGCATATCACACGCATGCAGATTATAAAATATGCGTATGTCCACGCCCCATTGCATATGCACATTTATATGCCTGCATGCAAATATCTGCAATGCATTGAAAGAGCGTATTTCAGTATACTGAATGTGCGTACTTTTTCTACCTATTTTATAAAGATTCATGCATATATTTGATGTGTGAAAAAAAAATGACTTGCTCGCGTACAACCCTGATTTATGCATGTAGGTTGGCATTTTTTTTAAACCTGCGCATGTAATTGAAATCACCAGTTTTCCAGTTCTTCCACCAGTTTGCCCAGTCCTTCTCAAGGTCTTTGAGACCTTCCTAGTTCTTCAGCCTCAGCTTCCAAACTTCACCCAGACCTCCCACTCAACCAATAATTTAGAATGGACGAGTTTGATGTCAATTGCGCAAGATAATTAGCAGGTGTAAAATGGCACAAATAATTAACCACATGTACTTACATATGAAATAGCAACTTACATGCGTAACTCTTGGCCCTGCCTCTGTACACCCCCGGACTACCTCTTTTGTATGCACATAGATGTGCGCAGGAAAGTGAAAATATGTGCCTATGTTTGATGTCTATAAAATAGCATGTGCACAAGTACAGGCTACTTATGCGCATATTTGCTAACTTTGACACGCATAACTCTTTGAAAATTCCCCCTCCCCCCATACTTTTACTATGCCACGTTAGATTCTTTTTACCCTAGAAAGGAAGTTCTAGAGCAAGAGGTTATGATATGAGATTTAAAAGACATTGAATAAGGCAACATAAAAAAATATTTCTCCATGCAAAGAGTGGTAGATGCCGCTCCTCTGCACCTCATCTCCCCACCCCATTTCTCCCCAGTGGAGGTAGGGGAGGTAACAGAATTCTAGAAAGCCTGGGATAAGCCCAGATGATCCTTAGTTGCAAAGAAGTGAAGGGAAAGAGATCAGTTGGGGTCGACAGCATTATAGCAGGAATGAAATTGGGCAGGTCTAGATGGGTCTTAGCGGTCTTCATCTGTCATCATATTCTGTGTTTACCTGACCATCTTTATAACATCTTAACATTTTTCCTTCCTGTGAAAACCGGATTCTTTGGGGTAGATTTTCAGAGCCCTGCTCGCCTAAATCCGCCCAAAACCGGGCGGATTTAGGCGAGCAGGGCCCTGCGCGCCGGGAAGCCTATTTTACATAGGCCTCCCGGCGCGCGCAGAGCCCCGGGACTCGCATAAGTCCCGGGGTTCTCGGAGGGGGGCGTGTCGGGGGGCGTGTCGGGGGGCGGGCCCGGTCGTCGCGGCGTTCCGGGGGCGTGTCGGCAGCGTTTTGGGGGCGGGTACGGGGCGTGGCTACGGCCCGGGGGGCGTGGCCGCACCCTCCGTACCCGCCCCCAGGTCGCGGCCCGGCGCGCAGCAGGCCCGCTGGCGCGCGGGGATTTACGTCTCCCTCCGGGAGGCGTAAATCCCCCGACAAAGGTAAGGGGGGGGTGTAGACAGGGCCGGGCGGGGTGGGTTAGGTAGGGGAAGGGAGGGGAAGGTGAGGGGAGGGCAAAGGAAAGTTCCCTCCAAGGCCGCTCCGATTTCGGAGCGGCCCTTGGAGGGAACGGGGGGAGGCAGCGCGGCTCGGCGCGCGCAGGCTATACAAAATCGATAGCCTTGCGCGCGCCGATCCAGGATTTTAGTGGATACGCGCGGCTCCGCGCGTATCTACTAAAATCCAGCGTACTTTTGCTTGAGTCTGATGCGCAAGCAAAAGTAGGCTGATCGCGCTTCTTTTAAAATCTACCCCTTTATGCGCAGCGATACCTTTTTTTGGGTCAATATGATCATTTTCCAGAAATGATCTTGGGCCTGAGGTTTTTTGGGTTTTTTTATACCACATAGGTCTAAAAATGTGAGCTATAGGATTCTGAAAGCTCATGCACAACCTCTTAGGACAATTCTTATGTGGGTCCAATAAAAGATATCACGGGGTCACAAGAACCCTAAGCTCAGCCTAGCACATGTGGCAAACCTTTTCCATTGCTGTGCCAGCCAGCCATTTACCTGTGTTATGTGGGCATGGGAAACTGGACAGACCAAGAGGGCATCTATCTTTCCCCCTCTGCAGGTACAGTATCCATAAGGTAAAGCAGGTGCAAACTCTGTGTGGTACTGCAGTATCCACTCGCCAGCCAGCTCCCAATTTTCAAAGGGAAGTTTCCTTTAGAAAATTCTTTTGAAGACCGTGCATATATTTTTAAAATATTGCTCCTCCCCTCAAAACTACATGGCTTTGACAGCCCATTGGATTTCTTTAAATGCTGCTTCACCACAGTTAGCATCCTCCTCCTCCTCCTCCTTATCGTCTTCAAACAGCTGTAGTGTCACGAAGGCCTTGGACGTTTCTCAGCAGCACACTGGGCTTTTTCCAAGGCTGACTCCAGAACGAAGCAAGCACAAACAAGATCCTGCAGAATTCAAAGCAGCCAACAAAGGCATGGCAGCTACTCCTGTATGACCTTTTCCCGGGCTTTTTCATTTCAGACAATAAAGAAACATTCTGTGTTCACATCAGATGGAAAACATATGTGTCCCGTGTTTTGCATTTGCAAATAACTTACTTGCTTTTTCTTACTCAAAAGCAAGGGCATATGGAAGATGTCTGTCTGTCTGTTAGCCATAAAATGGGCACCCATTCTCAGATACTCTTCCGAAGGGGGCCAAAATCTGACAGAGCTGCAAAGTGGAAATGACCCGTCAAGCCCCTCATCTGAAACAGAGAGTTGTTCCACATTTTGTATGCTGGAGAGACTTCAACAGCAATCAGGGGAAGGAGCGGTTTACCTCCCTGATGTTCTACTTGTAAAAGTTCCTTTTGAAGAGTCAAGTTGAGACGTGGGCGCTGACAAGTGTCTGGCCGAGTTACTCATCACTCTTCTACGACTGCTGAATTACCAACTGGGTAGACAGAATGAAAAATTACCACATAAAGCTCTCAGGAGGTGCTTGCCCTGTCAGCAGGCTCTCAAATGCTTTATATCAGGACCAGGAATGTCAAGCCTGTTAGACTTAGAGCATAGAAACATAAAATATGATGGCAGATACATGATCTTAAGGTCCATCTGGTTTCAGTATTCCCTCTTATTTGAAATAGTGCAGATCCAACTTGAACTCAAGCTTTATCTTCATTTCCCCCACAACTAAGGATCCTCTGTGCTTGTCCCATGCTCTATTAAATTCTGATATGGCTTTGTTTTTGCTAGGTTGCTGTTCCATACATTCCCCCTTCCTTCCCTGATCTTACTCTTCTGTCCATTCCATTTAGTCTCTCTCGCTGTGTCCCTCTTGTCCTAGAATTTCCACTCTGATGGCAAAAATGCTCAAAGCTTGTGCATTGTTTAAACCTTTGAGGCATTTGGATGTATGCATCATAATCATTCCTCTTTCACCTGTTAATACTCTGGCCCAGTTTGCAAAGAATCCTAGGATGCAAGGGATGGAGATCAGCTTTGCAGTAACTGCTTTGCAGTAACTGCTTCAACGGCAGGGGAGAAGTAACTGCTTCAACTGCTTTGCAGTAACTGCTTCAACGGCAGGGGAGAAGAAAAAAGGGTTCACACTCACAAAGCGGGGAGTAGCTGGCTTGTTACGGCGGTTACTACCCCAAACCAAATGTGCCTGATACTTCACTTTCGATGCATATCCAGCATGGCTCTCTGCTTCAACAGCATGGGAGAAGAATAAACTGATACCTCAAGCATATCCAGCATAGCTCCCTGCTTCAACAGCAGGGGAGAAGATAAACAACCAATAAGGGCTGTATAACATAGTCTGAGTAAAACAATAAGCATGGTGTAGCTTGCTTATTGCGGCGGTTACTACCCCTACTACCCCTCACTTATCAGCTAGATATTCACTTGGATGCAGCTCCATCACTGCTTTCTACATTAATGGTGGGGGTGGAAAGGAAATAGAACCAAGAGCTAAGAGAAACAGATAAGTATGAGAGAAAAAAGTGTGTGAAGCTTGCTGGGCAGACTGGATGGGCCATTTGGTCTTCTTCTGCCGTCATTTCTATGTTTCTATGTTTCTATAGGGTGATGCAGACAGTAAGGCTGTTAGTGTCGCTCCTGGCAGCCTTGATGGTGAATATACATGTATTATTCTACAATGATGCCACCTTCTGTTCTTTGAGATTATTAATGAGGGGTGGGTTTGATTTATAAAAGTGTTTATCCTAGTCAGAAAAGAAGAAAATCCTTGATAAATCAGGCTCAGAGAGGTTCCGTAGGGCAGGGTCTCCCAGCCCTCTCCTGGAGGCACACCTATCCAGTCGGGTTTTCAGGATTGCCACAATAAATATGCACGAGAGAGATTTGCATATATGGAAGACCCAGTGCATGTAAATCTCTCTCATTCATATTCTTTACGGATATCCTGAAAACTTGACTGGTTAGGTGTGCCTCCAGGAGAGGGTTGGGAAACAGTGCCCTAGGGTCTGCTGAAGGATCTGTTTAATGGATCCTTGGTAATGGCAATGGTTCTGGAAAAGAGAGGATGTTGTCCTCTTTATAAAAGTGGTAGTAGGGAGGAGGGTGGAACCCACAGGCCAGTTAATCTGACCTTGGTGGTGTGAAAGTTAAGCGGCGACCACTGAAGGAAAGAATAATGGCTTATTTTGAATCCAGCAGGAGGCAATATTGTTTATGAAGAAAGTAAATCGTAGGGAGAGCTCCAGTGCTGGGAAAAACCACCAATACCAGCTTCTTTCAGCTTTTTTGCTACCAATATTTGTCTGCTATAGATGGTAGACTCTCTACTTCTAGGGCACCTGGATTTGGAAGGTTCCTATTAAAGATATCATAATCTTCAAAATACGATACCCACTTTTTCATGGGACCAATATAGCAGGAAAAAGTTTAGTCAGTATTACTGAGTCAATTTTAAACAGTGTGGAGGACAATTTTCAAAGCGATTTTCATGGATAAAAAGTGTTTTACTTGCATAAATTGGCTTTCTAATATCATTCACCCTCATGATGGATAAAAGTAGCTGCAGAGGTGTTCCTGGGGCTTGGGTAGGTTGGAAAAGGAAAAGTCCATGCATACATTTCATTTTCAAATCTTTTCAAGCAAAAGTCTGCCAGCTCAAAAAGCAGGTACAAGTGACGACGCATACTTTGTACCCATGGCAATTTTCAAAGGGAATGTGTGCACATTATCTCCCCTTTAAATACTGGGGCCAAGACGATGGACTTTGCACCAGTGTGGGCACTTTGAAAACTGCCCTCATGATGGCCTGAGTTGTCCCTAATTCAGTGGGCCAGGGCTGCATGTACCATGTAGAAGATCTGGGTCCAATTTCCATGACCTGGCTTCTGCTTATTGAGCTAGCAGGGCTTGAGGTTGCCGCAGAGGCAGCGTTAATGGCCCCCTCCTGGGGTTGAGGCGCAGTGACAGCTGGAAGTGGGATGCAGAGCGCATGTGCCTTGGGATCCGAAGCAAACCATCTTCATCCTCAGTGCTGTCACTGTAATTTGCTGAGTTATCCAGGAAGGAGGGTAGACAATAAAGGGCATCAAAACACAGAAACAGAATATATGATGACAGATCAGGAACGTTAACGTCCATCGCGTCTGCCCAGTTTTCTTTGCAATGTAATGCAGTAGGCCCTGGTTGATCTCTGCTTTTCCTTTCACTTTTTGGCCAGTGGGGATCTTTTGCACCTATTCCATGTTTTCAAATTTGTTACTGTTGTTACTTCCACCAACTCCACTGGGAGGTGTCTCCATGCATCTCCCATCCTTTTCATGAATAAAGAGTTTTTATTATTACCTCTGTGTCTATCCCCTTGGCGCCATACAACATGTTATCCTTTCCTGAAAGATGGTGTGGTTCTTGTACCTTATTTATGCCTTTGAGGTGTTTAAATGTCTAACATGCCCCCCCCCCCACTCACCCCACCATTTTTCCCCTTCTCTAGGATATAATCATATTATATATCTCATAGGGCAGTGGTCTTCACTAATTTTTAAAAGGGGGGGCCAAGAGGCTGGAGAAGGGCCAACAAATTTTCCTGCACAGGACAACACTACTGACTGGCATGTACCAATGACACCTCTCAACCTCCTCCTTTTTTTCTTAACCCCTTCCTCGTTATGCCACCACTCTCTCTCTCTTTCTCAGTCTCACTCCATCCTGTGCCACCCTTCTCTCTCTCTCTCAACCCCAACTATCTTGTGCCATTTTTATCTCTCTCTCTCTTCCTCTCTCTCAGACCCTCTCCCCTTGTACCACTTACTCTTTCATTTCCCTCTACCTTGACCCATCTTTCTCTTCATCTCTCTCATCCCCCGCTACCTTGGCCCATCCCCCTCTCTCTCATAATACCCTATACCTTGGGCTACCCCATCTCTCTTAACCCCCCTCTGCCTTACGACATCACTCTCTCTCTCTCTATTCTCCTACCTTGTATGATCACTTTCTCTCAACCCCTTTATCTTGTGCCTCTCTAATCCTCACCCCACCTCACAGCTACTGCTTCTTTCCCCCAAAGCAGCAGCTTTTCTCCCCCCTCCAAAGAAGTAGCTTCTCTCCGCACCACCCCATCCCACAGCAGCTGCTTCCCCCCCCCCCCCCACTCCACTGCACATTTACCTTGTATTATGAATAAACATGGCTCAGATAAGTTACGTTTTGAATTCACCAAGACCATTTACAGATGAGGCTCCTGATTAACCTGGGTGAGACGGCCTATAGAGGTTTGAAATCTAGTTCAACAGCAGCAGCCACTTGTAGCAAGGATTCCACCTGTTCATAGCCATCTTCCAGCACCGTGGAGAACAGTGGAAATGCCTGCAGAGATATTTCCAGGGAAAGGTTGTCAATTGGCCCAACTCTTCCAGTGCTCAGATCAGACCTAGCAAGCTGCTGGCACCTGCTGCAATCACACCACTTTTATCTCCATCTCCTGGCATGAGATACCTGGGCCAGTGCGTGAGCTCTTGGAGTCTTCCCAGGCACTCGCCAGCTTAAAGGTGCAGGCACCACTCTGCTGGTCAACAAAACAACTGCCTGTTTGACATATTTTCTAAAGCTGGGCCCTGGGGGCTGAAGGACTATTCTAGCCACTTGAGCGTGATTCACTGTGGGGACAGGCAGGGACTAGGCCCTTCCCACCATCACAGTTGTGGATTGCGGTTCCCACACTTTTTCCTGCTTCTCTCTGGCTGTGGGTTGGCTAGTGGCCCCTGGGCCTAACCTTGAAAAACACTGTCATAGGTTTTTTGGGTTTTTTTTATACAGATCCTGCACCATTTTGGTAGCCTTTTTTTTTTTTTGGTCTGCCTGTACTCTGTCCATATCTTTTCAGAAGTATGACCTCCAGAACTAAAACATAAAACTCTAAGTGAGGTCTCACCATTGACCTTACAGCAACATTATCACCTCTTTTTTTTTTTCTACTACATACGCCTCTTCCTGTTCATCCTAGTATCCCTCTGGCTGTGGTCACCCCCTTGTCGCACTGTTTTGCTGCCATGAGATCATCAAATATGATCACCCCACATCCACCCTTTTACAGTCCTCCATATAGGGATGGATTTGTTCTTTTGTTGCCCGAAGGCGCTGTTGTTGCCTGCTGCCTTCCCTGCCCCCCCCCCACAGCTGACCCTTTGGCCTCTATTCCCGCCCTCTGGCCTCAATTTCTCCCATCCTTTCTCTGACCCCCCATCTTTGTCCTCAATCCCCCCCCCAGCCAATAACTGCCCTCCATTTGACCTCAATCTGTCCCTTCTTGTCTATGACCCCCCCCCCCCTTGTCCTCAATATCTCCCCTTCCCTCTTCAGTTTCTTCCTCCCCACCGCACACTACACTATTTTCCCATATCAGCTGCCAGCTCCAGTCTCAGCTCCTTTCTCGGTTCTTCCCTGTCAATCCTGCAGGTCTGGGCCTGGCTACTTCTACTAGTGGGGGCCTAGGAATCCCTGGTGGCTTTACAGCAGAAGTAAAGGGGAGTCATGAGATCTTCAGAGGAGCAGCAAGAGAGAAGCCAGTCAGATCAAGGGGGAATAGGGTGGCAAGATTAGACGTTGGGACAGAAGGGAGCAAGAACTATGCCTCCCCCAAACTTGAGCTGCCCTAGGCTTAGTGTGGCTATTGAGAAATCCAGGCCTGGAGAGGGTGAGGCAGCAGAGAGGATGCTGGGGAAGGGGAATAAGTGGCAGGGGGTGGATGCTCATGCTCCTTCTTGCATCACCATCCCCTATCTCAACTCCCATCAAAACTGACATTCACACACCAATATTCAGTGCCAAACCCTTCTCTCTCATATCTAAATCTATATCTGTCATTAGGGCCTGCTAGTCTGGAATTTTTCACCTAGACCAGTGGTATTCACTTCCAGTCCTCAAGGGTTGCAAATAGGTTTTTCAGGTTATCTGTATTGAATACGCATGAGATAAGATTTGCAAACAATTGAGGGAGTGTGCATGGAAATCTATCTCATTTTCATTAGGGATATCATGAAAACCTGACCTATTTGTGGCCTTTGAGAACTGGAAGTGAAACCACTGACCTAGACTATGAGGGCTTGTACTTACTGCCTTTCAGATATTCCCCCTTCTCTTATTTCCTTTTTTGTGTGTCCTCATATTAAGCTTCTCCTCCTTTGGTTTACAGATAGCCTGGTATGATACACACTTCTATGTTGTTCCCAGCTATCTTCAGTTATTTATTGAAACTGACAGCTTCCATCTACCACCCTTTCCCCCCCCAAATCTAGTTTTGAACTTTTTTGAATGTATGCTCTGAATCGTTCACTTAGGATCTTGATGCTTCTCTCCGCCAAATGTTGGCTGTCTTACCTGTATAGTCTTATCCCTCTCTGCATTGCCCCAGCTCACCAAATAGCCAAAACCCACTTCTTTTCATCAGCTCTTGGTCCATACTTTGCAGATCTCAACGTGATTTAGTCTGTGCTTTCCATTTCCAGATGCAAGTAATATCTTTGAAAACCCTGCTGTTCATGCCTGCCAGCCGAGACCCTCTCTCCTAATTGCTTGAGCTCATTCTGTATTATACTCACTTGGTTTTTAGCCAGGTAATTTGTCCCCAAATGAGTTTCCGACTACTTCATTTTCCCTTCCTTGTGTTCCAGCAAGACCGAGAATGTGATCTGTATCCCAGTTAGCTGAGGATCCCACTAAGCATTTGACCTTTTTCCTCTCTCCAATCCTGATAACTGAGTCACCCACCAAAAGGAGTTTCTTCCTGCTTTGGGATCTCTTGTCATAGTGCTTGGCTTCCCTTTTACGGTGGGACTCCTCTAACTGTCACTAGAGCAGACACCTTTTTGGGACTCTCTTCTATTTCCAATGCCATGAAGGCATTCTGTACTATGGGTATCATCTGGAGGACATTCTCCGACTTACAGGTCCTATCCTACCAGAACCAACACTTATCCATCTACCCCTTATCCTCTGAATTATTTGCTGGAGCACGTTCTCTCTTGGTCTCATTTGTGGATAATGATGTGCATGGGGAAAACCTTTGTTTCATGTTGTTTTTAATTTTGTACTGTTTCTTTTTTTGTTTCATTTTGTTTCTTTTCAGCATTTTTCATGCATTAAAATGCAAAATTGAAATGAAATTGTATTGATTTTCTGTCATTTTGGATGAGAAAAGAAAAGTGAAACAACAAATGTTGTCATTTTCCTATTTGAAAATGACAGCACATCCCTATTTGGGAGACATGTCTCTGTTTTACAGGCCTTTTCCTACCAGAATCCATTGTCAGCCATCTATTTTCTTGTCTTCTGGATTCTTTATGAGAATCGTGGTAAATGTTCAGGATTCTGGATATTATTGGAGGCAGCTGTAGATCTGGCCAAATTCTTCTTGAGCTGAATCATCTCCTTTCTCAGAGCTGAGAGCTGCATACAGAAAGAATAACTCTGAAGCCACCAGGACTAACTAAGGATAAAGGCCCCACAGTTATTACACTGTATAACTCTCATGATATGTAATCTTTAATTTCTGTTTAGAGTTTTCTCTTTTATAATGTTTCATTTTATTTTCCTCTACAAAACTGTCCCTTGTAAATTTCCCAGTAACGATAACACTTTTTCTAGTTAAGCAAAGTTAAAACATAAGTCCTTTAAATAATGTATATAAGGAAAACAGATTTTGACTCCATCATCAGGGCAATTCACTTGAGCCAGGATCTGAGAGAAGCAAAAAAAGGTCAAATGCTTTGTGGGATCCGTTTTGTAAGGCAAAGCGAGTACTATGCAAATTTTAATAAGCTACACGTAAACAAGCATTTAAATTAGAAAAATGTTAAGAGCAGCTTTCAAAAAGCAATTGTAAGTCAAGCCCCAGTTTAGGATTTGCCTCACTTCCCCTCCTCCCTGCCCTCCCCGCTCCTTAATCATAAACGGTGGCAATCAGGATCAGGGCAGTGTGAAGCTGAGGTATGAAACCAGGTCAATAAAAAAGAAAGCAAGATGTGGATTAAAGAAACATTTACCCTACAAAATACCCATAACCACGAATGCAATTAGTAGCAATCTGCAGAATGCTGTGTTTGTGCTTCTAGTTCCTGTCTACTCTGCACCTGTCCATAAAATAAAAAAAAAAAAAAAAGAACTAGAAAATTCTATCCCTCTCCAAGGCTCTAAAAATATAATGGTAACAAAGATATGTAAAACATGCTGTGCTATTCTTTATCTTGCACAGGGTCTGCTGTTGCTGAGAAAAAAAAGAGTGTGGAAGTAGCCAGTAGCAGCAGGACTGAGTTTACAACCCAGACGGTCCAAAGTGGGGTCCAGGTGAAATGGCAACAGGAAGGCAAGACTGTCAAAACCACCGAGAAAGTGGTGACGAAAACGGAGCACACCCAGAAAACCGTCATCGTTGACAATGTGGTCCAGGAGCATTCTGTGACGAGCGGGGGGTCCAAAGTCAAGTTCGAAAGCAAAGTCCAAGATGGTAGGTTGAAGCAGAACTAAAATCTGTGAAAAATTGCTTTTCACAGCCAAGGTTGCTTTATAGAAACTCTGCTGCTAAAGCTTGTAAGTGTGGAAGGAAGCTGGAAGGCCAAATTCATCAATGTAGTGGCATAATACAAAATGGCTTGGCAGCAAATCTCAATGACCACAAATATCCGTGGTAGTTCATAGATAATTTATTAGCTTTATCAGTGGTATTCACAGGGGGGAAGGGGGCTGTGAATTCAGCTGGTAAGAACCACTGATAAAGCTTTAAAGCTAATAAATGATCTATGAACTATCACAAATGTTTGTGGACATTGAAATTTGTTGCTAAAACTTGTATCCCCATGAATCTTTCCTCTGATATATATCTTCAGATGGACCACATGCTGCGAAATACATACATATATGTGCAAATATAAAATGTACACATATTTGTCCCTCTCCCCGTCCAACCTTATCTTGCCTCCCAAAATGCCCATTTGCAGAGCAGCTAAATAGAGCTAAGTGGTTGTATTTAGCTGCTCAGCAGTGGACAAATATCCCCCCCCCCCGATGAATTTAGCCAGCGAATTCCAAGAAGGTAGATTTTAAAAGGAGCGCGCGCGCGTGCCCATGTGCACGCGGTTACCAGCGCGCGCACAAGGACGCGCTGATTTTATAACATGCGCGCGTTGGGGAGGGGGAAATTTTAAAAAGCGACACGCGGCGACGCGAGTAGGGCTTACCCAGTTCCCGCCCAGTCCGCTTCAATTAAGGAGCGGACTGGGAGGGAACTTCCCTATAACCCTACCTAACCTTCTTACCTTTTCTACTCTCCTCCTCGATCCCTAACCCATTCCTAGCTATAAAACATTTTTTGGTTTTTACCTCGCTGCTCCTTCGGAGTAGCAATAGAGTCTGTACGCTGGCTGGCGGCGCACACTCCCCTGGGACAGCAGCTAATGGCGTTGTCCCGGCCCGCCCCCGCTCCACCCCTCTCCGCCCAGACCCTGCCCCCCCCCAGCCCGCCCCTTTCTTGAGGCCTGGCACTTATGCGCATATCAGGGGTTATGCACATGGCCGGGCCCATTCTAAAATGTGCGTGGCACACGCAAGGCCCGGCCATGCACGTAAGCCTCGAATTTTACGCACACCTCCCTTTTAAAATACAGACCTTAGTGAACTGGCTAAGGGCCAGATTTACTAAGCATTGTTTTACATCTATAAACACAGGACGGGACAAAAACCTTTAGAAATCACATCTGACTGAAAACTGCTCCTTTTGAGCCCAAAATAAAAAAAAAACACAACATAGCCAAATAAGTCAGACTTATCCAGCTAAGTGGCACTGCTGACTATCTGGCTACAGTCAGTGGACACCATTTAGCCGGATAAGTGACTTATCTGGCTAAGTTTTTAGCTGGATAACTCAAGGGTGGGGAATGGGCGGATTGGGGAGAAGTCAAGTTAACCAGATACATTATCTGGTAAACTCCAATATTCAGACTTAGCTGGATAACTTATCTGGTTAACACTGGTTGGACCACAGGGCTGTTTTAAAGTTAGCCTGATAAATTTAACAGTATCCAGCTAACTTGCTGAGCTGCAGAGTGGCTGAATATGGACCCTTTTGTGACTCTAAAAAATACTATATTGGTCATTCTTTATCTAAAAAAATTGATAATCTACTGCTCCAATAAGATTCATTTCTCTTCCACCTCGTTCTACTCCACTCATTCTCATTAAGCCATTTTTGTATAAATACAGATGACTCAGTGAATTGACCTCAATTTTCAGCTCTAAATCACTCGTCCATATGTAGTTCAGATGGATAGTAAATAAAATTTATTACCACCTGAAAGTCATTATATGGCCTAAGTGAAAAGAATTGCTGATCTTGGTCCTGTTCACAGTGGACAGAGATCTACATCACACACACACACAAATTTCACACTAATTGGCTTCATTGTTGTCTCAGAAGACAGGCATACGACTATATAGACATGGAGATGAATTACCATCTCAGTCTTAAAGTAGAATTGAGAGTCATTGGCAGGGTAATAATGCCACTGCCTGTGTTGTAGATAAATGGAAGACTTCAGGCTTCACCACTATCATTCTGACACCTTTCTTGAGCACTGACAAGTTTTATTTATGAGAAAGATGGGTGAAAATGTCATGATGCACAATTGTAATCTAAACTCCAACTGTTATGTGGGAGAAAAAGTCAGTGCTCATTTTGGCAGAGAATTCAGTCAAATTGACATGGTAAACGAAACGTGGCCTGCAGATTTTTGCTTTTGGTTAGTAGTTATTATTTTACTAACATATTTTATTATGTACTGTACTGCTGTTGTTTATAATGCTTTGTACACTGTTTCAGGCAACTTTCAAAAGTCTGGGGAGGTGGTACATAAATGATAAATACATGAAATGAAAAACGATATAATGGTTATATAAAATGATGTCATATGCAAAGTAATGCAAAGTGACATAACTGATGCTGGCCTCAGGGCCACCTGCACCATTTTAAACAGAGATCAAGGCAGGAGTGAGAGGATATCCCTCCTGATCTTTACAGCACAGGGACTTCCCTGGTCCCCTCAAATAAAAGTTGTTTGATAAGTCTGGATAACTTGGTAACAGTATACTTTCTCCTAGTGTGATACGTATTTAAGAGAGAAAAAAAAACCCCAACAACTGAATACACAATTGGTAATGTTATAGTCACACAATCTGCAAACTAGGAAGTTTTCTCCTCTCCCATCCTAGCAAGGTACTCTGTAGAGATGCTCCCGCCACTGGGACCTTCCCTGTATTGGTACCTGAGCAAGAGTTCAGATTTTTTCCACTTCAGGCAGAGGTTTTTACTATTCTGTATGCAAAAGAAAACCACTTTCTGGTTTAAGCTTCGTCAGTGCTGAGGAATCCTCTAAAATACACACCGTTAGCTTCCACTACCACTCCCCAGAGCAGGAACTGTTGAGGTAAATCCACAAACCTGGTAGCCTTCCTCTGTTTCAGCCTGCAAATCCAACTAAAACCTCTCTTACAGAACAGAAGAATTTAGTCACTATTTTCCTCTTCAAAGAGATTGCCTTTGGGTTCTCACCCGCTCAGGATCCTCCTGGACCCAAGGCTCTTCTCTTGTAGACCTGAGGGCTCTGACTTTGAGCCTCAGCCACCTTTCCTGGAGAAGAGCTAGAAAGGAAAGAACAGAGAACCACTGATTACCTCTGTTATAGACTCTAATCTCATGACCCAAGAAACCTCCCAATGGCAAATGTCTGAACCATCAACTATACACCTACAGGTAGATTTTTTAAAAATATGCGCATGCGTCCACGCTGGCATGCGCATGTTATAAAATCCAGGCCAGCATGTGCATGGGGGTAGATTTCCCCAGTTTACGCATGGTGACAAGATCGGGCCTCCTCCAGTTCCCTCCCAGTCCACTCGTGAGCTGGCATAAGTTGCACGTGCCAGCAGGCTGCTGGCACGCGATCCTCCGGCGCAGCAGCAAATGGCTGCTGTATGGCGGCCTCAAGCTCCACCCTGCCCTGCCCCCGGACTTCCCTTCCCTGCCCCCAGGACCGCCCTTTGATAGAGGCCTGGCTCTTGTGCGCACATTGGGGGTTACGCTCGTGGCTGAGCCTCTTCTAAAATACGTGCAGCGTGCGCAAGGCCCAGCCACACGCATAGCCCCCGTTTTCCCTGTGCACACGGGATTTAAAATTTAGCTGCTACTCTATGATAGCGGTGTGCATAGACATTTTCAGGTTAATTTTCAAAGGGCCGAGTGTAGAACAGGCCCAGCCATACGTGTAATCCCCGTTACATGCAGAAGTGCCGGGCCCTGAGAAATGGGCTGGCCGGGGGATGTGTTCTGGGTGGGGAGGGGTGGGATGGAGGCCGGCCAGGACAGCGGCCATTAGCTGCTGTCCCGGGGAAGTGCGCGCTGGCGGCGTACGGAAATTACTTCTGCTCTGAAGGAGCAGTAAGTAGTAAAATAAAAACATTTGGGGTGGCTAGGTAGGGGTTAATGGTCAGGGTAGAGAGGGGAAAGGGAAGGCAGGTTAGGCAGGGAGGGAGCTGGGGTAAGCCCAATTGCGTTGCCGCACGTAGGTTACAAAATCCCCCACACATGCGCGAGTCATGGGCTACCCACACATGTGCGCACGGATTTTAAAATCCAGCGCACATGTGAGCATGGCCATCAGATTTTATAACATGTGCACGCTGGTACACGCATGTTATAAAATCGGCGTGTCCATGTACGCGCGTCGGGAACTGCTTGCGCTCCTTTTAAAATTGACCCCTTTTTTTGTTTTGCTTTATTTTTCATTTTGGTTTTTTTTAGTGGGTTGTTTTTCATTCTTTTGTTTGTTTCATTTTGTTTATTTGAAGTCAAAAACATAAAACAAACAAACAAAAAAAAGAAAAAAAAAAAAAGTAACAAAAAAATTGTCCCAAGCCCCACCAAAAAAAAACCCAAAACAACCCTCATGTGCTCTTCACTGATGCCACCAGCCTCCCCTGGACTCTCTTACTCCATGAAAGTCTCTAAATCAATTTAAATTCTCATGAGGCAGGAATGATCCTCAGTCACTCCTGCCCTGCTGCTGCCGTTCTTTCAAATGGTGCCAGCAGACTGAGGCCAGAGCCATTTGATATAGTGGGGCAGAGGTGACCAGGGTTTGTCCGTGAAGATAAACAGATTTTAAAGACTTCATGGGGTAAGAGGGTCCAGGGGAGGATGGGGGCATCGGGGAAGGGCATGGGAGGGGGTGGCCCTGAGAAACAGGGATTGGAGAACTTTAAAAAATAAAATAAAATGAAATTTTATTAGTATTTCTTTCATTTTTGTTTAAAAATGAAATAAAATGAAAAGAAACATTTCCTTAAAATTGGCCATTTTGTTTCAATGAAAGGACAGCCCTATTTTCTGATTTCATCTCTAAGTATCTGTGGAGACACTTAGGTAACTAACTAAGGGACAAGGGAATTTTAGAACCCCCCCTGAAGGTTGCCTGTACATATTATATACCCTATGAGTTCCAGAAGAAAATGTTCTTTGGCAGAGTCCAAGAATCAAAAAGAACTCTAGCAGTAAATCTGAGGGATTGAAATCAAACCCAACATACCCTGGCATAAGAGTAAGAATCAGTCCTGTCATGAAGTGTGCAAAACAAGCCCATTTGGAGATATTACCCCAAAAGAATATAAATATTTTGAAGTATTTAATAGAGGCTTGTTGCTTTTGGTTTATATTCGGAGATCACGTGGCCTAGTATTTAGATCAATGGTCTGGGAATGAGAAGACATGAGTTCAAATTCTGTTTTATTGTAACTTTTTCTTCTATGCACTTGTTATACTTTTGTAATGTATACTCTTACGTTTTAGCTATGTACGTTATAATGTATTGCTCACCCCTTGTTTTATGTAAACCGACATGATACGAACTTCCGTGAATGCCGGTATAGAAAAACACAAATAAATAAATAAATAAATACTTCTGTTAATGACATTCATTGTGACGTTGAACAAGTTGCATTGCCTGAAACTGCAGGTCATTGTGCAGAGACCTCTACCTATATGTGATTTATTGTAAAGCGAAAAGGACCAGTGCAAAGTTTCTGGGTGACTTCAAAATTTGGTGCCCTCCCCATCCTGACACCACTTCCCTCTATCCAATTAGTCCCTGCCCTTAATGCAATCTCCGGGTCTCCAACACTGCTAAAACGTCTGCTCAGCTCCTCAAATGGACACTGGATAGTTGCCAGGTGTCTGAATGTAGGGAGTGTGAGCTGCCATGTGGCCCTGCCTCCTTCTTTTTACCTTGGAAGTGTGCTCAGGAGGCGGAAGAGATGGGGGCCATGGCATTGCAGGGGGCAGGAATGAGGGACCGAGAAAGCATTAAGGAGGGGACAGCAGCAGATGTTAATTTTGTCACCCTATGCCACTTTCCACTTGGGTTGTATCAGCTCTGAGAAGACAGGCAGCTGGAATATAAAAAAAATATATAGAAAAAAATTAAAACTTCCAAAGACAGATAATCGGAATAATTGAAAATGAAGCAAGAATTTCCAGCAAAACTGAAGAGCCTGCTTTCTGGGATGTGTGCGTGCATGGTCCTCAAATATGCATGGATCAAAGGAAAGCATCCTTGTTAGAATTCTTGTGTTCCCCCAGACATATCCTGAAAATTTAGTGTGGATACGCCACAAAGCAAAAACATTATTAGGGACACATAGGGCAGGGTAAGGGTATTATGCAGAATAGCCTAAGCAAATCTTCAGCCTGGTATTCCCCTCCCCTACCAGCAGCTCTTTCTTCCCACACTCTTTCCAGTACCTGCCGTCTCGCCTCTTTTTCCCCCCTTCCCGTTTCCTTCCTCCTGCCGCACAACATCTGCCCCTTCTTCCACCCCCCCCCCCCAAGTGCTCCCTTTCCCAGCATCCATCCCCCTCTTCTTCCACCTCCAGCATCTATCACCCCTGCCCTCCCTCCCCCTTCCCCACTATCTATCTGGTACCCTGTCTCAGCTGCTGCTCTGCACCACTCATGGGCCAGCACTTCCTGCTGCTGATCTCATGATGCCCAAGATCAGCGGTGGGGAGCTCTGAGCAATGCTTGCAGTCTCTGGGCCAAATCCAGAGAGTTCCCAGGTATGGGCATAGGGAGTGGCACAGAGACTCACACTGCCCTGGCCATTGGCATCTCTTCCAGCTGGTGGGTCCTGGGGATCCTTGCCAGCTATGCTGTTCTGGCCCCTTGACTCTTCTTGTAAATCTTCAGCTGGCAGGGCCTGGAGATCCCTGTCAGTCATGCTGCTCTGCCAGGAGGTTCTTTCTGTGATTCTTTGGCTGTCGGGCCGCATGCAGTGCGGCACAACAGCTTATCCTGCAAGACGTCGGCTGGTAGCCCCAGTGCATCATTTTTGCTACCCTTAAATTTCGGCTCTCTAATTGACCATCTAGTTCACCTAATAGTGAATCAGTCTTGGGAACATGGGCACACACACACACACATCTTATACTGTAAGCCTTCTTTTACTTCAGAAAGTAGGCTAAAAACATTTTTTTACCTTTGCCTTTCCCCCTCCTCCCCCATTATGCTGTCCCCTCTCCCATTCTTTCATCTTCTTCTGACTCTTTTGGCCCAACCGGACTTAGCTGGCTAACTCAACTCCTCCCAGTTACGCCCCGGAATCCTCCTAACTTATCTGGCTAAATTCTACACACCTAACTTATTAGCTGGCTAGAATTTAGCCGGATCTGTGCCCAAATAATCATTTAGCCGGCTAACTTCTGAGTTAGATGGCTAAATGCTTCTGAATATGGACCTCCAGATTTATAACTTACCTATCAATCTTCCTAGGCAACATGTACTGTATAGAGGAAAGCTAGGATAAGTTCCCTCTCTATATTTTCTATGTATCCAATACGAATGGCAACACATTTGTTCCGTGCAGCCAGATGTTTTCGTTTTGCTTTGTAGTATTTTAAGGTAGTAGAATAACTTTGTGTGTGCATTTCATGAGCGGCTGATTGATTTGCAGAAAGAAAAGCTATTACCAGCAGCGGTGAAGCAGCAGCAGCAGCCGCGGCAGCAGCAAGTGAAGGTTAGTGGAACATCATTTCATTTTTAGTGGTTTAAGAGCTTGACTGCATGTGTGTTTTATTATCAAGGTGAAATTTACTGAAGAAAAAGGGAGCTGCTGGATCAGTATGTAACATTAGCTGTTGTACATGAATGGTTTTATTGGTTTAATCTCAACAGTAAAGTAACAGAAACAAAATAACAGGCCAGGCTGTCAAGAACATTGAATAAAACTCAAGTTCATCCAGATATTTATTTGACTTTTATTGTCATAAAATAATCAGTTCACAGTAGAACATATTTAGTTGTAGTAGATCTAATTGTTTGTATCCTGAGGGATACATTTTACCATCTAAAAGCTTGTAACTACTTTCCAGGCTGTTTTCGGTGATCCCAAAAAGGCTCAGCAAAATTTTGAAAATCAATAGGAGCTTGGTGCATGAGTTAAGCTGAGATCACCAGTGGTAACTAAGGACAAAATTCCAGTCATTTTTTTCATAGGTATCTTACAGTAAATTAAAATACATGCATGTTTTGAAATATAACAATTTAAAAGCAGTAAACCATGTGCATGATCCATAGGGACCTTCATTTTCAGTTTATATTTTATTGTCCCCAGGAAATTATCAGTGTTGATTATAATGAACAACAATGAAAGAAAAATCAGTGGGGAAAAAATTTACTTTTTTTCCCCCCACTGATTTTACCAGTGTTGATTTTAATTAATTAAAATATGATAATTTCCCAGAAAAAAACTGAAAATTAAAATCCCTAACTATCCATACCTAGTTTTGAGGAGCTACTCACTGTGCACCCTTGGGGAGAAAAAAAAAGCATGCTAAATTAAGAGCCTTAAGCAAATGGATGGATACAGAATATGTTTTATACTCTGTTCCCTGAGTTTGATTCTGCCAATGATGAAAGGTGATAACCAGAGAGAATGCAGCTACTATGTAGGTATCTTTCTAACTGGTGAACCCTTATTGCAGCTGCCTTCTGACTGGTTAGTTTAACTGGGCACAAGAAAACAGCCTGCTTTCCAGCAATAATTTATTGGCAGGAATTCTCAGAGCCTGTAATGAAATGAACAAAACACCTTTCAGTAACACTGCATGCAAATCTCAGACACGCTTGACACAGATGGATACATTTTCAGTTAAGATGAACTTTGTTGACATAAACTTTCAAGGAATCGCTTGGATAAATTCCCACAACTGCGGTTGACTAGCAGAAGCAGAAATTGAGTGTTCCCAAGAGGGACCTAAGTTTCAGGCTGACATCACCACTTGACGAGATCTTTCATGAATCCAGACATCAAGCAAAGCATTTTTGTCTCCGTGCTATCTGTCTGTCAGAGGGTTAATAAAATGGGACTTCAACACTTGGATGCACATCGCCTACATCTCTCTTAACTTCTGGACCTAAGGCTGCTCTATTACAGCCATATTTTTATACATGCGTAATCAAAAAGTAAGTTGGGTAATGGTAGGAAAGTGATTGCATGATGAGCACTTGCATCTCAAAGATCTCTGTGGGCTAATAAAGGGTATAGAAATAGAACAGTAATAGAACACTGCAACAGAAAGAAAAACAAATTATTGACTAATTAAAGGCAAATGGACTCTCATAGTGTAGTTCGAGAACGTCGCTCACCATGTCTTATCAAATCAAATAATGCTAGCAACTTCTTTCTCTATTAAGAGCAAAATAAGTAATTTATTTACAGTCTTGATATTTTTGTTCCATTTTGAAGCTTAGTCATGGATAAATAAGTACAATGATGTTTCCCACTTATCTGCCTACCAATGGGATGTGAGTTTGTTTCCTAAGGTCCTTTGAGGAGACGAAGGGCTTGGGGTTACAAATAGTCCACCCACGTGCAAAGTCCACGGGGTAATTTGTACTCACAAGCCTTGTATCTACTTTTCAAATGGAAAGCGTGCTTACTGCTTATGCTTTCCATTTGAAAATGGCCCGTGGGTACAAAGGACCACGGACTCTATTTTTTCCTGTGGACAGATTTTTCTTTTTTCAGAAAAACAGCGCATGTGGAGGATTTGAAAATCCAATCGACACACGTTGTTTACCAACTCTAACCCAAATACCCCCCCCCCCCCTTCTCAAGAATGCCTCTCTTCAATTCAGCTAAGAGTTTGTGGGCTATGAAACCCCCACCTGCTTATTTAGGTTAAATAAAGGCAAATTTACAGGCCAACTTACCAGGGTCAGTGGTTTGGAAAATGGTCCTCGGAATGCTACCAGGTGCAGCAGGCTGAGTGTGACTATTAGAATTGGAAACATTCAGAAATGAATTTGAAGCTAGCATTGACGTGTACATATGTAAAATAAGTGTGCCATCCTCAAAATGAGAATGTGTCAGAAAATCCACAAAGAGAGTACGTGGCCTTGAAAGAAGATGTACCACAACATTTTTAAATAATTGTCATGTTAGTCCAATTAACGGTATCTCAACTTGCTAAGCATCTGTCGTTTTCAGGTGAGCAGAAAAGGTCAAGGAAGAAAGCATACTGTATATATATATATATCGCAAAGAGGCTGGAGAGGAAATGAACACTGTATGGCTGTCAGGAAGGGTTCAGCAGTGAGTGGCTTAGCATAAATAAACTAAGATGGAGTCAATGGAGGTGTAAGGAGTATTGTGAACAGGGGAAAATATGGAAAGAGATTTTAAAGTAGTAGTTCTCAACCCAGTCCTCGGAAACCACCCGTTCAGTTTCTGGGTGCTCAAAATGAATATATTTGCATACAACAGTGTATGTAAATACAGTTCATGCATATTCATTATGGATATCCTGAACACCAGACTAGACAGGAGGGTTCCAGGGTCTTGACTGAGGACCATTTCAGTCCAGTTAATGCCATGTTTTTTTTTTTTTGTAATTATATTTTAATTTACTGGACAGAATACCAGCTTATAGATTATATGCCAAACAAAAAGAACCAATATAGAGTTCAGAACAGATTTTTATGATAGAGGTGTTTAAAATCTTGAGAGGTCTAGAACGGGTAGATGTGAATTGGTTATTTAGTCTTTTGTATAATAGAAAGACTAGGGGGCACTCCATGAAGTTAGCATGGGGCACATTTAAAACTAATCGGAGAAAGTTCTTCTTCACTCAACGCACAATTAAACTCTGGAATTTGTTGCCAGAGGATGTGGTTAGTGCAGTTAGTATAGCTGTGTTTAAAAAAGGATTGGATAAGTTCTTGGAGGAGAAGTCCATTACCTGCTATTAAGTTCACTTAGAGAATAGTCACTGCCATTAGCAATGGTTACATGGAATAGACTTAGTTTTTGGGTACTTGCCAGGTTCTTATGGCCTGGATTGGCCACTGTTGGAAACAGGATGCTGGGCTTGATGGACCCTTGGTCTGACCCAGTATAGCATGTTCTTATGCTCTTAATGTATTGCTTGTCAGGGCAGGAGCGAGTGGGGTTCACTCTTTATCTTTTGAAGCACAGGGAGCCCCCATGAAGAGGTAAGTGAGGGTCGGGGATCTCTCCAGCCCCAGCAGTTTTTCCAAGTGGTGGGCTGGGGTTGGAGGGGCCCAGGGTGCCCCAAATGGGCTTGGCTAAACCCGGCTGGGTAGGCCCAAGCCCTGCATCTTCATTTGTGAAGCAAGAGAAAAAGGAGATTGGAGAGGGCTGTGGAGGCCCCATTTTTTTTTTTTGGGGGGGGGGGGGGGATGCAAGAAAGTGCCCGAAGGTCTTGAGGAGGTCCATTTTAGTTCTTTTTTTTTTGTGTTGTGGGATTTTTTCTGGACAGGGTTTAATGGGGGATTTTCAGCTCAGTAAACGAATGAAACTGAAAGAAAAAATGAAGGAAAAAACCCCCCCATGAAACAAAAAAAATGATCCCAAAAATGTTGGGTGGGTGCATCCCTAGTCTTTCGTGGAATAAGGATTCCTAGTGCAAAGAACAAACTACTCCTTCCCTTTCTCCCTTCTCTCCTTCCTCTTCTCTTCCCCTTGCAGCAGGGGAGAAGAGTGCATTTACACCCCAGGGAATCCCTCTCCCCTCCAACCCGAAAAGAAGGGGGCTCTGTCCTAGTGGGCAGGAGAAGGCATTCCCCACATCTGTGACAGATTTCCAGTTTTCCATCTCATGTAGAGCCAGATTCCATCTGCAGCCGGTTGAAGAAATGATCTATTTTATGAAGCTTGTTTTGCCTTTCTGACCGTGGCAAGCTGAAAAGATTATGTTATCGAATGTCGACAAATCAGAATGATGACAAGGGGAAGAAGACAGAGCCAAGACAGGTGGTAACAGTTGGAATTAAATTGAAAATATGCAGACACTTAAAGGGTGTAGGAGAGAATAAGACAACTCCATACTGATCAGCTAATTCCCAGCTGCTTTCTGGTATGTCTTTGGAACTTGTTGCTGGAAGCTGGATTTTTCCAAGACTACTAGCAGTTAAAAAAGTAAATCTGTTGTTGTCAGCCAGAGTTCTGAATTGCATTAAATGCTAACTCAGGCAAGTAATGAACATTAATGGTTCTGTTGATGCATGCAAGCTAGCCTTTCCTAGTAATTAGATGTTTGAATGTAAACCGAGGTGATGTTTCTTACGTGCCCCGGTATATAAAAAATCCGTAAATAAATAAATAATAAATAAAACCATGCTAAATATCTCATTACCTATTATCACAGTGCACAAAATGCTCTGCAGATGCTTAATCAATGCAAAAAACTAAGTCAGGTGTAGTATTTTCCTGTTCACATGTATGTGTATACTGTCTGGTCTGCCTCCTATGCATCTCATTAACATTGGTTATTAGTACATGTGATCAACCTCCTGTTTATATGCGTTAACAACTGCTGTTACTGTACTTTAGTGCATCAGCCCCCCTAGAAGCAGATTAGGCATTAATAGGCAATACATAGGACCTAACTCTATTCTGACCCTAAAACTGTTCTTCATGGACTGCTGTACTACTGTTCAGTCTAGTGGGCTGAATAAAATGAGGTATATTTTGAGCAATAATTTGCAATTAAAAGAATTGGTGCAATTAGTCAGTCTGGAAATTCATGCTCACCTTCTCTAGAAAAAAGAATTGAACTGAAAAATCACTGTGATTGCCTTGACCACAGTTAATAAGCTTCTTATAGCATATAATATCTGCTGGATCTCATTGTTGATTGACCGGCAGAAACCTTCCACTTTTTAAATTTACCTATTTATCTCCCCGTTTCGCAATAGCATTGTATGATGATATAACACCATTAAACAAGAAGTTCATAACTTGATCATAAAGGAATAATAGTGCCCAAAGCTGAAGGCTGAGGTTATTATTGCCCCCGTTAAATTCTGCAGAGAAACAGTTTTTGCTGTAACCTCAGAAAACTGGGGCCTCTATTCTACTGGATAATAAAATGGTTTAAACACAGAATGACTGAGCAGAGCTGCCTGCACTAGAAAAGATTACCATGAGAGCCAGGTACTAATTGCAAGCATGCAGAAGCATTCCCCCATCCCCCCTTCCTTGTGAAAATACACAAGTAATGGAAATTGTTAGGAAAGCAGCAGTCATATTCCCTCAGTCTGTTGTTGACTTCTCCCGAGATGTCTGGAAATGTTGCTGGTCATGTGACTTGGCTCAGTCCTTTACCAGCAGAGCTTCATGTTCCAGGATTAGATCATCTGAAGGAGGGTCCTGGGTAATTCAAAACCCCATGTACAGCAAAACCTTTGGATAATTCCCATGTTTATTTAATAAGCATTTATCATAGACTACAAAGAATCAATTTTCTAAAGTCCATGACATATTTAGAAGTATAGCCTTGCTAATTTGTCTCTTGCTTTAGAGATCTGGGTATATGTAACACCTAACTACGGTAGTAATAATCAGTCTAATTTGTACAGCATGGCACATAGACAGAAACATAGAAATGACGGCAGAAGAAGACCAAACGGCCCATCCAGTCTGCCCAGCAAGCTTTCACACTTTTTTTTTTTCCTCATACTTATCTGTTACTCTTGGCCCTTATTAGTTACTCTTTGCTTCTAGTTACCTTCCACCCCCGCCATTGATGTAGAGAGCACAGCAACCGGTTTATCTAAATGTCTTGTATAGTAGGGAAAAATCGGTTCACCAAAGGTCTGTAGATTAACAAGATGTGACTACAGAAGATACACCTATATAGGGGGAATTTTAAAAGCCCTACATGCGCCAAAGCCGGGAGTTGGGCCGGTGCGAGCTGCACGGATTGGGAAAGGCACCCGGGTACACGGGTATCTCCTGCTACGCGCACAAGTCAAAGGTTTAGGACAACGGGCGGGGTGACGGCAGGGCCATGGGCGTGTCGGGGGAAGGCCAAGAGATGTGCCCGGAAATCCTTACCCGCACAGGCGCAGACCGGCGTCCCCTGCCACGTAACTTTACTACTGCTGTGGATGGTGTGTAAGTAATAAAATAAAAAAAAAAATCTAGGCTACTCAGCAGGGTTTTAAGGGCTGTGTCTAATAGGGAGGAAGAGAGATTATTAAACCAGGAGGGTTGGGAAGTACTGTGCCTTGCCTGGGCAAACTGGGAACGAACTGGTGAAGCTGGCCATGGCGTGGATGCACGCTCCTTTTAAAATCCTCCCCCCCAATTACGCGGTGGAAGCGGGATTTGCGCGTACACGTGCGCGCCCCCTTAAAATTGCACACACATGTGCACGCTCAGCCTATTTTATACCATTTGCGCATATAGGGCCTGATTTTAAAAAGCATTTACTCGAGTAAAAACCAGGTTTACTGGAGTAAATTCACTTTACTTGAGTAAGTGGGTTTTTGAAAATTGCTACAATATAATATATGCCATTGACTTGTCTATAGGATTTACTCACATAAGTGCACTTTACTTGAGTAAATGGCTTTTGAAAATTGCTACAATAGTAGCTACATTTACGCATGTAACTCCTTTTGAAAATTACCCCCATAGTGCTTATGTTAAAAATAGCCACGTCCATGGGCACGAGCCGGCAAACGCATGCATATGTGCGCCTGTTTAAAAGTTACCGTCCCACTATTTTAGGGCTAGCTGAACTAATTTGGAATAGACTCCGACCTCCTCTGAGCTGGGGATCAGATGTATCTCAGGTTATCTAAGTCACAGCTGCCTCTGTTTTGTTGTGGTATGGATTAAAGATGGACCGAAAACTTGCAATTATTGTTGTAAATCTGCCCCTAATCTTGGGATTTTCCTGAGTGCAAGGTTTTGTCAGCTTGTGATCACGGACTGCAATAATGAGAGCCCAGAAAACAGTGGAAAACTTGGCAAACACTAAAAAGATATCATAATATCATAACAGGATAAAAGTTTCAATAGGACACCTGATGGCAAGTGTGCGCCCAAACCTAGTCTATTTTCAAAAACAAGTCACCTCTGTTGTGTTGGAATATTGGTTTGTTAATGAGGCTGCAAGAGTGCGCACACCCTTCCACGTTGTAAAACAATGGCGTGATGTCATGTTTGCAGCGCGCCTACAAGCATGTATTACTCTGAAAATTAAGGGGCGGGTTTTAAATGCCCTGCGCACCTATTTTGCATAGGCCGCCGGCGCGCGCAGAGCCCCGGGACGCGCGTAAGTCCCAGGGTTTTTTAAAAGGGGCGGGAGAGGGCGTGTTGGGGCGTGGCCGAATGACACAGTGTTTCGGGGGCGTGACGCGGCTTTTTGGGGGCAGCAACACGGGCGTGGTTTCGTTCCGGGGGCGTGGCTGCGGCCTCCGGACCAGCCCCCGGGACCGGAACACGGAGCGGGTCAGCCAGCCGACGCGCGCAGATTTACGTCTGCTTTTCGCAGGCGTAAATTGTGGAATAAAGGTAAGGGGGGTTTAGATAGGGCCGGAGGGGTGGGTTAAGTAGGGGAAGGTGGGGGGAGGGCGAAGGAAAGTTCCCTCTGAGGCCGCTCCGAAATCGGAGCGGCCTCGGAGGGAACAGGCAGCGCGTGCTGGGCTCGGCGCGCGCAGGTTGCACAAATGTGCACCCCCTTGCACGCTCCGACCCCGGATTTTATAAGATACGCGCGGCTACGCGCGTATCTTATAAAATCCAACGTACTTTTGTTTTCGCCTGGTGCGCAAACAAAAGTACGCGATCGCGCAATTTTTAAAAATCTACCCTTAAATTTACACACCTGCTTTTCAAACAACCCCTGAAATGCCCACCAGAATGCTTTTTGTATGTGGTCCAAGGAATGCACGTTATGAACGTATGCGCATGCCTTCAGGGGCCGATGCAATAAAGTGCACTCAGCCTAGCACATGGGTTTACCCACGGGTGGACGCACGTTTTGGTTGCACTAGACTAGTGCCGGATCGCAGTAAGGAGATTAGCACATCTAAAACAGGTGCCCTAGCAAACACGATCCCGATAGCGCTCGTCAAATGTTAATTGCATGTAGATGAGGACATTAGCTATTACCTCCCTATGCAATAAAGCGCTGGGCACCCGACGCACACGTTTTTAACACAACAAATTTAACTCCAGCCTCGGAGATGTAGTAAAGTCAGCTTGCAGGCAAGAGCCTATGAAACACATTTAAAAAATAGGTTTTCTGTGTTGTGATAAGTGTGTCCTCCCCCTTAGTATCATTGTGACACTTCAATTTACTGTTTTTGGTGGAGAAAAATTGTATATTTTCACTTCATTTAAAAAAAAAAAAAATCCACTTTTCTTATTGCCACACGATTTGAACGTCCATAGCAAGAGGCACCTAATATTTTGCTGAGGTTGCTGAAGTGAATTATAGCAAAAAAGAAGCAGGATGAAAATGGACGTTCATACTGGGCGCCCGTTGTAATTGGGCACCCAATGCAATAAACTATTGAGCACTACAGACGTTCAGTTCTCCATTAGTGTGCCATTTTTAACACTGCCTCTCATTTAAATACAAAAATAAAGATTCTGCTATATCCGAACTCTTAAGAGAGGTATATTGCGACCGTCATATAGTGCCACAGACTGCTTGCGGTTTATGGGTGAAGCCCTTGAAGCACTAGGGCTTTCTAATCATAGGTCGCTTATACCAGAATTCTTATTTTCTCTTAGAAGGAGCTATAACAACATCAGAGCAATGCCCCACATAGGAAAATTATAACGTGCACTTACCTCTGGAGAAAATCCACAAGTGTAGCAATGTCTTATGCAGTCCTGAAGTCTGGGCATCCAGGAGATGTGGCTGCATGTGCATCTTATTGCATCGGCCCCCTCAGTCTGCTAAATGTCCACTTATTCAAACATGGCTGACTTAAATGGGCCAACTCTATTATATCTCAAATAAAATGCACCTAAACAGTTGAAAATTTACCCCATAATATATATAATCAAATTATTTAAAAACAATGTATCTCTCTTTCTATATATATAGAATATATATATAGATAGATATAAGCTATTTTGCTGTGGGCACTGTTTTGTTAATTAAAATATTTCATTAGGGTCAGTATCTCATGGGATGTGGCTTCTCAGTTGCAAGGACATCTCAGACAGGCAAACCCAGAGCACACTCACATTGGATTTGTTACGTAACATTAACAGTACAGAAGAAATAAAGGCATGGATGTGTTTCGATAATACCCAGACCCTCATTTTCTGCATGGAAAAGTAAGCACCTTGAGGAATTCATCATAGATCTGCCTCAAAGAGGCCCATGGTAGATAAAATCATTGGATTTAATGATGCAAGTAGCCAGTTTCAAAGTTCCTGTGTGGGTAATAAGAAAGAAAACAATTATTTGGGCTCAGGCTATTCATGAACAGCATGCCATCTGAGATAGCCCACATAATCCTATCTGCAGCACGGCAGGCACATGAAAGCATTTCTGAAGATGCTGTCTAGGCTACAGTTGTGTTCGCAGTCCGGTGCCTGCTAATTAAACTGCCTGATATAGTATCATGGTCTCCTCCGCTGTGCAGTCTCAAGTCGGATAATGTTACTGTAGGGGCTTTTTTTACCCCTCCTCACTGAATAGCTTGAGGCCAGGTGAAGAAGGTCCACTTGCCTGTTGAACATGAAAGCCTGATAAAACTGATAAATTGCAGGAAGACCTTGTGAGACTGGAAAATTGGGCATCCAAATGGCAGATGAAATTTAATGTGGATAAGTGCAAGGTGATGCATATAGGGAAAAATAACCCATGCTATAATTACACAATGTTGGGTTCCATTTTAGGTGCTACAACCCAAGAAAGAGATCTAGGTGTCATAGTGGATAACACATTGAAATCTTCGGTTCAGTGTGCTGCGGCAGTCAAAAAAGCAAACAGAATGTTGGGAATTATTAGAAAGGGAATGGTGAACAAAATGGAAAATGTCATAATGCCTCTGTATCGCTCCATGGTGAGACCGCACCTTGAATACTGTGTACAATTCTGGTCGCCACATCTCAAAAAAGATATAATTGCGATGGAGAAAGTACAGAGAAGGGCGACCAAAATGATAAGGGGAATGGAACAACTCCCCTATGAGGAAAGACTAAACAGGTTAGGACTTTTCAGCTTGGAGAAGAGACAACTGAGGGGGGATATGATAGAGGTGTTTAAAATCATGAGAGGTCTAGAACGGGTAGATGTGAATCAGTTATTTACTCTTTTGGATAGTAGAAAGACTAGGGGGCACTCCATGAAGTTAGCATGGGGCACATTTAAAACTAATCGGAGATCCTATAGCCCTCCGAGCTGAGGGTTGGGCTCGAGAGAGGGTGGGTGTAGGGGGACAGGGGGGCAACGCGAAGGTTGTCCGGGGGGGGAGGGGGCTGGGGGGATGCAAGTGGACTACAAGACGGGTTCTCTCTGGGAGACCATACAGGTTCTCGCCAACGGGGGGGTAGGGGATGGGTTGGGAGGGGGAAAGGGGGGGGTCGGTGGGGAGCAGGGGGGGAGGGTGATTCAGCCACAGGACAGTACCAGATGGATGGGTGTGCACAGGGTTGATATCCTTATGATGGACGGTAGACAGGCAGGGGAGGTTTTAGCTGGGAGGGCCTCCGTCTGCTGCGATAGACGTGAATCTCTTGTATATTCTTACTTAATCACTGCTTATGGGTAGTCCCATTCGGGTGGTATCCTGGAATGTGTGCGGCCTTCACTCGCCTATCAAGCACTCCAAAGTGCTTTCGTTGTTGAGCAGACAAAAGGCGAGGGTGGCTTTTTTGCAGGAGACCCATCTTACGGATGCCGAGCACGCAAAGCTTCGTCGCACATGGGTGGGAGAAGTTCGTTATGCTTCCGCCTCGACCAAGTCAGCTGGGGTGGCCATTTTATTCCACAAACAACTTCCCATTACCATCCGTAGGGAAATTAAAGACCCTAAAGGGCGTTACATTATTTTGGTGGCGGAGCTCTATAATTGTCCGGTGGTATTGTGTAACCTATATGCGCCCAACACCTTTGACCCAGCCTTCTATCGGGGATTGTATTCCCATCTGCTCCCTTATTTGACTGACACTCTAATCTTAGGGGGAGACTTCAATACAGTCCGGGACTTGCAATTAGACACTTCTGGGAGTCGTAGTTGGGACACGGGGGTGGGACGTGGCCCAGACCTGCTGGAATCCCGACTCCATCTTTTAGATGCGTGGAGGACCCTACATCCTATTGAGCGCGATTTCACACATTTGTCTCGGGCACATACCTCTTTTTCAAGAATTGATTTCTTCCTCATTAGTTCACACGCGTTCTCTCGGGTACGGGAGGCGGGCATTGAGAGCATAGTAGTATCTGACCACGCCCCGGTGTGGGTGGATCTGGAGTTTTTGCCTCCCTCCCCCGGACCAAAATTTTGGCGTTACCCTTATTATTTGGCCCAAGATGAGAAATTTGGGGAATTTTTATCAGTCAAGTGGAAAGAATATGCCGAACATAATCAGGCCCATGTGTCCCAACCCGCACTGTATTGGAACACCGCCAAAGCGGTTTTGCGTGGTGAGATTATCTCGTATGTTTCCCATCGTCGGAAAATATTGGACAAGCGGATTTTGAGCTTAAGCACTCAGGTCCGTCAGGCACGTACTCATATGCTTTACTCTAAATCGGTGGAGGCCCGGACCTCCTACATATCCAAGCAACATGCTCTCAATGCATTGCTTCACCAACGGGCAAAGAAAAGTTACTTATATTACAAATTCAAACTCTTTCAATATAGTAACAAAGCTGGGAAAATGATGTCCCACCTCATTAGATCTTCTAGGACCAGCCGTTTCATTCCGGCGATTCGCCTTTCCCCTACGGTGGTGGCTAAGGACACATCCACTATACTTACCCGCTTTCGGGATTACTACTCTTCTCTTTATGAGTCTGGTGGGGGAGACCCGATCGCGCATCAGAAGTTTTGTGAGGGCCTTCCGCTCCCCCACCTGACTAGGGATCAACTAGATAAGTTAAATGCCCCGATCTCGGAGACGGAAGTGCGGCTCACCATTCATCGCTCCCATAATCTCAAGGCTCCGGGACCCGATGGGTTTACGGCGGAATTTTACAAACTGTTAACGGACCAGGTTTCCGCACCCTTGGCTTTGATGTATACCCATATGATCGCTCGCGGCACCTTTCCCCCACACGATAACCTAGCTAACATAGTTCTCATACCTAAGCCGGGGAAAGACCCCCTGGTCCCGGAATCCTATCGCCCAATATCATTACTTAATTATGACCACAAGCTACTCGCTAAGATTTTAGCGGAGAGATTAGCAGACTGTCTACCCAGCCTGGTAGGTGATCACCAAGTGGGCTTTGTCCGCCAACGCTATGCGATATCTAATATTCGTAACATTTTATCAGCCATGACGATGAGCCAACACATGGCTCAACCTTATTTGGCCATCAGCTTCGACGCTGAAAAAGCGTTTGATAGAGTGGAGTGGGAGTACCTTTTTTTTGTGTTGCAGCGTATGGGGTTTGAGGGCCTTTTTCTACAGGCGGTACGCCTTCTTTATGATAAACCACGGGCACGGATAGTGGCGAATGGCGCACAGTCCGAACCCTTTCCAGTTATGCGGGGTACCCGACAGGGTTGTCCATTATCCCCCTTGCTGTTCCTATTACAACTGGAACCTCTGCTCCTAGCCATCAGTGCGACCCCGGGCATTCGCGGTCTTCGTATGGACTCCACTATCTTTAAACACGTGGCTTTTGCGGACGACCTTCTAGTTTTTATCACTAGGCCTCAGTCGTCCTTACCACCCCTTCTTCAATTGATAGGGACTTTTGGGACTTTTTCTGGTCTTCGCCTCAATGAGTCCAAATCTTCCGCCTTGGCCTATCCCCCTACCCTGAGAGATACCTGGGCTGGCCCATTTCCATTGCGGTGGGCGGGGGAGAGTCTACGTTATCTGGGCGTCTTTCTTCCCTCGGACCTGGACTCGGTATACCGGGTCAATGTACCTAGTCTCATCAGTTATACTCGGGACACATTGGCCACTTGGAAGGCGTTACCCCTTTCGGTGGCGGGTAGAGTTGCACTCTTTAAGATGACATTGCTCCCGAAATGGCTCTATCTTTTGCAAAATGTGCCGCTCTTCTTGAAAAAGCGGGACCTGGTGGCGGTGGAGACGGCGATGCGCAGATTTTTCTGGCCGGGGGGGAAGGCTAGACTCCCGTTTAAGTGGCTGCAGAATACATGGGCGAGGGGAGGCATGGGGGTCCCTAATCTAGCTCATTATAACCTGGCCTGCAATTTGAGGATACTCCGCAACTGGTTAATTGATACCTCAGATTATGCCCCGCTGTTGGTGGAAAGGGCCTTGCTACATCCATTGGCCCCCTCCTATGTGCTGCAGGCACAATCCTGCCATCTCCCCCCGATTATCAATACTTCGGCTCTCACGCGGCCTCTGCGCCGTACTTGGAGCCGTTTGACACATCTTTTACAAATTCCTGCGCTCTGTGCTTATTTCCTACCCCTCCGCGGTAATGCAGAGTTTTCCCCAGGCTCTCAATCTATTATGTTCCGCGAGTGGGACGCTAAGGGAATCACCCGCTTGGGGCATCTCTGGTCCCGGGAGGGGGTGTTTATGCAGTTTGCGGATGTTCAAGCTCTTTATTTATTGGGGCACTCGCACACATTTCCATATTTACAGGTGCGACATTACGCCCGGACATTGCCATTAGAGGCCCAGGCGATGTCTACATACACAGCGCTAGACAATATCTTTCATTTTGAGACGCCCAGGGCCCCATCACTTTCTAGTTATTATAGGGCTTTGCGGCGACATGCTGAGGTGGATGTCTGTGCTATCCTGGAAGCTCGCTGGAATGGGGATGGGGTGTTTCGTCTCTCCAGTTTAATTTTACGTATCTGTTTTCGGCGATTAACCAGGATCTCCCCTAACATGTACTACAGGGAAATGCAGTTCCGGTTCCTGAGTCGGGCTTATATATCTCCTCAACGTGCTTTTCAGCTGACCATTGCGTCTACACCTGTGTGTCCTCGCTGTTCCGGGGCAGAGGGTTCCATGTCCCACGTTTTTTGGATTTGTCCCCCGATACTCAGCTTTTGGCGTCGGATTGTGGACTATTTGGTGGAACTGCTTGATGTGGGACTGCCCTTTTCTCCCCTGTGGTTTTTGTTCGGCTGCATTTCCCCCCTTCGGGTGCGAGATCCTGGTTCTCGCCTGTTGCTTCAAAAAGCGAGCTTAATAGGGAAGAAGGTTATATTGCAAAACTGGCGATCATCCGATGCCCCATCCTTTGGAGCATGGCGGAACTGTTTCCATGCCCTGATGACCATGGAAAGCATGGCGGCGCGGGGTTCCCCACGACGACGGCGCTTTTTCCTCAGTGTTTGGAATGCTTATCTTCAACGGCTTCCACATCGTGCCCGGAGTTTGGTCCTGAATGATTGAGGTGCGCAGGATTCCTCCTAGTCGACAGCCCTGCTGCTCTGGTGTACAAGGACTTCCTGAAACTGTCTGTTCCATCTGGTGCATGTTCTTCTGGCTGGGAGAAGGGGGGGGGGAGGGGGGATTGGGTGGGGTAGGGAGGTGGGGAGGGGAGAGCTTGCATAAACTGTTGTTGGTACAGATTCTAGCGGAGAGGGATAAGTAACCACCCGTCTCCGTGGTGTTGTATGTTTATTTTTGAAAATCCAATAAAATTGTTTAAATCAAAAACTAATCGGAGAAAGTTCTTTTTTACTCAACGCACAATTAAACTCTGGAATTTGTTGCCAGAGGATGTGGTTAGTGCAGTTAGTATAGCTGTGTTTAAAAAAGGATTGGATAAGTTCTTGGAGGAGAAGTCCATTACCTGCTATTAAGTTGACTTAGAGAATAGCCACTGCCATTAGCAATGGTTACATGGAATAGACTTAGTTTTTGGGTACTTGCCAGGTTCTTATGGCCTGGATTGGCCACTGTTGGAAACAGGATGCTGGGCTTGATGGACCCTTGGTCTGACCCAGTATGGCATTTTCTTATGTTCTTAACCAGGACCAAAAAAGTATACACTGAGACCAGTATGGTGTGCATTATGATGGAATCCAGTGGATTTTGTTGATTTATTCACTCACCTCACAGGTTTAATGAGAATACTATAAATGCATGCCTTGTGTACATAGAAAGGGAAAAAAAAGAACAGCAACCAGCAGGCTAAGGAACGAGAGGGCACGCGGTCTGATTCACTAAGTATTAATGTGTATTCTCACAGACACAGGAGAAAAGCCTTAGCAAATCTAGCCCTCTGACACACCCGTGGCAGGCAGCAGAATCCAGAATAGATACGAGTCCTATTTTTAAAGAGTTTTGCCACAGAGAATGGAGGGAGCCAAGTGACTTTCTCAAGATTAAGAATATGAACAGTTGCACTTGGAAAGGTAAATCGGCAACATGTGGTAGCTTGTTTCTCCAATCCCCAATGCTCTGTTTTCCTTCTGAGGTTACTGTACCCCTCTCCCTAACTGGTCCAGCTGGGGCTTTCTCCTTTCCCCTCAGACTTTGCAACTACATCTACAGTCCTAATTCCCCTAATCAAGCATATGGACTATGGTACTGCAGCCCTATTAACAGCCTAGCTTTCCCTGGGGCAGCTGGGTGAGGCAGGGGCAGGCAGCAGCTCTAACAGGGTGGAGCAGCAGGGTACAGGTAGGCTGTACTGCACGCCCAGGTGATGGATAAAAGTCATACCAGGGTGGACATCTCAGCAGCAGTAAGGAAGACGATGGAGGACTGGCAATTAGAGCGGAGCAACAGGGCAACCTGGTTTCTGTTTTTTCCATGATAGATGGTAGTAGAAATATGAAAAGGGCAGTGGAAGATGAGGATTGAGAGGGCATGCTGTTTGTGCTGGTACTTCAGAAAGAGGGCTGGGCACACTTCACAAAAAGTGACTTTGGTGGCAAGGTTTGTGTTCCCCGCACTCCCTTTCCCCCAGTCCAACTGGATTCATCAAGGGATCGTGACGGTTCTTGCTGCCACGTTTCTTTCATGACAGATTCCTGATGTGCCATAGTCTTGAATTCTGATGCACAGCTCTGAGTGAATCTGTCCAAATGTCAAAAAAATGTCGTCATCATCATCATCACTATTAGAAAATTTGTTTTAGTTGAAAACAAATCCCTGGGATCTTCTAGCAAGCTGCTGCTGTTTTAAGGCATCAGGTTGACAACTGAACAAATAAATACTGGGGTAGATATTCAAAAGCTGGATTTGTTGGGGCATTCCTGGGGCAGGCAGTAGGCATTCTGAGGAGGAGCGGAGTTAGCCCGTTAGGCTGACCGACTAACTCCAATATTCAGAGTTAGACGGTGAACCTAATTGGCTAACTCTGGCCGCGCTGTAGGCAGGTTTAAAGATAGCCAGATACATTCCAGTTAAGATAGCCGGATAGGTGTATCCGGCTATCTTAACTAGCCACTCAGCAGCTGAATATGCAACCCTCTATGTACAAGAACCTCATAAGTATGGCTGCTGGACAGTAACAGTGGCAAACTAACACAGCAAGTGCAGAACCAGGAAAAGGTTGGAGCAAAAGGAGAACCTTGTTATTATGATTATGACTTTTTTTTTTTTTTTACATTTTTTTTCTTTTTGGGGACAGAAAACCTCAGTATAACCAAGAGAGAAGCAGAATGGGAGGACAAGGCTGAGACTCATGCGCTGAACCTAAGAGAGAAGCAGGTCATGAAGAGCAGGCAGGGTAGCACAGCAGCAGTGACAAAAGAGACACCTCGTAACAGCACAGCAAGGTGGATGAGGGCCAATATTACAGGCGTTAGCTCTCTGAACACCCTGAATCCTCCTACTATTCACATGGAAATTCTGGGAAACCCAACAGAGGGAGGTTTGTTTTAAGAAAGAATCACAAGGGTTTCACTAGATCAATACTTTGAAAAATCTTTATCAAAGAAAAGAGGCAGCGAGCTTTTCTGAGATTAAGTCACTAGGCCGGCGGCAAGTACTCATGATTTTCTGATTCATGTAAATGGTGATTTTGTGTTGGGCCCCTCTAGTGTGTGTCGCCACTTCACAAGGGCCAGCTTAACCACTAGGAGTTCTCTGTATCTGATTGTATAATTCTTCTCTGATGGGGAGAACTTCCTGGAGAAGAATGAACATGGAAGAAGCGTTCATTCTGTGCTATGTTGACTGAGGACAGCCCCATTCCCAAGGGAAGAGGCATCTACCTCGAGCACAAAAAGACAAGTGGGGTCTGGATGTCATAGACATGGCCCTTGGGTGAAAACTTGTTTAAGAGTCTGGAATGCTTCGACCACTTCCAAGGTCCAGTGTCGGGTGTCTGTGCCTTTCCATGTTAAAGCTGTGAGTGGTGAGGCAAGGGTGGAGATCCATGGAAGAATTGCCAATAGTAATTGGCAAAGCCCAAAAATCTTTGCAGTGCTCGAAGACCAACAGGCTGGGGCCATTTTAAGATGGCCTTCTGCTTTGTGAGATTCATGCATAGGCCGGCACTGAAGATTATATATCCCAGGAAGTGTAGTTGTTCTTGCTTGAAAAGACATTTTTCTAGCTTGGCGTATAAGTGCTGTTCACATAAATGCTGGAGCACTTATTACATATGGAATATATGAGCAATCAGGGATTTGGAAAAGATGTTGTCTAAATAGACTACCATGGAGGAGTATAGAATGTCCCAAAAGATGTCATTCATGAATTTTTGGAAGATTCCCTGGGCATTGCACAATTACTAAGTGCTCATCTCTCGTATTAAAGGCAGTCTTGCACTTACCTCCTTGCTTAGTACAGATGAGATTGTATGCTCCACTGAGATCTAATTTTGTAAAGACTTGAGATCCTTACAGTTGATCAAGCAGCTCAGATAATAATGGTAGAGGATAGCAATCCTTTTTTTGTAGTGAGACCCCTGTAGTCTATACTGGGTAGGAGTGTTCCGTCTTTTTTTGCCAGCGGGAGAAGAAAATGGATGGATGAAGCCTCTAGCAAGGCTTTCTTGTTTATAGTCACTCATAGCCTTGGTCTCAGGTTCCTTGCCGGGGAGGAGATCGATTCCACAATCAAAGGAACGGTGAAGAGGTAGTGTTTCAGCCTTCTGCTTGGAAAATAAACCCTGATATTCTGCATATTGAGGAGGCAATCCCATCTGAGTAACTGCAATAGTCAGATGAGGCGGGGAGTGACAGAAGTGAGGCAAGTAGATGAACAGGACGGGCCCCATTGGACAAGTTCCAGCGAGGACCAATCAATGATGGGCTGATGTTTTTGAAGCTAGGGAAGAACCAAAATAATAGAATTGAGAGCTGGAGATATGATGTAGAAAGTAGAGATGTGCATTTATTTTTTTCCGAATTGGACAATTTCAACGAAATTGTCCAATTCGGCATGTTTCGGGGACCCTGAAAAATGATCGGGATTTTCCCGTTTTTTTCATGAAAATTCATTTTTTTTATTATTGCGCACTAACGGGAATTAGTGTGCACTAAATCCCCTTAGTGCGCACTAACAAAAACTAACATTAACAAAATCTAACTGTTTTTGTTAGTGCGCGCTAACGGGGAGTTAGCGCGCACTAACTCAAAAAACAATTTTTCGCAAAAAAAAAAAAACCCGAACCGCAAAAAAACCGACATTTTCAGAAGCGGCCGAAAAACAAAGAATGACACGAACATAAAAAACGATTCACATCTCTAGTAGAAAGTAATAGTCTCGGAATGAAGAAGGCCTGTGTGGAAGATTAGTGAAATAGTACTCTCCCTGAGCTGCCTGGGAAGGTTTGCTGTAGACTGAAGAGATAGTGAATGGTTGAGTCAGAGGAACCATGGGTATACCATAGTGCACAACCAGAGCAGAGCTTGGTTGATGAAATTGCCCCTGCACCAGAGTCCAGAAATGCTTCCAAGAAGAGATTGGTTTGACCCGCAGTGATGGAATCAGGAATGAGGAGTTGGGAAGCAGGGGAAGTCCGGTTGCCTCCCCGGTCAATTCTAGGCATGGAAGTTTCTCTGTTTCTCAGGGCAGTTAGCCTCGAGGTGCCCACAACCTGTGTAATGCATGCACAGGCCCCAGCTGTCTTTGGTGTAACTTTTCTTCAGCGGCCAACCAGCTGCAGCCCAACTGCATGGGTTCCTCTTGGGATTTAGCTTCTGGAGGCCGGGACCATAGGTGGAGAGAAAGGATGCTGGAAGCAAAGCGCAAAGGGAATGGGCTGCTGTGCCTTATGCTCATGAGATCTCTCCTGGAGCCTCTGGTCAGTACGTCCAGCTAAGGCGATAAGAATATCCAAGGAGGTGGGAACTTTCCATGCTGTGAATGTGTCCTTTATGCAGCCTGCGAGCCCCTGAAGGAAAATGGTTGTGAGGCTATCCTTGCCTAGGAGGCGAGGGATTGGAAATAGATGGCGTATTCAGTGAGAGTCCAGGAACCCTGTCGGATTTGTTACATGTTGGTAGCTAGGGCAGTGTTTCTTCCTGGTTCATCAAATATGAAATAAGAACTAACAACTGCAGGTGGTGAGTGTGAATGAGTGAGAATATGATGTTGCAACATAGCATGGTAGAGTGTTAGATGTGGTGTATGTTGGGTTTTGTGTTTTCATTTTAATACAATATAAGTTGTTCAATGAGTAAAATTTAAATGTATGTATTATGTAAGTGGTTAATAAAGGATTGATACATTATCATTTATAATATTATACTGTTCTGGATTGGTTGATAGGGTTTTTTTTAAAATAGGAGTTTTCAAAAACAATAATTTAAGCCATGCTCACATTGCTGTTTTCTCTAGTCACTGTGAGATCCATATTCAAAGCATTTAGCTAGAAAACTCAGAAGTCTATTTATTTATTTATTAAATTTAGAACCCACTGATTCACAAATCTTAGTGAGGAACAACACTATATTAATAATTAAATCATAGCAAAATACAAATATACCATCTAAGAGTTAAGCATAATAAAACAAATAAAGTTATCCAGCTAAATGAAAATTTGGTCATTTATCCATCTAAATTCTAACCAGATAACTTTCATCTGACTAAAATTTGGCCAGGTAAGTTAGGGGAGTTCCAGGAGCATAAACAGGAGACAGTGGCGTACCTAAACTATTTGGCACCTGAGGCAGATACTTCCTTTGGCAACCTAACCCATACATAAATTTTAAAATTTCCTAAACATCGATAAAATATTTCAAAACAGCAGACACATCAAAAAACACCCAATAATTAAAACTAATAAGGATTTTAAAAATACCCTAATCTCCAAATCTGTCACCCTGAGATTATCATAGACTGGGGGCATGCTTACACACTCACGCACATTTCCTCTGCCTCTCACTCTCACACACACGTACAGACATAAACTGAACTAGAAACCGCAACAAGCCAGATTCTGTATGCAGTGCAACAATGGAAAAGTAGAATATCACTATTCCTCAAAACAAGACAATCAAGAAATATAAATCAATCATAACAGGAAAACCATACTAAAAAATATGCATATCAAAACAGTTGATAATCCAATAATTAGAGCTCCTGTACAAATTTTTAAAAATTTCCTAAACATTGATAACATATTTCAAAACAGTAGACAAATCAAATAATACCCAATAATTAAAACTAATAAAGATACAAATTTTCCCCCACACCATACCTGGGAACGTTTGATTTCCAGTAATCCTGAGATTGTCATGGATTAGTGGAGGGCACACACAAACTTTCTCCACTCTCTTATATTGTCACTCTTCTACACTCTTCTTCTCCCTCACTTCCCCTCACTCCCCCTTCCTCTCACTCACCTCTCAGTCACTCATTCCCCTTCCCTCCCACTTGTCTTCCATCCCTCACTCCCAGTCACTCAAACCCCCTTCCCTCATTCTCCCTCCCCCACTTCCCTCTGTCACTCACCCCTCCCCTTCCTACTCAGTCACACTCACCCCCTCATTCTCACTCCCACTTCCTCCCCTTTCCTCTCAGTCACTCTCCACCCTCTCCCCTTCCCTTTCCTCACTCTCGCCCCCTTCTCTTCTCTCTGTCACACCGCCATGTGACTCACTTCTGCCCCAAGGTGGTCCTCCTTCCTGCTGGTGAGGTACAAGAAGCCCGTTGGCAGGACACCACAGTGCTACCACACTGGGGGCCTCTAATTGCTGGCTGAGGGGTAGGAACTCGTGCCAGTGTGTCACAAATCAGTACCACACAGGGCTATGGGATGGGATCCCCCCACCTGCCTGTCACAAATCTGAGCCATGCTGGGCCTCTAATTGTTGGCCACAGCAAGAGAGGGGCCAGGAGAGGGACAGGATGGGAGCCAGAGAGCACAGGAGAGCTGGGATGAGAAGCACGTGCTCAGGGCAGGCAAAGCATGTTTACTTTTCTCTTCTGCAGCTGCGCCGCCAGATTATATGTAAAATCAGATGATTGGTGCTACAAAACACTCCTGATGGCACCCCTACCCCTGTTGTCACCCAGGGCAAACCGCACTCCTCGGCCTCCCCTTTAGTATGCCACTGCCTGGCAGAGCTGAGATAGCCATCTTATCTGGTCAGACTTAGAGCTGTCCTAAAATTAGCCAGATAAAGATAGCCGGGTATATTCAACAGCATGGCTGCACCACTGAATAAACAATGCTAGTTAGCCGGATAAGTTTATCTGTCTAACTAGCTGAGCTGCACAGGAGCTGAATATGGACCTCTGAGTGTTTCAGACAGACACATTGCCAGTGCCACTGCAGTTCTTACAATAAACCAAATCTCTGTCTGCATGGAGTGAAAAAAATTTAACTCTACTGTACAGCATACAAAGATTTCAAACCTTTCTTTCTTTGTTCAATAATATACCACAGAATTACTGTGTATCAAGGAACACGAGAGAGAATAGACAAAAATGTTTTTGCACACACTAATGGTGTATGACAAGAGAAACCATCAGAGATAGAGCCCACCTCAATTTTAACATCTCTCTTGTATTCTTTGCTGTTTTTGAATTTTTTCTTCAGCTCAGAGAACTTCTGAAACACAACTCCCTCTCGGGCTGATACAGTACAGTGCGCTCCGCACTGTTAGCCCGGGTTTGGCTGTGCATTTTCGACGCGCTAGCTTTACCCCTTATTCAGTAAGGGGTAATAGCGCGTCGAAAACGTGCGGCCAACCCCCCCGAAACTAATAGCGCCCGCAATATGCAAATGCATGTTGATGGCCCTATTAGTTATTCCCGTGCGATCCAGAAAGCAAAATGTGCAGTGAAGCCGCACATTTTACTTTCAAAAATTAACGCCTGCCCAAAGGCTGGCGTTAATTTCTGCCGGCACTGGGGAAGTGAACAGAAAAGCAGAAAAAAAACGCTTTTCTGTACACCCTCCGACTTAATATCATAGCGATATTAAGTCGGGGGCCCCAAAAATAAAAAAAAATCCAAAATTAAAAAAAAAAGTTTTAAATCGGCCCACGGCCTGTGGGTCGGAAGACGGACGCTCAATTATGCCAGCGTCCGTTTTCCGAACCCGTGGCTGTCAGCAGGTTTGAGAACCGACGCCGGCAAAATTGAGTGCCAGCTGTCAAACTCGCTGACAGCCGCCGCTCCTGTCAAAAAAGAGGCGCTAGGGATGCGCTAGTGTCCCTAGCGCCTCTTTTTACCGCAGGCCCTAATTTGCATAGGCCACCCTCCTGAATCGCATGCCCAGGAGAGTGGCCTTTGCGCGTGCTGGGAGAGCGGGCGCTCACCGGCTCTCCCGCGCGTTTTTCTGTATCGGCCTGTCTGTGTTTTGCAGCTCAGAAATGAAATGGTGACTGCTGCCCATAGTTTCTTTCTGTTTCAGGTTGGAAAAAAAAGGAGGAAGTCATTGTTAATCCATGCAGATGCCAGCTAGTATAGGCTGTTTATAAAATGCTTGACATTGATTGGTCATGTTTCCTTCCTTCTTCCTTGTCCCTTCTCACCCCAGCTCTGGTCAGTTTAGGGTCACTGCTATTGACTCCTGGATTGCCTTGAGGAAAAAAAAAAATCCAGCAGTCCCATAGACTATGAAGTGTGGTAAAAACCATCAGCAGCAGCTGAGGGCAATCAATGACATTTCTTACTGGAAGGGGGGCAATTTTCAGAAGCCCAAGCAGTCGGAAGGTCTGCAGCTATTTAAGCTAAATTTCATAGGGAAATGGCCCAATCAGTTTCCCCTCTAAAATTTAGCTTTGGCAAGGTCTGTGGGTGGAAAATCATCCGTAAATTCCATACCTCTTGGGCATAGTCATTTGGGGAGGGCCTTGGGACTTACTCGCATATCACATTAGAGGACAATGTTTAGTAAGCTGGTGAGCGGGGGAAGTTTGTCTGATAAGGCTATGCGCATAACTTTATCCAAACATTCAGTGGGACTGATACACCCAAGTCTGCTGCTGAATATTCCCAGATAAAGTTATGCAAATAACTTTATCTGGCTAACTTCAAGACAGCTATTTTCCGACCAGACTCTTGTGTATCCAACCAGCATTTAGCACGTAAGGTTTAACTCCCTCCAGCCCCGCCTCTTTTTTTTATGCAGGTAAATTTTGTGCTGTCGGGATCAAAACCTTAGGTCCGTCTGAAGCTGCTAGACTGCTGGGGTGAAAGACAGGAGCACTGTTTCTAAGCCGCCTGGTGGCTATGTAGAAGGGAAGCTGAGCAAGTAGAAAGGGCTTGCTTTCTCTCCCAAATCCAGCCCCGCAACCCTGCCATTAAAAATCCGGATTGGTCCTCAGTGGTTCAAAAGGGGTTGCTGATCCTGGCAATCTAAATGCTGAGGGCCAAGCCTTGAGGAGACCCACCATGATGACTTATATATCTGTGCCTATAAGCGAAGATATGAATTCCCATGTTAACTATGAAACTTGAACTGAACCAGACTGAACTGTGAGTTTGCCTTCTGACTCTGCTTAAATTGCTGTTAGAGCCTAATCCCCTTGTTGTCCCTGAAGAGAAGGGAGTGTAATCTGATACACAATCCTGGCAAGTGTAAACCAGGACATGCTTGCTTTCTGTTAAAGCATTCATTAAAAGGAAGCCTGGCTGTGGAATCCTGTCCTGGAGAGCTTATTTGTAGGCAGCTCCAATAACCTCTTAAATGTGCACCGCAATTTACATGAACAAAATTTGCCTTCTGAGCTGGGGATGGGGGAGACAATACAACCCTGAAGATATATCCACCTAACCCCCCAAAGTTACCAGACAATTCTTTTGAATATCAACCTTTTAATTGCCTGGATAAATGGCTTTGAAAGTTTCCAATATATAATATAGTATGTTTTCATGGGCTAAAATTGTTGCTAGCACATTTTTTTCTGTAATGCTTTCACTTTCTGAAGTGGCAGGAAATTAAACCACTGAGCATGTTTTATGGGATATTAAGATTTAATAAATGAAATAAGCAATTTCAAAATTGTGCAAGCATACTGAGTTGTAGACTTTTGTATTTTTTTCTGAACTTTTACCTAAAACTTAAATCCTGCCCATGACATAGAATAATTTATCTTTTCAGAGTGCATACAATTTAATATCTATATGGGACGATCCAAAATTAATTAACCTGCAATACTCCTGGTTAGAGATACATGACAGTTTAGGCTGGTTATGGTTTTCGAGATGTCTGAAATTTTAAGGAACAAGTTTGTGAGCTAGTTCGAGCCTTCAATGCAAACTCTTTAAATCAATGAATCTGCATTGAAAGTTGAATAGATTTGACCTAATCCTGGGGTTCGCAGCAGGAAGATTCAGTGAGAATTCCTGTAAATGGGCAAGTTGACAGTGAATCTGCACTGAAATTAGTCAACATTTTCCCCAGATTTTTTTGGAGCAAGTTCAATGATTTCTTCCAGTAAATCTGAAATTTCTGAACTGGACCCAGTTTGACATTTGCCTGGATCAAGTCCCGCTTTGAATTTCTCACACTTGTGGATTGAGCTTCCACAAAGAATATGTCAAGCAAGTGATTTGAAGCATTTTAGACATTCTTTGCAAAACCAAGCTTTTAGATTCGGTTTAGAATGTGCAAATTATGAGCTTTCCTCTACTGCCGCTTTGCCACTGCTGAAAGTCCTTTTGTCTCTGGTGTTTTACCTTTTGAGGTCGATACTGAAAGGCTTTGTCCAGGTAACTTTTAGAGTTACCTGGGCAAAAACCGAGATTTGAATATTTCCCTCTGCTGACCAGTTAAATCTTTGTTCGGCTTAACTCATTACCCACACAAAATTTAGAGGGGTAAAGAGCTGGTGTTGGAAGCAGTCAGGGGCGGGGCTAAATCTTTGCTACAGCTAGCTGGATACATCTAGTCAGAAGAATAGCTGTCCTAAAGTTACCCAGCTAATTTTACGTGGGTAACAATAGCCAGGTAGATTCAGTAGAACACTTATCTGACTATGTTCAGTTGAATAATCAAGTAAAATTACCATTCCCCAGCCCGCTGAATCTCAGTCCAACAGGGTTTATGGTTTATTGTGTGTTTACCATGTTTTATGGGCTCATGTTTAAAAGGATTTATGCATATAAACCTCAGTTTAGGCATGTAAATCACCTTTTGAAAATCCATTGAGGGTCAGTGCATGTAAAAGAATGTGCATAACTCGACTATGTATGCACTTTTACGGCAGAGGCGTTCAGGGGCAGAGTTGGGGGAGGGAAAGTATTTATGAGCCTACTTTGGAGGAGGAACGATGTACAGGTTAGGGAGAATTCCTCCTCCTGCCAAAAAAAGATGAACTATGTAGGGATGTGTATTAGATTAAAATGCATACAGAATACAAATCAAATCGGGTATATTTGCTTTAGTTCATTAGTAGACAACAAAAACAAAAATGGCCAGTGCCCCCGAAAATCATGAAAATGTTCATTTGTATTTGTTTTTGGATCCCATTAAAGTCTATGGTCCCACTTCACATTAGTGTCGGACTTCTAACAGCAGGGGAATTATAGATTGCCTTTTAAAAACCCCAAGTGCATCATCTTACAAACGTTTGTACAGAACATTTTCTCAAACGACACTGAGGTAACTGCATAGTGAGACAACTGGATTTCAGATGTCATCACCACCTTAAGCTTTGTTTTCAGACCTATCGTGGCACTACAGTTGGGTGTATCGAGACTTTGAAAAGATAGGCTAGCTAAAAGACTCCTAGAGAGAGCCCTGTGCTCTGGGGCATTCCCCTCTCGCCTCATCAGCCGACACTCTGCTCTCCATCCTTTCCTGTGTCTACCTTCAAGTTTCCCAGAGCAACAGTACTAGAGGAGGCACAGTGCTAATGAAAAAACCCGGGTACTGCTGTTCTGGGAGATGCAGACTCAGTCCGCTTGTGTAGTCAGATGATCAGCTATTATGTCGGTTCTGGACTGTGCAGTTCTTGCTCTATAGTTCACGCTTCTTAGATAATTTCATCACAGCATCTGTATTCCAGTGGTTTGTGTGGACATTTCATGTTTGAGAGGAGAGAACCACAATCCAGTGCACGCATGTTATAAAATCGGACATAGATTTGTTCGCACCAGGTTGTGCGAACAAATCTATGCCCGCGCGCAGGTTTAAAGATCTGCCCTATAGTGAATTCACTAATACATTTAAAGGACTCTAGATACATTCCTACTCCCATAGCAACGTAAAATTTAACTAGGAACTGAACAAATTTGAGATGAAGGCAGCAGTCTAGCAGCAAGAGGGGGGCTTCCCAGTCTTTTGCATCGAGTGTCACATGTATGATTTTTTACCCGCCGGTGAGAAATTGTACATGTGCATGCGATGCAAAGAGCTCCTGGCTCTCAGGGAACGAGTCCAATCTCTGGAGGCTAGAGTGGCAGACCTGGAGGAGCTGAAGCAGACAGAGAGGTATATAGATGAGACCTTCAGGGACATAGTAGCCAAGTCCCAACTTCAGACTGGCAGCCCTGGTGCTGCCTTAGAGGAAGAAGGTCTCATGATCGGAGAGCATCAACCTGCTCTCCACGTGGTGCATTGTCCTTTCGCACAGAGGATGTGTCTCCAAGGCCTACTGCCTAGGAGGGAAGGGTTAAGTTGGCCGTCATATTTGGTGATTCGATTATTAATAATGCAGACAGCTGGGTGGCTGGTGGGCATGAGGATCGCCTGGTAACATGCCTAACTTGTGCGAAGGTGGCGGACCACACGCGTCACCTAGATAGGATTTTAGACAGTGCTGGGGAGGAGCCGGCTGTCGTGGTACACGTGGGCACCAACGACATAGGAAAATGTGGGAGGGAGGTTCTGGAAGCCAAATTTAGGCTTTTAGGTAGAAAGCTTAAATCCAGAACCTCCAGGGTAGCATTCTCTGAAATGCTCCCTGTTCCAAGCGCAGATCCCCAGAGGCAGGCAGAGCTCCGGAGTCTCAATGCTTGGATGAGACGATGGTGCAAGGAAGAGGGATTCAGTTTTGTTAAGAACTGGGGAACCTGGGGAACCTTTTGGGGAAGGGGGAGTCTCTTCCAAAGGGATGGGCTCCACCTTAACCAGGGTGGAACCAGACTGCTGGCTCTAACCTTTAAAAAAGAGATAGAGCAGCTTTTAAACTAGAACAAAGGGGAAAGCCGACAGTCGCTCAGCAGCGCATGGTTCGGAGAGAGGTATCTTCAGAGGATACTAATGACGCATTAGAATTAGGGCATCCCGACAGTGAGGTTCCAATAATAAGAAAAGTAGTCCAAGAGCCTGTAACTAAAAACTCACCTGAGCTAAAAAATTCTAACTTATCCCTATCAATTAAAAAGCAGAATGAAAATGCAAACAAAAAACAAACTTTGAAATGTTTGTATGCTAATGCCAGAAGTCTAAGAAGTAAGATGGGAGAATTAGAATGTATAGCAGTGAATGATGACATAGAATTAATTGGCATCTCAGAGACATGGTGGAAAGAGGATAACCAGTGGGACAGTGCTATACCGGGGTACAAATTATATCGCAATGACAGAGAGGAGCACCCAGGAGGTGGTGTGGTGCTTTATGTCCGGGATGGCAAAGAGTCAAACAGGATAAACATGCTACATGAGACTAAATGCACAATCGAATCTTTATGGGTAGAAATCCCTTGTGTGTTTGGGAAGATTATAGTGATAGGGAGTATACTACCGTCCACCTGGCCAAGATAGTGAGACGGACAGTGAAATGATAAGAGAAATTAGGGAAGCTAACCAAATTGGTAGTGCGGTATTAATGGGAGAATTCAATTACTCCAATATTGACTGGATAAATGTATCATCGGGACATGATAGAGAGATAAAGTTCCTGGATGGAATAAATGACAGTTTTATGGAGAAATTGGTTCAGGAATCGACGAGAGAGGGAGCAATTTCTGAAACAGACATTTTTTTTAAATATGGGAAGTAAAATACTCTTGTGCAGGCTTCCTCTTTGGTTTGCGGATAAAAACTATTTCTGCATTTATGGCGGCACGCTAAAAACATTTAAAATGTACTCTGTAGACGAGTTCCATGATACTATACTCTCTCTCTTTTTTTCTTTTCATGTGTTTTGTTTTTGCTTGCGTTTATCTTTCTATTAAATGTACTTGTTCTTCTCCTATACAGAACAGAAAAGCCAGGCTGAGTCTGCTGCAAAGGCGAAAGGTGAGTGAGATTCCACCATACACGTTGGCTGTAGTCAGATCACTACATCGGTTCTGGACTGTGCGGGTCTTGCATCAAAGCATCAGTATTCCAGTGGTGTGCTTGGACGTTCCATGCAAATTGGGCTGGTCCGCATGATTTATCCAGCATGAGGGAGCGATGAGGTCCATTATCACAGGGACGTAACTTTCAGAGTGGCACACAGGCGCACATGGGCACACCTTCATCTGCCCGTGCCCAGGGACACAGCTGTATTATAACATATGCGCGTAGATGTGCACACCTTATGAAACAGCTTGGCCGTGCGCACAAGTGCGACTAATTTGAAGTGGTCATGCACCTGTGCACGCAAATCCCATTTCTACTGCATATTGCATAAGTGGAGGGATTTTAATAGGGATGTGCGCCGACACCGTTGCCACTAAAACCAGTTTGTTCCCAGTTCACCCAGTTAAGGGATAAGTCTTCCAAACCCTCCCCTACTTTAATAGCCTTCCTTCCCCCCTGTTAGCCCTGACATTTAAAACCCCGCTGATCTGCCTAGGTTTTTTTGTTTTACAACTTACATGTCATCCATAGCAGAAGTAAAGTTACACGGCAGGGGAAGCTCCGGAGCGCGCTGGATCGCATAAGTATTTACGTGCAAATTTCAGGTTAAAATCCCGGAACGCCCATGTTCAGCCCACACCACTCCCATGCCCTGCCCCTTTCATGAAACGTTTCATTTGTGCCCGCAGTGGGAGATACGTGCTTTTAAAATCTGCTTGGCGCACGCATCCCTGACTGCTTTTAAATTCACCTTAAATAGTGCACACTATTTATAAATGGCGTGCATTGTTTTCTGAAGCAAATGAACACAAACATTTTAGGGATTTTCGGAGGGATTGAGACTTCATTTCAAGGCTAAGTGAACCAAAACCGAAATGTCTGATTTGGTTAGGATTATCATTCATTTTAAAATGAGTGCACAGCCCTGTGCTCTGCCTTTATCCCAAGCTTTTTTTGAATTCCATTACTTTTTTTTTTTTTTTTGTCTCTGCCGCCTCCTCTTGAATAGGGGCGTTCATTCATTTGAAACATGAAAAATGCAATGAAAGCCATTCTCGTTCCACGTCATTTCAAAATGAAAGGAAACAAAATTTCAATGAAAGTAATGGGGATTTTCATTTTCTTTCAAAAATAACAGGCACCTGCCCTATCCCGGTCTCCTGCCGCCACCACAAAAAAAAAAAACCAAACAAAAAACAAAACAACACCAAACAACAACTCAGCACTAGTGAAATTTAAAAAATTGACATCCTCTATCCCCAGCCTTTGGCTATGCCCCCTGCCCCTCGGATGCCTTTTACCCCTTCAAAGGGATATCTGAAGTCCAAATGAGGCAGGAGTGACCCCGCGTTACTCTTGCCGTGTTATGGCGCCACTTTGTTGTATGGCTGTATGTGGTACAGCTGTACAAAATGGCGCAGGCCTCAGGGTGAGTGAGCGCCATTTTCAAATCAGGATCCAGTGGGGCAGGAGCAACCAGGAATCACCCTAACTTTGGCGATCCCATGGAAAAGGGTAAGAGGCATCCCAAGGCAGCAGAGGAAAAGGCCTGAGGAATTTAATTTTTCAGTTTGGTGGTGCTGAGTTTTGTTCAGGTGAGGGTGGGGATGGGGAAACCGAACCCCTTAGATTCCTTTTGTTGATTTTTTTTTCCCCCCATTTTTTTCCTGTTGATGTTTATTTAATTTCAAATAAACAAAACGAAAAAAAAAAAAAATGAAATACAATAATAAAACCCTGAAAATAAAAGGAGAAACAAAATGAAGTTTGTTTTTTTTAATGGGGCACACCTTTATCTGGGAGGGCATTCCAAGCATCCACTTCCTTTCTGCGAAAAAATATTTCCAGTCGTTCCTGAGTCCTACCCAGTTCTAGAGTTCCTTTCCGTTGAAAAAAAGGTTGGTTCTTATCCATTATTAATACCTTTCAGGCATTTAAATGTTTCTATCATATTCCCACTGTCTCTTCCTATATACATATTTCAGTTTTATCTTATAAGGCTTTTGATGCAGACATCAGACCTTCTTAGATTTCATGACAAATTGTTTGCATGAACAGACACATAGACACCGTCAGTTTAAAATGATGCAGCAGAGTTTGATTGAAGCAAGATATACTGTATAGATATATATAGGCATATTGGTTGTCCTATATTTTACCCACTTGCTTCACGGTGCATTTATCCTGATGCCATTCAATGTTATTTGTTAATATAAAAAAGAGATGTAAACAAAACAGTTAAATGACATTAAAAATTAGCTTTATGCAAATGAAATAATGATCCAAAAATAGAACTTCACTAGCTTTAGCTCCGAATACATTGAATGAGAATTACATTCTGTTAGACCAGGGGTCAGGAACCTTTTTGGCTGAGAGAGCCATAAATGCCACATATTTTAAAATGTAATTCCATGAGAGCCATACAATATGTTTAAAACTAAATACAAGTAAATGTGTGCATTTTATGTAAGATCACACTTTTAAAGTACAATAAGTCTCTGAAAATATTACACCAGGCCTTAAGACACCAATACATCTCCTATTAGGAAAACGGACCAAGTCAGGCTGCTATAGAGTCCTACACAGAAACTACACGCCAGCAGAAAACCTCACCTGAATCACATGCTGTCCCTCACCTAACATAGAATAAAGAGACCAAAACGCATAACAAGAAGCATGCAGAAAAAACTGAATTGGAAACTGCAACAAGCCAGAGTCTCTGTATGCAGTGTAACAAAGGAAAAAAGAAACATCACCCATCCTTATAAAACAAATCAAGAAATATAAAATCATCAGCAGTAAAACTGTACTAACAAAAAGAACATATTTTGAAACAGCTGATGAGTGGAATATCCAATAATTAAAAACTCATATAAAACATTTCCAGATACCAACAAAATATTTCAAAATAGCAGACACAAAGACCCAGTAATGAAAAATAAGGATACAAAATTTTTTTTTGCTTCATACCTGGGAACGTTTGATATCCAAGTGTCCTGAGATTGTTCTGAATTAGCAGGAGGAGGGGTGGTTTGCTTGGAACTTTCTCCTCTCTCAGTCACATACCAGCGCTCTCTCTCACACTGGCTCTCAATTACACACCTATACAAACATGCTCTCAGTACTCACATATACACATGTTTTTTCTCTCTCACTTATATAGGCTCTTAATTACACATTTACACACATGCTGTCTATCTTTTCACACTTACACACACACACACACAGGCTTTCAATCACATAAATACATGCTGACTTTTTCTCTCACACACAGACTCTCATTCACATGCTTACAAACATGTCCTCTCTTTCTCTCATTTACACACAGGCTCTCAATCACATACTCACATGCTCCCTCACCTAAATCAGCTCTCAATCACACACAGACACACATGGTCTCTCTTTAAACACAGGCTCTCAATCACATACTCACATGCTCCATCACCTAAACCAGCTCTCAATCGCACACAGACACACATGATCTCTCTCTTACTTATACACACAGGCTCTTAATCATACATACACATGATTTCTCTCACACACAAAGGATCTCAATCATACACACATACTCTTTCACACAAACAGGTTTTCTATCACAAACTTACACATACAGGTTCCCAATGGTAAACTTACATTCATGCTCTCTCTCTCTCACAGACAGGATCTCAATCACAGACATACTCGCTTTCACATGTACAGGCTCTCAATCATTCACATACATGCAATCTCTCACTCACTCACTCACTCACTCACACAGGGCCCCCCCCCCCCGCGGCCCGGAAGAGGAAGTGGAGCGTATCGGGTGCGTGCGCGCAAGAAGAGGCCACGCGAGTGCGCTCGGCATCGGCCCGAAGAAAAGAAGACTGCAGCGCGGCTCGGAGGAAAATGAAGAGGTTCAGCCGCGGCCGATGGGACTCTGCCTCCGCGAGGGCTGAAAATGAAGAGGTTAGCGTTGGGAGGAGGCTGCTGCTGCCGCGAGTTCCCGGGGTGGGGAAGAGAGAGAGTGAATGAGCGAGCAAGCATGTGTGTTTGATCGCTCATTCACTCTCTCACCCCCACCCCGGGAACTCGCGGCAGCAGCAGCCTCCTCCCAACGCTAACCTCTTCATTTTCAGCCCTCGCGGAGGCGGAGTCCCATCGGCCGCGGTTGAAGCTCTTCATTTTCCTCCGAGCCGCGCTGCAGTCTTCTTTTCTTCGGGCCGATGCCGAGCGCACTAGCGTGGCCTCTTCTTGCCGCGCACGCACCCGATACGCTCCACTTCCTCTTCCGGGCCGCGGGGGGGGGGGGGGCGGGAAGAAGAGAGCACGCCGGTGCCGCTGACTCCAGCTGTCCTGCTGCGTTCCGCCCGGCATTTTAAGCCCGGGCGGAGGAGGACCGGGGAGCAGCTGGGTCAGCAGGAAAGTGTGGCGACTGTCTGCGAGCCAGATGCAGCCCTCAAAAGAGCCATATCTGGCTCGCGAGCCATGGGTTCCCGACCCCTGTGTTAGACCGTCACTTGAAGTGCAAGACTAAACAATTGACTCTCTAATCCATGTCAGTTTATTGCTGCAGTAATGTAATTTTTTACACATTCTTTGGCAGTGTTCTTGGTGCAGTAAGCACTATGACCCTGAGCTGTTGAACAGCTGTAATCCTTTACTCCACCATATCAGTCACAGACAGGCACTGCAATAGTTGGTTCACCCAAACAATAATGAGAAAAGCTCTTAATCCATTTTAGAGAAATCTCATGATGAATCTCCAAATGTATTTCTCTAGCTGAAGGATACATCATACATCAGTGCAGATGCCATGCAACAACAACTTCGATTCTGGCACTGACAAACAAGTTCCACCACTATTACTTACCTTTGACTTTAGAACAATAAGTTGATAGCAGCCGATTCATCAAGTCAGCCTCCCATTCCAGCTGTGTAATTGATAGGGATGGTCATTCATTTGAAACAAATGTGTAAAAGGCAACAAATTAGGCTATTTTCAGTTTGTTCCAAATAAAACAAACTGAAAATAGTCTCTGATGAAAATACCTCAACATTTTTGGGTACTTTTTTATTTGTACATTTTTTTTTTTTTAAATGGCCTCTGGTGGGACATGGCCTCAGCCTAATCCCATCGTTTCAGCCCAGGTCCCATCACCAGGCCTAGGCCCAGGCCTAAAGGTCAGGTATCATCACCAAGGCCTAGGCCCAATGCCAGGGCCCAGGTCCGGTCACTGAGTTCCAGGCCAACGCCAGGCCCAGCCTGAGACCAGGTCCCATTACCATAGCTTATACCTGACATTGGGTCCAGTCACTGAGACCCAGGCTCTATGCCAGGGCCTGGCCCAAGGCCAGGTCTCATCACTGAGGCCTGGTCATAAGCCCAGGCTCTGGCCTAGATCCAGACCCGACACCAGGGCCCGGTCCAATGATGGGTCCCATTGCCGAGGCCTGAACCTAAGCCAAGGCCCAACACTGGAGCCTGACCTAAAGCTGGGACTCGTTGCTGGGGTCCAGGCCTAAGCCCATGTCTAAGCTCAAGCCTGATGCTAGGGCCCAACTGAGGCTAAATCCCATTGCCAACAGGGCCCAGCTGGAGGCCATATCCCATTACTAAGGCACAAGCTCAAGCCCAATGTAGGGGTCTGGCCCAAAGCCAAATCCTATCATAGAGGCCCAAACCTAAGCCTAGGTCTAGTCCCAAAGACCTAGGATCAGGCTTTCCAATGTCTTCCTTCTTCTTTGATTGCTGAAAAATGACACCATCTGTTGGAAGGATGTGCTGCAGTGATGTCACTGTGGTACCTTTCTCCTGAGTGACAGCTCTATATATTTCAATGGCCGTATATCAAAATAGTGTAGTCTACTCCAGAGGAAGATGCCACAGTGGCGTCACTGCAGAACGTACTTCCAGTAGACAGCATAATTTTTTGGGGATCCAAAAAGAACAAAGACATCAGAAGGCCTGATCCTGGGCCTTCAGGTCTTGGGTCTCCACACAGCCTGGATCTCAGCAATAGAACCCGGCCTCAGGTTGTGCCCAAGCACTGGGACTAGGCCTAGGCCTGAGCCTTAGTGATGGGACCCAGCCTCGTGCCAAGCCCTGGCATTGGGCCTGGGCCTAGGCAATGAGACCTGGCTTCAGGCTGCGGCCTGGCCTAGACCTGGGGCTTGGCAATTGGACTCAGCTTTGGGTCCTAGGGTTCAGGCCTGGTCCTCAGTGACAGGACATGACCTCGGGCCTAGGCTTAGGCTTGAGCCTCAGAAATGGGACACAGCCTTGGGCCAGGCCCTGTTGCCAAGCCTAGACCTTAGCAACGGGATCCATCCTTGAGTCAGGCCCCAGCATCGGGACTAGGCTTAAGCTTGGGCCTTGGCAATAGTACCAGCCTTCGGCTAGGCCCCGTCTTAGAGCCTAGATCTTGGTGATGGGAACAAGCCTCAAGCCTAGGCCTTGGTGACAGAACCTGGCCTTGTAACTAGGCCAAGGCCTGGATCTCAGCAAAGGGACCCTCCTTGGGCAAGATCCTGGCAATGGGCCTCAACTTTGGCAAAGGGTCAGGCCCTGGCGTTGGGCTTGGGCTTTGGCAATGGGCCCCAGCCTCAGCGATAGGACCAGTGATGGAACCTGACCGGGTTTTTGTTTTACAGTAAAGTCAATGGGTCCTAAGGATTGTTTTCTCCTTTGATTTCAATATAAAATGAAAAAGAATTAAACTAACAGACAATCATTTTTTGTTTGAAACCAACCTAATGAATATCTGTGACCTACAAAATGAATGAACAAGCCAAAAACAAAATTTTTGACTCTTCACATCTCTAGTAATTGACAATCATTAGGGGTTGTGACAATGCCACCTTGTTACTTCTGCCCTTCACAAGCCTCAATACTTTCTTGACAGGCTGAACACTATAGAAGGTGCTAGTGCAGGTGAGCACTCTATTGTCTAACCATCTTACTGCATAGATGTTGCTGTCGCACATGTACACAAATATATCTCTCATAATTCTTCATGTCCTTTAGTGGTGCTGTCCCAGTGTGACTGTTGCGAACAGCAGCTTTCAATTCTATCTCTTGGAGTTTACAAAGCAGTTTGTGAAACATGAAGTTATCAAAATAAAGGGGTAGATATTCAGACCATAGCTACTTATCTAAATTGGCTAGGTAGACTTATCTGGCTAACTTAGATTTATTTTATTTATTTACTTAGATGGGATACTCAGCTGCATGGCTGGCTATGCAGCTGAATATCCTCAGATAAATCGCTACTTAGTCAAATAAGTCTTATCTGTCTAGGTTTAGACCTAACTTACTGCCTGATTCACTAAGGCTTTTCTCTCATTCTGTGTCTAAGGGAAAATACCCTGATGAATCGGGCCCTGAAGGATAACTTATCCAGCTAAGCCTCAGTATCATTACTTAGCCGGATGACTTATCTGGTTAAGTAGCCACGCTCTATTATGCCTGCTGCCCGCCCACAAGTTATCCGGCTAAAAACTTTGCCAGATAAGTGACTTATCTTGTTAAGTGACAGCCAGCCGCTGAACATAGCTGGATATTCAGCAGCCACTACTTAGCCGGATTAGTCCAGCTAGGCACTATTTGAATATTGGCCTCAAAGTGTGTATCATAGTTTATCTTCGATGATGTCTAGAAAGGTCATGGGAACATATTCTCCAAGAGAAGGTCCTGGAGTGTGGTTATTTCTGCCACAGAAAATACAGGTATAGATAGACATCTGACAAATCCTTTTTAGGCTTTCGCTGCATAAACATTTTTGTCTCATAGTGTCCATAGTATGAGGCTATTGACTCACCTGTGGTTAGATGCTTGTTAAAAATGCCATATTACATAAGTGACCCATTTAGCTGATCATAAATAAGTACTATCTTTGCTACCCATGACTCACTCAGCAGTCTGTTGCTGGCCACCTGACAATACATTTTTAGTCTGACAAATCTGTTCTTCGACATCATGCACACAGCAAGCTTGCAGCACAGATCTTCAGCTGTACTCCAGTAATCATACTCCAGTCATACCCAGGCAGCAGTACGATGCTGATGAATCTGAATCCCATCCAGGTTTCTCAGTCTAGAAACCAGGACTGTTCATGACCCCCGAAACATGAAGCTCTGACTGCACTTCTAGGCATTCAGACATTTCATGCGTAAAGATTATTGACATCAACCTATCTACTTTTCCCAAGTAAGCAACATATATGGTCTTTTTTTTTAACCATGTATTCTTTTATTGCAACAAAAAGGAGTATGTGCAAATGTGGCAAGAAAATATATTTCTAATGTTTAACATCATGGTCCAAAAATAGAACATTGGTTTAAACATTGCACAATATCTGATCTCATTGCATAGGGCCATGGTTGGTAACACTATGCACTTGCAACAGTCCTCTGGTAAAGATGAAGTCTTCTATCATTTCCGTAACCTTCTATGGTGCTGGTCAAGTTTTATTGTTGATTTTAATTGGTTTAGCAACATTTGCCTCTATTTGATGAAGGAGAAAGCGTTTGGGACTAATTTTCAATAGCCCACCTAGATGGCAAGTGGCAAAATTTTCAAGGAGAATCTATCTGTGTAGATTTTTTGTGAATATTATCTATAAGTATACATGTGCAAATGATAATGCAACGATATGCTGGCTATCCAGCGTAGCATTTTCAGACCAATGCTAGATGTTGAGCGGGAAGCAGGTAAGAGTAGCACCTTGTCCGGCTTGGTATATAGGTGGTGCTGGAGGGGGATTGGTGATGGAGGTACCTGGATCCATCTTCTTTTGCAAAGATTAGGAGGGGAGGCCAGCAGGAGAGCCCGGAACTTGACAGATTGATTTTTAAAGGGTGGATGGGCAGGAAGGAAGGACTGGGAGACAGTGCCCCTGGACCCTTTGAAATTTTAAAAAACAAAGGCATGCCGGGGGAGACCCCCTTGGTCCCTGCCCTTAGAAGTTACAGCTTAGTGGGAGATCACAGTCCTTATACAGCACCACCCTGTGAGGTTATTTGAGATTGGTGGTCTCAGTCTACTTGTGGGGCAAGGCCAGGAGCACCTGTGGTCAGTTTGATTTAGCTTTTGAGGAGTAAGGAGCTGATTTTGGTTTTCCCTAGTGTTGTGTGAAGTCTACTTACCCCACTCAAACCTTTTTGCTGTCTGAGGAGATCTCTAGCAGTGCACTCCCTTCCTGTAAGGGTCTGCCTCCTTTTTGAGAGAGACTGTTTCAAGAGTTTTTGCTAATTTTGAAGTGGTCTGGGGGCGAAACTTTGTACATTTTGGTGGAGACCAATTTCCCGGATCCGAAGGACAGGGGCTGTAGACCCTGTGAGCCCTTTCCAGGTCAGAGAAGAGGCAAGAGCAGTGCCAGCATCACAAAAGAATGAGATTGTTTGAAGATGGTTTTTCCCTTTTTCCTTGTGATCCACCCCTCCTCACAGGGAAGATGGGCTGGATAAGCCGGTTTCTTGTGCTACATCAGTTCTCTCCACCAGAGAGGTCACTTCAGGAGGCTGAAGAGAAAAGGAGCAAGATCTTTGGAGACCCCCAACTGGATCTCCACCCCAAGGAACCAGGACACAGCAGTGGCGTAGCCAGAATTGATTTTTTTGGGTGGGCACAAGGTTAATGTGGGTGGGTTGTAGGCATGCAGGTCTGAGACCTACTCGTATTCTTATTGATATGTAATGCCGTATACTGCACCCTACAATGGCTTTCTAAGTAATTTGCAACAGCCAATATGCATCATGCGTGGAACTTTAAAATATTTTACTTCAATTATTTCAAGCACTTACTATATTATTATTAATCTGTATTTTTATTTTATATTTATTGCAGCTTATAAATGCACAAGTATATCATGTAAAAAGCAAACAAAACAAACAATCATATCCAATCAATCATGTAATTCTCTTTGCAGAAAGCCAGAAATAATCAGAATTATAATACAATAGCATCAGGGCCAGTGCAAGGGGATTAGGCACCCTAGGCACCTTCTGCTTTGAGCCAACACCCCCCACCCCGCTCTGCCCCACCCCTGGTCGCAGCCCCAACTCCTATCTCCAGGGGTGGGGACCACATGCCACTGCTCCCCCACCCCCTGTGCCACCCGCCCAAATTTAAATAAAATAATCCCTCCACCCTCCTGACCCCCTCCAAGACTCAAGAAAACCCTGGTGGTCCAGCGGGGGGGGCCCAGGAGCAATCTGCTAGTCATCCATTGCCCCTACCATGTGACACGGGCCAGCCAATGGCACTGATAGTCCCTGTCACATGGTAAGGGCTAAAGGTCACCGGTGCCATTTTGATTAGTGCAGCCGATGGCCTGGGAGTGGCAGATTGCTCCCGAGCCCCCCGCTGGACCACTAGGGGTTTTCGGGGGGAGGTCGGGGAGGGTGGTGCGACAGGGGCGGTTAGGCAGGGAGAGGTGGAGGCTGGGCAGAATTTTGAATGGGCACATTTTTGCCGCTTCTGAATTCTGCCGCCTGAAGCGGCCACCTCACCCTGCCTCATTGGCTCGCAAGCGGCAGCGGCACCCCCTAATGGTTGGCGCCCTAGGCCCAGGCCTAGCTCGCCTAGTGCTCCGCTGGCCCTTAATAGCATTAATCATCAGAACAGGTGCCGAGCAGAGCTAGGACAATTCACATTACAACCAACTTGAAAAAAAATATTCAAATTCTGGTGTCACCTCAGCAAAAAATACCTCCACTGATATACTGATATTTGTGAAGTAACACAAACTCCTTCAAAGAAAGAAACGTCTAGAACCTTGCCATACATTACAGTCACAGCACTGACTCTCAGGATTCAAATAACAGCAACCTTACGAAAAAAGCAGCAATGCAAATACTACACCAGGCCCTAGAACATTAATTCATCACCTGCTGGAATAACAGAACAAGCGGGACTACTACTACAGAGAAACTACACGCTAGCAGAAATACTGCATTTCAGTCATATATACACAGGGAAAACAAAGATTGACCTTTACCTAATATAAAAATAAGAGACTACAAATTAGAAACAAAAAGGCAGACAAAACCAAAATAGAAAGCCTGAGAAACTACACTCTGAACAGTGAAATACTGAAGAAAGAGCAAAATACAAAAATATAAGAAATTTACATTCCCAAAGATGGCATATTCAAATTGCTAAAATCTCAAAATAATTTTTTTAACCTTTGTTGTCTGATCTTTGTATTTTTCTAATCAGTTGGTTCTGGTCTCTTCTTCCCATTTTTCCCTTGTTGCTCATTTCTTAATTCCTTTTCAGTATCTCTCTTCTACTGTCTTCTTCCCTTCCTCACATAAACACACACACACACGCTTTCTCTCACAGACTCCCTCACACACTCAAGCTCTCATGCTCATATGCTCTACCCCCCCCCACACACACACACACAAGCTCACACTCTTTACACATACACACAAGCTCTCATTCTCTCACCCCACCAGGCTCCCATTCTTATGCAACCACAGACCCACACCCAGACTCCCATTCATATACACAGAGAGACGCACACCCAGGCACCCATTCTCACCCAGAGACACACATTCAAGCTCTAATTCCAACTCACATACACACATTCAAGCTCTCATTCCAACTCACATACACATATTCAAGCTCCCATTCTAAACCCACACATACACACATTCAAGCGCCCATTCTCACCTTCCCCCCCCCCACACACACACACCCAGGCTCCCATTCTCACCCACACACATGCACACATTCAAGCTCCCATTCTCACCCATACATGCACACATTCAAGCTCCCATTCTCACCCACACATACACACATTCAAACTCCCATTCTCATCCACCCATACACGCATTCAAACTCCCATTCTCATCCACCCCCACACACCCAGGCTCCCATTCTCACCACACACACGCACACATTCAAGCTCCCATTCTCACCCACACATTCAAGCTCCCATTCTCATCCACACATATACACATTCAAGCCTGTGCACAGCTTCCCGCTTTCCTCCCCCCCAAACAGGAAAATCAGTGGGCATCTCCTGCTGCCACCAGTCTCCTGCATCTTCTTACTGTACTGCCCACCGATCTTCCTGCTTGGGGGAGTGGAAGGTGTGCGCGGCACTTCTTCCTGCCCCCCCTCAAGCAGGAAAATCGGTGGGCCATAAGGCAGCAGGAGAGTCAGCGGGCCACCTAACCAGCCGATGGCCCACTGCCTCCCTGGGTGTGCCGTTCCATGGTCGAGCAAATGCACAGAATGCACACCCAATCACGCCGGGCCTGGGTCCTCCTCATCACTGTCGCAGGGGATGGGATCCCGCGATGGCCTTGCAGTTCTGGCGCTCCTCTTCCAGTTCTGGTTGGGTGGGCCTGGGTCCAAATTGGGTGGGCAACTGCCCACCCAGGCCCACCCGTGGCTACGCCACTGGGGCATAGGCTGGGTGAAAGAGACTGAACATTTGGACTCAGGATTTTTCCAAAATTCAGGGGATTCCCCACAATTAGGATTTCCCTAACCCACTGGGACAGTTTATGCACTGAGAAAAGAAGTGATAAGCTCCATCCTAGGAAACTGAGAGACAGGACACATGTTCAGAGGAAGTGTGACTTTGTAATATATATACAACTATCTTCTGATTGATTGAACATTTTGAAGAATCAGTAAAATTTGTTTTGAACACCTAGTGCGGTGTCCTACCTGTTTGTCCTAGCAGCACCACATCACAGCCACAGAGAGAGAGAGAGAGAGAGACATTGAAACACACTCACTTAAAGGAAAAGTACACCACTGCCTGGGAAGAGAAGGACTGCCTCCAACCCCATAAAAGAATCCACCCCTTGGGATATGGGAGAGGGGGGAGAGGTGTATTGAGAACAGCCCCCGATATAAATTCTTTTGTGTGCCCTTTGGAAACAGAAGAAAGGCTTACACATCCGAAACAACAAAACTAGATGACAAAATTTCCTTATGAAATTTATGTCGTTTCAGATGCAAAATGACACAGACAATATGGAAATATTGCTGATATTTGCATGTCATTGTTAAATGACAGCATGTCCCTAGCTGCCTTTACATAGGCCTATAATTGGACCACATACATCGGCATCCTTTTCATCAGAAATACAAAAAACAAACAACTCATAATAGCAAAATTCAATGTATGGTTCACTTCCGATGTTTCTTCATGTTATTGCCCCATTTCGAAAAGAGATTTTTTTTAAATTATGGATGTGAAGAAGCATATACCCAGGGAACACAGAACACCTTAAGAAAAGGCCGCAGCAATCTGGCCGACTCTGCCTTAAGATAGGGAAGCTGGGTCTGGACCTCCTCCACTGGGTCGGGGATATAATGCGGGCTGAGAGGAGAGAAGGGGAGGCCCTGGACTCTGGGAGAGAACAGCTTGTGGACTGACAGTGAGTGAAAAGGGAAAAGCAGACCCTTCAAGATAGCTGACCTGTGAATGTGAATTGCGAATGTGGAATACTGTTGGCTTCTTTGCACTGGAAATAAAACGCACAAAGAGAAAAGGCCTTGCTTGCTCACTTCTGTACCACAATGGGAAATAAAATATTCATGTGCAGGCTTCTTCTTTGGCTTGCTGATAAATACTATTTCTGCATTTATGGTAGCACGCTAAAAACATTTCAAAGGTACTCTACAGGCAAGTTCCGTAATCCTGTACTCTCTCTCTCTTTTTCTTATCGTGTGTTTTGTTTTTGCTCGTATTTATCTTTCTGTTAAATGTATTTGTTCTTCTCCTGTACAGAGCAAAAGAGCCAGGCTGTGTCTGCTACTCAGGCAAAAGGTGAGTGAGATGCCACCATACACGTTGGCTGTAGTCAGATCATCCGTCACTATGTCACTTCTAAACTGTGCTGGTCCTTATTTATTTTGTTGATTTATATTCTGATTTTTGGTACTTCACAATGGATTATATTCAGGTAGTGTGGGTATTTTCATGACCCCAGAGGGCTCATAATCTAAGTTTGTACCGGAGGCAGCAGAGGGTTCAGTGACTTGCTGTGGGATTTGAACACTGGTTTCCCCAGGGCTGTAGCCTGCTGCTCTAACCACTAACATACAGGTAATTCTTGCTTTATAGTGTACTTTCTCCATACATAATTTCCTACAACACTAGTATTCCACTGGTGTGCTTGGATGTTTTATGTTATCATGTTGGTTTGCACGATTCATCCAGCATGAGGACCTGTATACAGAGTTTATATTTAAACATTCAGTAAACAAGATTATTTGCCAGTTTTTGTTGAACCATTACACAAAAGCTAGAGAAATAGAAACTTCTTATATTTATTGTCAAATTACTTTCTTGAAAAAAACACATCATCACCTTGAGTTTAAGATAATGGGTGCATATGTTAAACAAGATACAATATACAACAATATATACAACACATGTATAAAAGGACAAGACTTATCACACTCATCAAATAATATTTATTATGAAATGATGTAACCGAACCTTAATGGCACTTGTTAGAATGTACTACCCGACACATTTACCAAGTTTAATTTGTGTGCCTGTATGTAAACCATTGCGATGTTATAGAAAAGATTTTAAATAAATAAATAAATAAATAAATATCTGACCTCATTATATAGGGCCATTTGTATTCTCTCTCAGAAGGCTGGTAATGCTGTACACTTGCACAGAACGAGTCTTCAATGACTTCTGTAGCCTTCTATGTTCTGGTCAGGAGTTATTTATTTTAATTGGCTATTTTTCCAGTCATGCAGTTAAAATTATAGAAACAGAAACTGGATAGCATGGTCAATTGTACCTTCTTTTGAAAATGTCCAGTTTATATTAGGTTTGCTGTACAACACTCATTTTGAAAAAGAAAATGTAAGTGAATAAATTGTGCATGATGTTCTCAACCTTCTTAAAGCCTGAATGTGATCTAGATTTGTCTCTGTTTGATGAATGAGAAAGCTTTTGAGGTCTGTTCTTTTATCACACATTAGGCTCAATGCTTTTTGTTTTCTTTAATTTAGGTCTATAATTTAAAGAAACAAAGTTTAAAAGACCAGGGGTTCTCAACCCAGAACACACCCAGCCAGAATGGTTTCCAGGCTGTGTATAATGAATATGCATGAGATAGATTTGCATGTACTACATCTACTGTATGTACATCTATCTCATGCATATTCATTGAGGATGTCCTGAAAATTTGATGTTCCCAACGTTCATCGGTATATAAAAACTTCTAAAATAAAATAAATAAATACATTTTAAAGGTTCTCTACAGTTAAGTTCCATGATCCTGTATGCTCTCTCATTTTTTCTTATCATGTGTTTTATTTTTGCTTGTGTTTATATTTCTGTTAAATGTACTTGTTCTTCTGTACAGAACAAAAGAGCCAGGCGGGGTCTGCTACACAGGCAAAAGGTGAGTGAGATTCCACCATACATGTTGGCTGTAGTCAGATCATCCGTCACTATGTCACTTCTAAACTATGCTGGTCCTTGATTTATATTCCACTCTGTCCATAGATAATTTCTTACAACACCAGTATTCCACTGGTGTGCTTGGATGTTTTATGTTATCATGTTAGTTTGCACGATTTATCCAGCATGAGGATCTATATATACAGTTTATATTTACAAATTCAGTAAACAAGTAGATTTTTTTTTTTTTTTGCCAATTTTTGTTGAACCATTACACAAAAGCAAGGGAAATAGAAACTTCTTATATTTATTGTGGAATTACGTACTTGAAAAAAAAACACATCATCACCTTCAGCTTAGGATGATGGGGGCAGGGTTTCATTGGACAAAGATCTATACATGCACATTTGTTAAACAAGGTACAATATCTGATCTTATTTCATAGGGCCATTTATATTTTCTCTCAGAAGGTTGGTAATGCTGTACACTTGCACAGAACAAGTCTTCAATGAATTTTGTAGCTTTCTATGTGCTGGTCAGGAGTTGTTATTTAGTTTAATTGGCTAATTTTCCAGTCATGGAGTTAAAATTATAGAAATAGAAACTGGATAGCATCTACCTTCTTTTGAAAATGTCCAGTTTATATTAGGTTTGCTGTACGACACTCATTTTGAAAAAGAAAATCTAAGTGAATAAATTGTGCATGATGTTCTCAACCTTCTTAAAGCCTGAATCTGATCTAGATTTGTCTCTGCTTGATGAATGAGAATGCTTTTGAGGTCTATTCTTTTATCACACATTAGGTTCAATGCATTTTGTTGCTTTACCTTAGTTCTATAATTTAAAGATACAAAGTTAAATAGACCAGGGGTTCTCAACCCATTCCTCAGGACACACCCAGTCAGTATAGTTTCCAGGCAGTATAAAATGAATATGCATGAGATAGATTTGCTTGTACTGCCTCTACTGTATGCAAATCTATCTCATGCATATTCATTGAGGATGTCCTGAACATTTGACTGCCTGGGTTGAGAATCCCTGAAGTAGACCATGCACCTACAAATTGAGCTTCTTTTCATCATTTCGTCACAAAGATACAGATCTGGATAGACTGATTGATGTTAGGGGATGTGATGTCATCTTTAAATGACAAGCAAAACATCAATGATATTAGTTATACCATTTGGTGTTGTTTCCCATTCAAAATGACAAAAAAAAAATATTGTTTGAGGCATTGCTAGGTACCTAAAGGATCCAGATCCACAGGCCTCGCCATCTCCCCAGCCCCCCTGAGATTTTGATAGTTAAACAATTCAATCACAATCAGCAGCTTTCCCCCTCAACACAGCAAGGACAATTCTGTAAAAACACATAATTGGTCAACAACCTTTTAAACAATTAATGTTAAATTAACTCTGTTCTTTGTTCCCTTGTGGCCATCATCAGAGAGTCATCCTATAAAACCTATGACAGGGAAACCCTGTTATTTCGACCAGAGTTGGGGTCCTATGGCTCTCTCCATACCTGCCTCATGCCAGACTCCATCCATGTGTAGACAGAACACCATTGCTGATAAAGCAAATGGCACTGCTACAAACATTTTGCACCATTGTTGCAAGATGCTGGGCATGCAAGTCAGTGGCATCTCTAGACAGAAGTACTTTCTATGCAACAAAGAACCCCTTGGCCAGTTTCAACCATCTAGTGAAACCACCACTAAAATTATTTGATAGCAGGACCGGACAGGACAGAATCCCAATATAAATGCTGCACCTCAAATTCTAAAATATCCTGTGTTCACAGAATCATAATAGTCTCTCTCAGTCTCTCTCCCAAATAGAGATTATTACAAGGCCCTCATAGTAGTAAAGTATTTATATCTCTATAGGAAAGCCATCTAATAGATCGAGGTGAGGTGTTGGTGGTGGTTTAGGGTTTAGGGGGCCAGTTTCACATGTAGAGTGACAGATACGAACGGCACAGTACACCTTGGTGAAGATTTGATGTCATTTGGAGTGAGGAAAGTTTCAAAAAGATGAAATTTCTGCTATGTTCGTTCACCCTAGCTTGACGGACTCTATAACAGGGTACCATCAAGCTAGGTTGAGATAACATAGTACAAAATTTCATCTTTGTCAGACTTTCCTCACTCCAAATGACATCAAATCTTCACCAAGGTGTACTGTGCTGTTCGTACGTCTCACTTTACATGTAAAACTGGTCCCTAAACCACCACCAGCACCTCACCCCGACCTATTACTTTTAGAGATTTAATAGGTGCATACAGTGAGGCCCTCCCCAGAGGTTCTCTCTCTCTCCCTCCCTCCCTCCCAGGAATGCCAAAATGCAATTCAAAAAATGTATCGCAAATTGCATTATGACTATTTCAGGCACATCACACAGCCTAACATCTGGAAAAATGTGTAGTTATTTTAGGCATTAAAACCATGCGATAGCACGGTGCGATATTGCCCCTCATTTAACTAAATCCCACCCAAACTCCTCTCCGATCCCACCCCTCCCAAAAATGTGCATTTGCACTGTGTGTTACAATTCTTTTTGTCTGCGTTATGGCGTTAACGCACGCATTAACACATTACCAGCCATGATGCATTTTGATGAATGACCCGGAAAGAGTGCAGATTGGAACTAGGACATTTCCCCTCTGTTTCCAGGAACATTGTGCATTAATACAAAACTCTGCAAAAAATGCACTCAGAACCCACAGCAAATATGCCTTACCATAATACACTAACTGCCAGCCTCAAACAGTAAGAACCCTCCCCATGAAAAGGAAACACTGCAAATATTACACCAGACCCAAAAACATCAATATGCCTCCTATTAGTAAAATAGACAAGCCAGGTTGCTTGTCCCTACACAGAAAACTACAGGCGAGCAGAATATTTCACCTTGGTCACATATGCAAAGCACAAACAGAGCCTTACCAAATATAGAATAAAGAGACCATAAAGTATAAATTGTAAAGTGCAGACAAAAACTGAACTGGAAACCACAACAAACCAGATTCTGTATGCAGAGCAACAATGGAAAACCAGAAAAATCTCCAATAAACATAAATCTTGATACTACCAGCTCAGTTAGCTTTCAGCTTGCCTTATATATAATCATATATATATATATATATATATATATATATATATATATATATGGTCAAAGCATAGTCCATTTTTTTTGTTTTATACAAAAAATGCAAATAAAATACATACAAATAAAGCATGTATCTCTTTCGGCAGTATGTGGCAGCAGTTCATAATAATGGATATTTGCATTATTTGTTTAAAAAATAAATTTGACCATATGATTTATATAAGGCAAGTGGAAGGCTAACTGAGCTGGTAGTGCCTAGTTATGATGATTGTGAAAGGTTATCAAGATTAATGTTGATTGGAGGTACTATCATTACAGTGTAAACTGTCAATGGCCCTCCATTGTTGTGACATTCTTATTGGGAAACAGAAACATCACCATTTCTCAGAAAATATCAAACAATAAAATCAAGAAATATAAAACATCAATCATAATAGTAAAACCATAATAAAAATAAATATTTAAAACTGCTGAATAGAACATCTAATAATTAAAACCTCATATAAAAATGTTTAAATATTTAAAAAACACCAATAAAATATTTCAAAATAGTAGACACATCATATAATACCCAATAATTAAAACAAATAAGGATTAAAAAGTTCCCTGCTCGCCATACCTGGGAACTTTTGATTTCTAGCCATCCTGAAATTGTCATGGAGTAGTGAAGGTGCACAACCATTTTATTGCCCCCCCCCCCCCCCCCTACTATATATAAACACTGTCTCTAACAAACATATATATACACACCCTCACTCATACTGATAGGCTCTTTCTCACTCTCTCTTGCCCCCTGCCCTCTCCAGATGCTGCTTATCCTAGGCTTTGACTAGGGCCAAAATGCCTCCTTTCCTGAAGATCCCCACCACTTCCCTGTGCCCTGAACCTCCCTGACTGCCTCTCTCCTCTCCTGCCCACCATCTCTCAGACCTCAACCCTCTGCCCTGTGCCCATTCTCCTAAGCTCCCTCCTCCTCAACCTCTGCTCACCATTCCTTTCTTTCTCAAATACTGCCCAGCATTCCCCTGAGCCCCCCTCTCTTCAATCTCTTCCCATCATTCCCCAACCATCTTCCCAGCATCTCCTCTTTTTCTCTCTCTCTCTCCTCCTTCTGCCTGTCATTCCCTCTCTCCCTCCCTACTTTCCTGCCTTGCAGCATCAGCATCTCCCTTCCAAACATCTTCTGGCTCCCAGACATCAGATCCTCCTGCTTACAGGTATAAGTTCTCTCCCCTTTGGGCCAGACAACATTTTTGGAATATCACGGAAAAAAGAAGACATTAAGAGGCCCGTCCTAGACCTCTAGATCAGACCTAGTCCTTGGAAATGGGACCAGGATTTAAGCCAAGCCCCGGAATAGGCCTAGGCCATGGGACCAGGCCTCTGGCCAGACCCTGGCAATGGAACCTGGTCTCAGATCTAGGTCTCAGCAATGGGACCTGGTTTCGGGCCAAACCTCAAAGCTGAGACCAGGCATTAGACCAGGCCCAGTTCTGTGTCTAGGTTGTAGTGCCAGGGCCAGGCTTTGGGTGAGGCCAAGATCAGAGCTTGGATTGGGTTTTGATGCCAGACCTAGGCCTAGGGAATGGGATCCATCCTCAGGCTGGGTTCTGGCATCAGGAGCAGGTCTCAGGCTGGGTTCTGCATCGGGAGCAGGCCTCAGACTGGGCCCTATTGCCAGGTCTTGATCAGGGCCCAGTTCTGTGTCTAGGTTGTAGTGCCAGGGCCAGGCTTTGGGTGAGGCCATGGTGCTGGTAACAGGTTTTGGGGCAAGCCCCAGCACCGAGTTTAGGCCTTGCTGATGGGGCTAGGTCTCGGGTCAGGCTCTGGCACTTGGACAAGGCTTCAGATTGGACTGTGGTGCTGGGACTACGTCTTGGGCCAGACCTCACCACCAGGCCTAGGTCAGGATCTAGACTTGAGCCATGCCCTGGCACCAGGCCTAAGCTTCAGGCTGGTTCCCAGTGCTGGGTCAGGACTATGTCTTAGTACTGGGTATGGCACCAGGCCTAGGACTCAGCAATGGGACTAAGTCTTGGGCTGGGCCCCAGTATCTGGCCTAGGCCTCAGTGATGGGACTAGGCCTCAGAGCCTAGGCCTTGGCAATGGGACCCTGTCTTGGACTAGGCCCTGGTGCCAGGACTAGGCCGGTTGGGCCATGACACCGAGGCCTGGATCCGTTGGAAGTTTACTTTTTCTTTTTGTGATACTTGTGGTTTGTTTTTTTAATGTTTTGAGGGTGTTTCTTGTTTATTTTTTTTTCTGGTTTGACAAATGAACTGAACATAAAAAAATTAAACAAAACAAATCTTGATGAAAAAAACCCTTGAAATGAAAAAATGGACTGAAAATTTTAAGGCTGCACAATCCGACCTTGAATATTATAAATCCATTTTTCACTTCCTTATGTAACAAACATATATTAAAAAAAAGTCTGCTTCTCCTCTTTTAAAGTATTAACTATTATTAATTCCCTTTATGTCTTTGCTATCCTGACTTCTTTCCCTGCTCCCCTTAGCTTTTCCAGATGTGTGTCTATTTATTATACTTACTACTCTGCAATTTCCAGTAGGCCCAAAGCAGATTACAATTTAAAAATCCAGTAATTGTTACCTGTCTTCCTCTTTCTGTGATCTCTTGTTATTTATGAATGTTAACTCTTTTTCCCTTACTTTTTCAGCCACTTTAAAAAATAAAACAAAACAGTGCCTTTTTTTTTCTCTTGCCTTTATTTACTTTTCTAACAAAAAGGATATTTTCCCTTAACATATCTCTTTTTAGATTTGCCTGCTACTCGTCTACTTCCTCTAGAAGTAAAACATTGCATTGTTAGAAGTATCTGTGGTCATATACATACAGGTACTCTATCTATATATATGTATATAGTTACAGTACCGGAAGTTCATGTGGCTAAGTGAATATATTTTATCTAGAAAGTAAGCAAAAAGTGGCCCCTGTAGTTTAATTCAATATTAATTTATTTTATGATATTAACATGCTACTCATTTTGGTCCAAACTTAGACCTTTTTTAAGGTAAAGTGTCTGGACCGAAACACTATTTTATGTGAGTTAATGTGGTTTCATTTCTCTCACTTTTAGCCCTCTTGGAGAGGGACAAGAAAACACTGTGGGCTGGATTTTAAGTGCCCTGCGCACACCGGCGCGCCTATTTTGCATAGGCCACCGGCGCGCGCACAGCCCCGGGACGCACGTAAGTCCCGGGGCTTCGTAAAAGGGGCAGGGAGGGGGCGTGTCTGGGGTCAGGGGGCGGTTCAGGGCGGGACCGGGGGCGTGGCGCCGGCCTGGGGGCATGGTCGAGGCCTCCAGACCAGCCCCCGGGTTGGGTGATGGCGCGCCAGCAGCCTGCTGGCGCGCGCAGATTTACGTCTGCTTTCAGCAGGCGTAAATCTGCCAACAAAAGGTAGGGGGGGGTTTAGATAGGGCCAGGGGGGTGGGTTAGGGAGGGGAAGGTGCGGGAGCGTGGAAAGAAAGTTCCCTCCGAGGCCGCTCTGATTTCGGAGCGGCCTCGGAGGGAACAGGCAGCGCGTGCCGGGCTCGGCGCGCACAGGTTGCACAAATGTGCACCCCCTTGCATGCGCCGACCCCGAATTTTATAAGAAACGCGCAGCTACGCACATATCTTATAAAATCCAGTGTACTTTTGTTCGCGCTCGCGCAAATTTATAAAACCTGCCTCTGTATGTACATTTGTGAATTAGCATGTTATAATTCATATGTGATAACATTTTGTCGTCTGTTCATGATCAAAAAAGGAAGAATTTTCTTATCTCCATATATATGCTTGCTTTCAAGATGACCATTACAAATCCTAAAATATATTTTACTGTACTAATAGGAACTAAAAGAAAACCAAGACCTACGCTTCAAGCAGCAATTGATGGAAATATGTTCTGAAACCAATTCTAGGCCCAAAACTACATTTAGTTTATTCACTGACCATGTTCTCTCAGAATCTTCCCACTTTACTTCTCCTATTAATTGAGTATGACCTTTCCACTTTGTTGCATTGCTTGCCAGTTTCACTTAAGGCTGGGTGTTAGACTGCTGTAAATAAAAATGATGCTTTGAGGAAGAATTCATTTTATCACAGCTGTTCTAAACAGAAGCTACAGCAATTAGAGTTCAACAAACTGCAGGTAACCACCCACACCTCACGACTGATTATCACCAACAGGAGAATATTCCTCCTCAGCAAATGGGAAATAAAACCAGTAGCTTTATGTTTGCAATTGCAATTAACTCTGGAGTAAATTATCTTTGAACACTAGTACTCCTTCTGGATTGAATGACTCTCTGCCATAGTTTTTTAATTGTATGTGTGTTTTGACTTCTGATTGGCTATTACAATTTTGCCTACAATGCTATAGGTCCCCACAGAACCTTGTCACTGCTTTGTAGTGTTGTGAGGAAACCTGAAATACTGTAGAGCTGTTTTAGTATCACTTTCTGATGTCTCAAAATAACTACAGTAAGCTAATTGTGCATGACCTCTAGTGTGTAGATGGTGATTTGTCTTTTTGTCATGCGAATCACTATTTCGGCCTGTGATGACATTTACCACTCGCAGTGAAACCTGGTATAAGTATTTTTGTTGGCACTAGTGTAGGGGGGCATGAAGCACTGACCTTTGCTACAACTTCTTACAAACATTCCTTAAGATCACTTACCCATACCCCACATGAGGGATAAGTATACTTTTGACATACTTGTTAAAACATTTGTCCTTCGAGCCAGACTTTCAGTTCAAGCCTCATCTGCCAGGCTTACATTGCAGATAAATTCATTTGACTCTTGGAAACTTAAACTAAAGTAGAAATGAATCAAATGATAAAAGAGTTATGGGGGCCTGATTGAGGGGCAATTCTGAATAGCCTATGATGTCTGCAGTTAATTTTCAAATGCAAATTATCTGCTTTGTTTCCCTTTGAAAATGTAGCTGCTTCAAAATGAGTGCGCTAAAATCATTGTACATTGGGGGTCAGTTTTATATGCACAGTCATAGGTATGAAGAGCACAGTGCACATTAGTGAAAATTTGATGTGATTTGGAGCGAGGTAATGTACACAAAGATTAGATTTGTGCAGTGTATTCTTGTTCTAGCTTGATAGCAGCTAGGTGGAGAGTACATCAAACTAGATCGGGAGAACAATGAACAAATCTCTTCTTTGTGTACCTTTCCTCGCTCAAAATCACATCAAATCTTCACTGATGTGCACTGTGCTGTTCATACCTATGATCGTGCATGTAAATCTGCCCCAAACCCTAGGCCACCACCAAAACCTCACCTAGAGTTACTAGCTGACCCTCCTACAGTGATATAAGAGCCTTATAAGGCTCTCCCTCTCCAGAGCAGCCTCAAATGCAATAAAATCTGTCTGGGTGTGATGTGAAATAATGCAGTATATGATAAATTTAATGTGTGTTATGATAATAATATAGCTATGCGGTAACAGGAAATTTAGCCTAACCATGCCCCTTTTCCTTATCGTGGGCGTTAGGCCTGCAAAATGATGACTCTAGCCCTTAGATTCTAATACTCCAAAGGAAACAGAAGCACATGGCATTATATAGTAAAAGAAGAATTTATTAGTATTTAGAAAGTTAAGAAGATTAGCTTTTCATAATTTATAACAGAAAACCATCCTATATCTCAGTTCAATTTGCTTCATGCAAATCAATCAAATGGTTTTTCAAAATTCCCACCTAAATTCTCTCATGTGACTGTTGAATACTTTAGATGAACTTTCCTGTAGTCCAGTTGGGTGATGAAGTAGTTGCCTATGATTGGGAGATCTGCGATATTTCTACACATGGACTAGATGATCTTCTCCAAATTAAAATAAAATTCCTTCTCTATTCTGAATAATCTCACAATAAATCTTCTGAAATCTTCTCTAAACTAAGTTAGCCTAATACTAATAGGGGCGGATTTTCAGAGCCCTGCTCGCGTAAATCCGCCCGGTTTTGGGCGGATTTACGCGAGCAGGGCCCTGCGCGCCGGTGAGCCTATTTTACATAGGCTCACCGGCGCGCGCAGAACCCCGGGACTGGCGTAAGTCCCGGGGTTTTCGGAGTGGGCGTGTCGGGAGGCGTGTCGGGGGGCGGGCCCGGTCGTCGCGGCGTTCCAGGGGCGTGTCGGCAGCGTTTTGGGGGCGGGGGCGTGGCTACGGCCCGGGGGCGTGGCCGCGCCCTCCGTACCCGCCCCCAGGTCGCGGCCCGGCGCGCAGCAGGCCCGCTGGCGCGCGGGGATTTACGTCTCCCTCCGGGAGGCGTAAATCCCCCGACAAAGGTAAGGGGGGGGTGTAGACAGGGCCGGGTGGGTGGGTTAGGTAGGGGAAGGGAGGGTAAGGTGAGGGGAGGGCAAAGGAAAGTTCCCTCCGAGGCCGCTCCGATTTCGGAGCGGCCTTGGAGGGAACGGGGGGAGGCAGCGCGGCTCGGCGCGCGCAGGCTATACAAAATCGATAGCCTTGCGCGCGCCGATCCAGGATTTTAGTGGATACGCGCGGCTCCGCGCGTATCTACTAAAATCCAGCGTACTTTTGCTTGAGTCTGATGCGCAAGCAAAAGTAGGCTGATCGCGCTTCTTTTAAAATCTACCCCATAATGTACAGGCACTATCATAATACCGTTCACCTCACTTAAAATAAAACACAATCAGGACATATCTAAAAATCAGCTTGCTTGCCATTGCTACGATATAACAAACAGCTATCTGCCTCTGTATTACTGAATAAGTAATTTTATTCAGGGTAATAATTACAAGAAAACTTCCAACTACCAGAAGCTACTTTTCCTTTGTTATAAGCAGCAAGCTAGAAGCTGCAATTAAAATCTCACCTCATGACTACATTCCTATATCTTTATTGCTTTCTGCCTAAAACAAAAGCAGTCTCACCTTTTACACTCACCGTAATTAAAAAGTGTAATGTTTTGCCAGCCATAGGATACACCGCAACTGGCTTCACATACCTTCGACTCGGCAGGCCTCGTAGTGGCTGAGACACCACCCGGAACACTTCGATGTCATGAGGAAGGATGCCACTGCTTAGGCCACATTGCTGCCCTAGCCTCCTTAGGCATGTGCACATGCTACCCTCATTCTCTTAAAAGGCCCAAGGCAGGAAAGCTAGCGCGGCACCTTCTGACTCAACATTCACCTGGTGCTTCAGCAACAGCTCCTCCTACCTAGCAGTGCATGTTGATATCCTTCATTTCTGTGCCTTGCCTCCTTGTCTCCTTGCTTGCCTTGCTATTTCCTTGCTTTGCCTCTTCTTGCCCTATCTTGCCTTGCCTTCAATGTTGTCCTGTCTGTGTCTCATTCCAGTACCTAGTTATGCCTTGACTGTATCTGCTTGTTTCCTGGTTCTGACCCTTACCTCAGATCTGACTCCTTTCGTACCAGCTGCCTAGTTCTGATCTCTGCTACTGACTATGATTACTTGGATCTCTATCTGCCCTGACCTCAGCCTGGACTCAGATACTGATACTCTCTGCCTGCCTCGACCTAGCCCTGGACTTGGATACCCTTGCTTGCTACTGGCCCTGACCCCTGCCTGTGTCTTGACTTGTCTGACCGCTCCTTGCAGGACTTTCACCTAAGCCCTGCCGGCCCCTGGAACCCAAAGGCTCAACTTCCGGAGAAAGGGGCTGATATAAGTGAAGCTCCATTTCCAGTCCTGCAAGAGAGAGTCCACCAGCTATCAGTGTGGGCCTAGTTGGTTCACCTACTAGGCTACGTCAACCACGCCACAGACCAAAGGCTCACATTCATGACAGTTTGCTGAGGCCATGAGCTTGGTGGACTTGTCCCCAGCTCAAACTGTCTCAAGATTGGCCCTCCAGGTCCAGCAGCAGCAAGACCAGCTCAACAATATGATCAGTATTCTCCAAAGCCTGGTGGTCTGATTAGAATCCCTCCAGGTAAGTCTGCCTGCATCCACACTGGCACCTCCTCAGCCACTCCTGCTCAGCATCTGGAACCCATGTCACACCTTCTGCTGCTGCCCAGGTATGACGGAACCCTAGGGCCTACCGGGGATTCATCAATCAGTGCAAAATCCACTTTGAACTGCAGGCCTCTAGCTTTCCCACAGATCGAACTAAGGTCAACTATATGCTAGGCCTGACCTCGCCTGGGCATCCCTGCTCTGGGAGCAGAATTTGAACAACTTCCTGGTTGGGCCTCATCAGCAGCTACTGAGCTGCTTCATATCCATCAGGGCACTCGTGCCATTTAATTTTGTACTCTGGCCTCACAACTCCATTGGGGTGAAGATAGCTCGATGGCCATCTTCTGGCAAGGCCTTGCGGAGCATATTAAAGATGTGCTAGCATGCCTGGACCTGCCACCTGCCTTAGAGGACCTCATTGCCTTGGCCATACAAATAGACCTTCGCTTCCAGGAGTAAGCCTGAGAGAGGGTGAGTCCTGCTGACACTTCAGACTGGCACCTAAGTTCCAGAGACCTCTAATCTCCACACCAGATGCTTTGTCTGTGCTTCTTAAAGTAGAGACCTTGCAACTTGGTAGATCCTGCCTCAATCAGAAAGAGAAACAGAAATGTTGGCAACTTAACCTCTGCCTCTACTGTGCAGCTCAAAGGAACTTCACCTGCTATTGCCCCAAGAAGGCGGGAAACCGGTGACTAGGGTTGGTCGAAGAGGCAACCCTAGGTCAACCCTCACCTTTTCCTCAATTACTCGTCTCTTCTCCCAGGATACCTAGGTACAAATGAAACCTTCCTGGACTCAGTTGCTTGAGGCAACATTATAGAAAAGTCATTGGTCCAGCAATATCACCATCCTTCAGTGACCCTCGACAAATTGGTAACCATTTCTTCAGTGTATAGTTGGTGAGCATCTCCCTGAACATCTAATTGTGGTTATGTTATCTATTACATTCCAAACAGGACTCCTGCATCAAGAGAGTATCTCCATTTACATTTTTATCCAAGGCAGTCAACCCCATCATTCTGGGCCTGCCTTGGCTCATGCTCCATAATACATCTATAGATTGGGAAGCCTTACAGAATGCCTGCTGGTGAACCTCTTGCCAATAATGATGTCTCTCCCAGGTTGCTCCACTGGTAACCTAGCTCGGTCCCAGATTTCCAACCTCCTGGGTGTTCCCTCTCAGTATCCAGCATTTGCTGATTTTTTTTTAGTAAAAAACATGCAGAGATATTGCCTCCTCACAGGTTTTACGACTGTCCAATTGACCTGCTCCTGGGTAAAATGCCCCCTCGGGGCAGGGTCTACCCACTATCTGCCCCGAAACAGCAGCCATGTCCAGTTATATCCAGGAAAACCTGGAGTGGGGCTTCATCCATCCTTCATCATCCCCAGTGGGGGCAGGATTCTTCTTTATAGGCAAGAAGGATGGCTCCCTTAGGCTGTGCATCAATTACTTGGGCCTCAATGACATCACTTGCAAAAACAGATACTCATTGCCCTTAATTACTAAACTGTTTGAATGATGTGAGGGGCACAAATGTTTACGAAATTGGATCTCTAGTAAGCCTACAATCTTATCCAGATATTGGAGGGGGATAAGTGGCAGACTGCATTCAACATTCATGACGGCCATTACAAATACCTGGTTATTCAACATATGGTCAACAAGATTTTCAGGGACCTTCTTTACTCCCTTGTATTGGTGTATCTGGATGATATTCTCAACTTTTCTCGCTCCCTGGCACAGCACCACAAGCATGTGAGACAAATTTTGTAGAAGCTCCAAGAGAGCCACTTGTATGCCAAGCTCGAAAATGTACTTTTGAGCAAGATGAACTGCTATTCTTGGTCTGCACATGGACCCAAAGAAGGTGAAGGCTATTCAAGACTGGCCTCAACCCGTCAGGTTTAAGGCTCTGCAAAGATTCCTTAGCTTCACCAATTACTACCTGTAGTTCATACATGGATATTCTTCTCTGGCTGTTCCCCTCACCGCTCTTACTAAGAAGGGCACCAACATCAGACATTTGCCTAAGGAAGCCATCCAAACTTTCCATCACCTCAAGCAGGATTTCCTCCAAGACCATATCTCCAACACCTGGATCTATCTAGGTCCTATATTGTGGAGGTAGATGCCTCTGCCATTGGAGTAGGGGCTGTCCTCACTCAATACAATGATAAAGGGACCCTCCTTCTGTGCTTCATCTTTTCCAATAAGTTCACTCACACAGAAAGGAATTACACCATTGGGGAATTGCACCATTGCCGTGAAATTGGCTCTGGAGGAGTGGTGCCATCTATTGGAGGGGCACTCAATCACAATCTTCATGGATCATAAAAACTTGGAATATCTCCCATAGACCCAGCTGGTCCTTATTCTTCAATAGCTTCAACTTTAAACTCAGGTAGCAACCGGCAGAGAAAAACCAGCAGTCTGATGCCCTTTTCTGATCCTTTGAGACTGAAGACTCCCCAGAACCTCCTCACCACATCATTGATCCGGCAAAAATCATGTTTGCTATGGCAGTACCTGTCCTATTGGGAAAGACAGTGGTCCCCAAATGCCTGCAAAAGAAAGTACTAAATAGTTCCATGATTTCTGCCTGGCATGCCATCCTGGAGTTGATAAAACCTTGGAACTGCTTCTTTGCCATTACTGGTGGCTTCAAATAAAGCATGATGTGCAGCACTCCGTAGAGTCCTGCCCCAATTGTGCAGCTAACCAGAGCTTCCACACTCACCTTGGGTGCTGTTACAGCCATTGCCAGCCCCTGAGAAGCCCTAGACCCATGAGGCCATGGACTTCATCAAGGACCTACCTCTCTCTAATGGCTGTACTTCCATTTGGGTTGAGGTGGATCAGTTCTCCAAGATGACTCACTTTAAACCTCTCCCTGGACTCCCATCTGCACCAGAATTGGCCCGCCTCTTTTTCCAGCACATCTTCTGATTTCATGGATTACCAAAACATATTCTCTCTGCTCGGGGAGTGCAATTTACCACTCGCTTTTGGAAAAGCCTGTGCAAGAAGTTCAGATTCTCTCTGGACCTCTCATTACATGCCATCCACAAAATAATGGACAAACAGAGAGAACCAACCAAATCCTTAAAGTTTTCCTGTGGGCTTATATCAACAAGCGACAGAATGAATGGGTGTCTCTTCTCGCCGGGCAGGATTCTGCCACAACAACTATGTTGGAAACTCATCAGAATCATCTCCATTTCAGATAATATTTGGCAGATATCCATGGGTACCGCTTCCTATCCTGGTCTCGTTCCACTGTCCTGCAGCCAATATCGTGAGCCAGGACCTTAAGGACTTATGGCAGAGGACCTGCCAACTCCTTACAGTGGCCACCAAAAGATGCAAAAAACAAGTGGACAAAAGGTGCTGGCCAGTACCCCATCTCAAACCTGGGAACTTGGTATGGCTGAGTACCCGCCATCTATGCCTCAAGAATCTATCTACCAAGTTCTCACCACAGTTTGTTGCACCATTCCCAATCATTGGACAAATTGGATCAGTGGCTTATCAGCCAAAACTGCCATCTACCCTCAACGTTCACAATGTATTCCATGACTCTTTTCTCAAACCTCTATTCTTGTCATGGCTTTCAGGACCCCCTCCTAAGCCAATGGAGGTAACATCAGAAGGGGACACTGAATATGAGATCCAAGAGATCTTTTACTCCAAGAAAATTCACAACATACCCTTGCTCACTACTGGACCTGACCCTTGCCTGTGTCTTGACTTGTCTGACCACTCCTTGCAGGACTTTTGCCTAAGCCCTGCCAGCCCCTGAAACCCAAAGACTAAACCTGTGGGAAATGGGGCTGGTATAGGTGAAGCTTTAATTCCAGCTCTAGCAAGAGCAAGTCCACCAGCGGTCAGCATGGGCCTAATAGGTTTGCGTACTAGGCTGCGTCAACCACGCCACAGCTCAAGGGCTCAATCTGTGACCTAAAGGCTTAGTATTCAATTCCTTGCTTTGTATTGGCTACTAGGAATGAATAAGCAATGTATTCCTTATCTAATCACATTTGCAAAGATTTAGCATTCATCTATTCAAATATAAATTAATATTTAATAGGCCGATCAAGAAAAATTAATTATAATGTATTATAGTATCCCCCTTTTACTGTAATGACCACTTAGTGTCACTTTTGGCTAGTGGATGGTTTGACAATAGGATCACAAACTTCTTAACTCATGTTGATAAGACACCAGCTTCCCCACTTATTAACACTTAAAAAGGAAATACAGCTCTCAAACACCCATCATAAATAAGATTAACTGTTATTGTTCATTTTCAAATGAACATCTGCTAGTTTCAACCCTTAGGCATTTCTTCTGTGACTAACAAAACAAAGGACTGCAAAAAGTTGTTTACATGTCACCATTTGTCCTTTTAACTTAGGGATTGCTGGCAGTGGGAGAAATATTTAGCTTAATAAATGCTTCTACAAGCCATTGACTGACACTAGTAAAGAAGTGCTGTGGGTTGGGAAGGCATCTGATCAGAATCATCATGTATCTTTGCGCAGTGGCCCTGGTCCTAAGGATTCTGTCTGGGCATGATTTTTTATTCCACTCTTTCTATGGAGAAGCATGTTTCTAATTTGTGTAGAGGTTCCATTTTCCTACTTAGTCTGCCTTGTCAACAATTTTATCTCATCTGGACTACTATAGTAGTATATTATAATATCCTTATTCAATAAACATACACACGGTTAATTTGACACCAACATTGCTCTATACTTCAACGGCAAATGTGGAAAAAAGGATTTGCAACCACAAAAAAGCAGGGGAGTAGCTTGCTTGTTACAGCAGTTACTACCCAGAATCAATTAAGCCTGATACTTCACGTGGAATACATATATAGCGCAGCTCACTGCTTCAACGGCAGGGGGAATGAAGAAAAGAGGATTTATATTCAGACAGCAACCATCGGGGACTGAATTGCACAGGCTGGGTGAACAAGTGAGCGTGGGAGTAGCTTGCTTATTACAGCGGTTACTACCCTTAAACAATTAGCTAGATATTTCACTTAGATGCAGCACCAGCACTGCTATCTATATCGATGGCGGGGGTGGAAGGGAAATAGAACCAAAAAGTTATTTATAAGGGCCGAGAGTAACAGCTAAGTATGAAAAAAATAAGTGTGAAAGCTTGCTGGGCAGACTGGATGGGCCGTTTCGTCTTCTTCTGCAGTCATTTCTATGTTTCTATATTAACTGGTCTTCCTGCAAAACTGACTCAGAAATTGCAGCTGATCCAAAACAAAGCCATTAGGATTATTTCCAGGATAGACCATATATCTTCAGTCCTGATTTCCCTTCAGTAACTGCCTATACATTGGTGCATTCAATTTAAAAAATGGTGAGTGAAGGAAGCAACAGGAAACTTCACTCTGTAACCTGATTTTGTAACCCCCTGCCATCTGCATTACATTACTGGGTTTTTTAAATTTTTCTTGCAGAGAGAAACTTCACTGCTTTCTTTATGGACAATTTTGTTGAGAAAACAGAACAAATTATATCTTCTAAAATGACTAAGAATGACAAGGATAAAGATAAGGGGTAGGGCGCAGATTATAAGGGAGTCGGAACCAGAAGATCCAATGGTTCCTGTGGCAAATGAGAATAGGATTAAAGATGTAGCTGAGGCATTGGCAAAAATTATGGATGACAAACTGGTGAAGATTGTGGGAAAGAGTAACTCTGTTGACCAAAAGTATAATGATTTCAGGAAACGCCTGACTGAGGTATGTGGTTGTGTCTCTGGCTTGGAGGAGCATATGCAATGAACCACTGTCGTCCTAAAAATGATGCAAGCTGACGTAAAGCAGTGTGTAGACAAACTAGAAGACCTAGAAAATATGTCTCAATGAAATAACCTCCGATTTGTGGGCTTTCTGGAGTCTATAAAAGAGAGTTTCCAATTTCTTGGAAACTTGGCTTCCAATGAAACTACAATTGGCCTTTAACAAGGCTCCTTGCGAGAGTGTGCTCACTGCCTGGGAGCCAGGCAGGAGAAGTCGGTGAAATCGAGAATTGTGATTGCCAAAGGGTTGAATTTTGTACATAAAACAGAAATTCTGCAAGCTTACTGTAAACTCCAGCTTGTGATATACGATGGCCAGAAAACATTAATCTTCCAAGATTATTTGGTAGGAGTGGCCCAAAAAAGGAAGGCGTTCTCAGGGGTCTGCTCTGTGCCATTTTCAAAACAGATTAAATTCACACTGCAGTATCCAACAAGGCTGCAGGTGCAACATGAAGGAAGATTTCATGTTTTGGTGATGCTAAATCTGCTCAGGATTCCTATTAACAAGCTTCTATTCATACTGTACGTGACATAAAGAAGATGCACAATTTGCATTTTCCCTCTTTATAACATTAGATGGTACTTTATTAATCCACTAGCATGGAAAGAGCTATGTATTGAAGAGACATCATTCTTAGAGAACAACACATTAGCAAATGAGTTTGCTAGTTGAATTCCAGCACTGGATTAATAGCAGGTTACTAAGTATTCTTAAATTTTAAATTTTAAACTCTAAGGGCCTGGTTTTAAAAAGCGTGTATATGCTTAAAATTGTGTTTTACACGTGAAAGTGCTCTTTACTTGTATAAATGGCTTTTGAAAATTGCTACGATAGTATGATACATTTATGCACACAAATCCTTTTCAAAAGTACCTCCTAAGGGCCTGTTCCTGTCTCACAGGCACCAAAATAATAAAGGAGCACCAGCAAATCATAGACAGGGAGGACATGAGTGTTTGGCTCACTTTTGAAAGGAGAGCAGCTGACGTCATGAGAAATCTGTCTTGGTGACAGAAAACAAAATCTGGAAAAAAGGAAAATGGAGAATAGGATAGAAATAATGCAAATATTTAGCAGCCTTTAATAAAGTAAATAAAAGTTTCATTTTCCATAGCACTATAAGTTCTATCCTATGAAGTTAGAAGTTAGAAGAAAGCAGACTCGGAGGAAATGTGAGAAAATATTCTTTTCCTGATAGGGTGATGGATGCCTGGAATAACCGGCCTGCAGAGGTGATGGCAATTAAAACAATGTCAGAATGCAAGCAAGCCAGAAACAGACCCAGAGGTGTAGGCAAGGGAGAGAGATGAGCAGAGATCAAGTCGGTCTGTGGTGGTGACACAGTAAGCAGGCTCATCTGACCAGATGACTAGATGGACCAAGTGGTTCTTATCTGCGCATAAGATAGTTATTTACTACACCCCATGCAACAGCCCTACCTCTTCTCTGTCAGGGCTTTCAGGGCTTGGCTATCAAGGGTCACTCCAGATAGATAACTCAAAAGTTATCCATCTAAATGGCAAATTTATTTATTTATTTCACATTTTTCTATACCGAGCTTCATGGTTGAATACCATATCAGATCGGTTTACATCGAACGAGGGATAGAAACTTGTAACAAAAAACGGAACAATAAGTTATAATCAGAAAGAAAGCAAGAAAGTTACATTGAACAAGGACTATAAACTTGGAGGCTTTACAGCTTGGAAGTAAATAGAGTTAAAAAAGGCCCGAGTAGGGCCATAACTTAAAATCAAAAGTCATAAGATAGTTTAATTGCGGAGGTATTGGATAAGAGGCATCTCACAAAGAAGGCATGGTTCCATGGCTCGTGAGTAGGATGGTAGATTATTGTGTGTCTGAAGGATCCAAGAAGGCTAGTCGGAACAGCCAAGTCTTAAGTTTTTTTTTAAAAGTTAGTAGGCATGATTCCAACCTGAGTTCTGCAGGAAGGCTATTCCAAATGTTTGGACCTGCTAGAGAAAAGGCTCGGACCCTGGTCGAAACTAGGCGAATGGTTTTGGTTGGAGGGGGTTGTAACTCTCCTTTGTGGATTTCTCTAATCGGTCTGTTGGATATATGGAGTTTGAGGGGAAATTCAAGGTCAAGATGAAAATAGTTATGGATGGACTTGTGTATCAGGGTGAGAGATTTGTGAAGGACTCTGTAGTAGACTGGTAACCAGTGAAGGTTTCGGAGAATTGGTGTAATATGATCTCTTCGGTTGGTACTGGTTAAAATTCTGGCAGCAGCATTCTGTATCATTTGAAGAGGTTTGGTGGTTGAGCTGGGTAGGCCAGTGAGAAGAGCGCTGCAATAATCTATTTTTGAAAATATTAGGGATTGCAGAACAGTTCTAAAGTCGTGGAGATATAGGAGAGGTTTGAGTCTTCTCAACACCTGTAGTCTGTGGAAACAATCTTTGGTAGTCGAATTGATCATAGTCTTTAGATTAAGGCGGTTGTCTAGAATTACTCCCAGATCTCTTACTTGAGTATGGGTGAGTTGGAGACTGTGATGGGTTTGTGGAGGATGGATGTCTGGGTTGGAAGAGATAAATAGTAATTCAGTCTTAGCGGAGTTGAGGACCAAATTTAGATTATTGAGGAGATTGTTTATAGATTGAAGGCAAGTTTTCCAAAGTGAGAGAGCTTTAGTAATGGATTCTGTAATGGGGAGCAGAATCTGAACATCGTCAGCATAGATGTAATGGATGAGATTGAGACTTGTTAACAGATGACAAAGGGGGAGGAGGTAAATATTGAAAAGGGTGGGAGAAAGGGAGGATCCTTGAGGCACGCCAAGAGAAGAATTTGTCGATGGTGATTCTTTGTTGTTGATCCTGACCCTGAAGCTTCTGTTATCAAGGAAGGACTTGAACCAGCTGAAGACTGAGCCAGTTATGCCAATATCAGATAAACGATCTAGGAGGATGGTGTGGTTGACCGTGTCGAAGGCTGCTGAAATGTCTAGAAGGATTAGAAGAAATAAGTGTCCTTTGTCCATTCCCATAATAATATGGTCTGTTAGTGAGATGAGCAAGGTTTCTGTATTGCGTGATTTGCGGAAACCATATTGGGAAGGGGAAAGAATATTGTGTTCTTCTAAGTAATCTGATAGCTGGGTATTGACTACTTTTTCTGTAATTTTGGCTAGGAATGGAAGATTAGAGATTGGACGGAAATTAGCAAGAATGCTAGGGTCTAAATTGTGTTTTTTCAAGAGGGGTTTAAGGGAAGCATTTTTTAGGCTATCTGGGTACAGACCTTGAGTTAGGCAGCAATTTATGATGTTAGTCAGAGGTTTTGAGATTGTGTCTGGGATGAGTAGCAATAATTTGGAGGGTATGTTATCTGTTGGGTGGCTGGATGGTTTCTGCCTTTTTAAAATGGTTTCGATTTCTTTAGTGGAAGTTAATTCAAAGTTGTCGAATTTAGTATCCTTGAGTATGTGGTTGGAGGAGCTTGAATCAGGAGGGTTGGTCTTAGTTGGAAGAAGTGCTATAGTGTTTGAAATTTTCTGCTGAAAGAACAGGGCTAACTCATTTGCCTTGGATTGAGCATGATCATCTGGTATTGATGGAGGAATTGGCTTTGTGATTTGTGATACATATGAAAATAAAGCCTTTGCATCATATTGTAGGTCATGGATTTTATTAGCGTAGTATTGTTTTTTTGATTTTAGGATGGATGATCTGTAAAAATGTAAAGTTCCTTTGTATGATGAAAGAGTAGACGGTGAAGGGACTTTGCGCCATCTGTTTTCTTTGTGGCGTAGATCTTGTTTTATCCGTTTGAGTTCAATGTGGCATATCCAGCTAACTTATAGCCGGATAAGTAGTTATCCAGCTATGGTTTAGCCGGATAAAAAAAGGGGGTGTTCTGGGGATGTTCGGGGGAGGGTTTGAGTTATCCAGCTAACCTAGCCAAATATCGGGTATATCCAGCCTTGTGTGGCCAGATAACTGGCTACTTACCCGGATATCTTCAAAAGATATCCGGGTAAGTAGCAGTTTTGGTAAAAAAAAAAAAAAAAAAAATAGAACTAAAAGAGCCTTTGGCACGATTTGCTGTGTCCCCTCACCTAATATTAAAGCTGTCCTATTGGGTCTTTAATCCCTTCACCCCACATCTCAGTAAAAAAAAAACCCCAAAATGTCCCAGGATCACTGCCTTCCCATCCCAAACAAACCCCTTCCTCTCACTAAAATCTAGGACTGAGGCCGGGCCTTCCTATCCCCCAAAAATGTACATTAGTCCCCTGCTGCACCCCAACACCCCCCTCACCCCTGGACTTTCCTTCTCCACTTCAGAGGTTTAAAAATCCCTACCAGGAGCAGTGCCAATAAAAAAAATCTAGAAATATCACTTTTTAAAACCAAACTAAACATTAAAAACTGATGACCACTTTATGAAAACTATAATGCAAAGATCAGACGCCTTCTTTCCAGAGCTGATGCCATCAAACAGCAGGATAGCACAATGATGTTAGCTACTGAAAAAATCTTCATGAGTTTTTGAATGAACATAAGCAGATAATATGCCCTGCTGTTTTATTATCATGTCCTTCACCTTGAGCTATAGAAGGAAAGGCAGGAAATTCAATGTAGCTAAATAAATAACCAGATATGTATATCATGGGACAGCCTTGCATAATTATCTCAAAGTCCTTATTTTTGCAAAGTAACAAGTACCCTCGGAAAGTAACTTAAATACCCTAACCTGAAAAGAAAGGAAATGGTGAAAGGTCATGACAGTCTTCATGTCAGCTCCCTTTGACTCTGACGTGATTCCTGTTATTACCCTAAGGTTCTGTTCATAAGTGATTTCCACATCTATTTTACCACCATTTCTCTATTTAAACAATCTGAAAACAGATATAGAACGTGTAGAAAAAGCCTGAATGAATCCTCCGTCCCTACAGGCTCTGATTTTTTTCAGAGGATACCTCATTTTAAGGAGACTTGATTAATAGGAGGCCTTTGAACTTAGCCTGGATTTTTGCATAGTTATGTAATAACTAGTAATGCTAGTTATTACATAACTAGCATTACTAGTTATGTAATAATAGAGGGGCATCAACTATTATCACCATTATTGTAGGTCTTATTCTCAGTCATTTCTTGTTCTGTATCCCTCACACTAGAGTTATTAAAAAATATATTCAATTCAATTTGCTTCCAGAAATAAAGGACAGCGAGATAAAGGACACAGCATGGCAAGCACCGCAAGCAGGTCTGCTATTTATGGGGGTCTTATTTGTCATGCAAATGAAAAGCAATCATCGTTCTACCCATTCCATTTCATCGCCTTGGGAAAATGACTTCATTTTCAGATGTTATCACTTTTCAAATTGAATATTTCAGAATCTGCAGAACCTTTCCACTGGCCGGAAACAACCTATGCCAGAATTTGAAAGATGGCCATTATCTTATTTGAAAGATGGCCATTATCTTATGTTGCTACTCAATGGCCTCTGAAAATGAAGAGCTCCACCTTCATCCCACAAAAGGATCATTGCTCTGGAATCATTTCTTGCTTTTAGATGGGAGTCATTGCTAGTGCATTCTGGCAATGTAAAATATCAAGAGGGAATATTCGACGAGCATTACTCATTCCATTTCATCATCCAAAGCCTCTCCACAACCATTTGCCGCTTCCTTGCATCAATCACTTCAACCATGCTCACGCTTCGATTCATTTCTGGATCTTTGAAATGCAAAATGTGGTCAATATTTACATTTTGCTTACAGAAAAGGAAAACACGGAACCGGTGCAGTCTTCATCACCAAAAGGAGGAGGTCAGCTTCCACTCTTCTCTTTATTGTCGTCTTTCAGTAAGATGACACTAGATTCAAAATTTCTTTCACAGATTGATTATTCTCCTTCATCCAATAATGTGCATATTTTGTGCTGATTAACATAAATTCCTCCTCCCAGGCCTGGATGGAGTTTTCCAATTCCTTAATCATAATTCTAAAGTCACTAATTAAATGGGTGTTGTATTTAAAATAATAATCAGCAATTTGTTAATTGCCAAATAGCAACATATTGAGGTTCAGGTAACATTATGCTAAGCTCCTGAAATGAAACTCAGGTTGTTTAATGTGACCTGAAGTCTTTCAGTGTATTCACTACCTTATAAAATTGTATTCCTCTGTCATTTTGTGAAATAAACAGATGTTTCACAAAGACAAGATCAGCTGGTTCTGTCTCTCCTAAGTGGGCCATGCAAGGGAGATGAGAAATGCATTGTGGTCTATTGATTTCCTTCCTGTGCCTTACAAAATGAATGGCAAATGAATTAAAATCAGTGTATCTGGATACAACACTTGATCATTCTTTACAAATCCATCCATAGAGGATGAATTGGAATTAATGGTTCCTGGCAAGGAATAATCAGCACAATCTTCATACATGTCACTAATTGTATTACATCTTCATCTCCAATGAGCGCTGTTATATAACTGGGCATGCTTTTTACAAATATGTGACTGAAAATGAGTAACCCTCCTGCAGCAGTAACTGTTAGCCAAAGAATCATTCATTCATAAAATCTTGTAGTTTGGGCTTCATAATAACTCAACTATCATGTTCTGATGAGGTTTCTCTATGAATAATATGCTTGTGTATTTGTTGATATTGTGCTATGTATGTGTAGAGAACATATATATTTGTACTAACGACAAGTACTGAATTTAACTTTGGATTTTATGAAAGAAGATGTAATTGCTACCAGAAAGTGCATTATCAATTGGAGGTTTTACTGTATAAGCCAAATGAAAAGGTTAGTTACAGAGTGGAAGGTTTTCAAAGCACTATAAGCTTGATGATATATTTGTTATGTTTATGGAAGAATGTGAACCCTGGGCTGAGATGAGAGGTGTCTCCGCCCACAGGGAGGAATCCTGTGAGCCTCCCGTCAGCAGGCGCAGACTTAGTGGCGTGGGACACAACTAGAAGTAGAGACTTTATTATAAATGGAGAAAACAATAATGTCCACAGAATAGCAGATGTAGTAGTACAGTACTGAGCAATGTGGGAAACCCAGAGTGAGACCACAGATGAGAAGATCCGGTAGTGGCCCGCAGAGCGGGTTATGCTGGGAATCCCCTCTGAAGGGTGTAGGCACCTCAGTAACACAGATCCGGTAGTGGCCCGCGGAGCGGGGTACGCCAATACTGTCGGTATAGTAGATGTTGAAGCACTGGTAGAGATGCCGGAACCCGGAAGTGGCTCCTGAAGTTGGTGTGCAGATATTCTGTAGTGCAGGAAAGCTGAATGACTTCTATCGAAGGAAGGCGGTAGTGGCCCGGGGTACGGGGTACACCGCATAGGATCTTTAGCACAGTTCGTATAGTAGAAGTCAGTATAGGTACTCACAGAAGATGGTTTCTGGAGAGAGAGACCTGAGAAGCAGGTCTGTAGCAGTCAGGCAGGTAGGCCCTCCGAGGAGCAGATAGCCGGGAACGCAGGGGAGCCCCCGAGGAGCGGGTACTCAGAGCGTCCAGATGCCAAGACCAAGTCAGGAACAGGAAGTCCTTGAAGAGGAGAATTCAGCAAGACGGAACTCCTTGCTATCTCAAGGAAGGCAAGGGCTGGTTGGATTAAATATGTAAGTGGGTTAACATCATCTGGAGGTGACGCCCCCGAGGTTTCCGCCATGACATCTTCAAGAGAGGCCCTTGCGCGTGCGCCTAGGTGATTCTGGGTCCAAGATGGCGGTTGGCAGTGCCCACTCTGTCCCGGGAACGCTGGAGAGGTCAGTGGGAATTGGCAGAGGCCGCCATTCTTCTCAGACTTGATGGAGCGGGGAAAAAAGAGGTGAGCATGATAGGTCGCAGCCATCTGCGACCGACAGACGTAAAATATTTTGTTGGCCACTATATAGTATAGATTGCTGAAATAAAGTGACTTTGATTTGCTTGAGATGCCAAGCCTTCCCCATATTGGGTGGGGAGGCCACCACTAGGGTGCTGCTGCATCTCCTCCCTTGGGGATGGAGCTTGCATACACAGGGGAAAATAAGGGGAGGAGGCTGTGGATGGACTGGTGAATGTGCTGTACAAATGTGGGCCATTCCACCAAGTAATGGGTTTTCTAATTACTTGGTAGACCCTGCCTGGATTTGATGAGAGCTGAGACAAGTCACCTGTCAGGTTTTCAGCTTTGACAGCCAGGACTGGCCTTCTCTTCTCTTCAATTATGCTTCATATTTGCAAGTGAGTTCTGCTCTTTTGTGGACCAGGATGTCTGTGCATAGTAGAGAACGTCACATATGACAGTCAAGGATTGGATTGCAGGGCAACCAGGGCTGAGGTTTTGATAGCCCTGTATCCCAGCCAGTGAAACATTGTAAAGGGAGTTGACTTGTATGGCCAATCCTGTACAGTGCAATGCCTGAATGTTTGCAAAATTGAAATTCAGCAGGAGTTGGGTGTGCCAGCATGAGCGTGGTCACCAAATACATAATTAGGAATGGTTATCATATGTGTTTATGATTGAATTTTGTATGCATTTGACCTATGTTGTGGACATATGCATCACAAGGGTATAGCTAGAGGGGGCCTCAAGGACCTTTGCCCCCTCACATTTGACTTAGGCCCGATCCCCTTGCAGCAGGATCAGGTCACATCTGAATCAGCCCTGAAAGGTGCATTAATTAGATGGCCTTAAGACCCTAGAATCTAGAGATGTGCTTCGGCTGAACCTTCCAGTTTGGCCTTTGTTATCGCCCCACCGCAGGAAATTTCGGTTTCCCGCGGTTCAGGCCTTTTTTTTTTCGGCCGCCCCGAATTTCAGGATTGCCAAACAGGACAAATTAGACAATTTCGTTGAAATTGTCTAACTCGTCCCAGACGAATGCACATCTGTACTAGAATCACTCCCTTGCATCTTTAAAAAGGCTAATTTAAACAGGGAAACAACACGGCCCGTGGGCTAATCCTGTACAGATTTGAGGCCATCAAAGTCTGTCTGCGTACTTATGGCAGCACCTTAAAAGTCTAGGAATACCTGGTGTGGTTGGAATCCTGTTTACATAACTGGTCTGTAGCAGCCTAAGAGATTAATACTTGCATACAGTATCCAGTGAGAGACTGTATGCACTGTTGTCAGAAATTAAAGGGTTTTGCAGCCACTGCCATGAAGACCCACATAGGATAGGGCAGTGGCGTAGCCACTGGTGGGCCTGGGTGGGCAGCTGCCCACCCAATTTAGACCCAGGCCCACCCAACTGACACCAGAACTACAAGACTGTCGCGGGATCCCATCCCCGCGACAGTGAAGAGGAGAACCCATGCTTGGCACGCCATCACGGCACACGTGGGGAAGCGGTCCTACAACCATATGGCCGACCGATCTTCCTGTTGTGGGGGGAGCGGAAGCGCCGTGCACAGCTTCCACTTCCTCCCCCCAAAGCAGGAAGATCGGTCGGCCATATGGCTCGAAGATAGCAGGAGGCCAGTGGCAGCAGGAGAGGCCAGCTGATCTTCCTGCTCTGGGGGGAGGAAGCGGAAACTGTGCGCGGTGCTTCCGCTCTCCTCCTCCCCCCCCCCAAACAGGAAGATTGGTCGGCCATACGGCCCGAAGATAGCAGGAGGCCAGTGGCAGCAGGAGAGGCCAGCTGATCTTCCTGCTCTGGGGGGAGGAAGCGGAAACTGTGCACAGGCTTGAATGTGTATGTGAGGATGAGAATGGGAGCCTTGTGTGTGTGTGGGTGAAAATCGGACCCTGGGTGTGTATGGGAGTGAGAATGGAGTCTTGAATGTGTGTGGGTGATAATGGAAGCTTGAATATGTGGGTGAGGATGGAAGCTTGAATATGTGGGTGAGGTTGGAAGCTTGAATGTGTGTATATATGGGTGAGGATGGGAGCTTGAATGTGTGTATATATGGGTGAGAATGGGAGCCTGGGTTTGTGTGTGTGGGTGAGAATGGAAGCTTGAATATGTGGGTGAGAATGGAAGCTTGACTATGTGGGTGAGGATGGAAGCTTGCATGTGTATATATATGGGTGAGAATGGGAGCCTGGGTTTGTGTGTGTGGGTGAGAATGGAAGCTTGAATATGTGGGTAAGAATGGGTGCTTGAAAGTGTGTATGTGTGGGTGAGAATGGGACCTTAAATGTGTGTATGTGTGGGTGAGAATGGGAGAATGGGTTTGTGTGTGTGGATGAGAATGGGTGCCTGGATGTGCGTCTGTGTGTGCATAAGAATATAAGCCTGGGGAGGGGTGAGAAAGTGAGAGCTTGTATGTGTGTCTGCAGAGAATGTGAGCTGGGGGGGGGGGGGGAGAGCATATGTGAGTGAGAGCCTGAGTGTGTGAGGGAGTCTGTGAGAGAAAGCATTTATGTATATATGTGTGTGTGTGTGGAAGGGAAGAAGACAGTAGTAGAAAAGACACTGAAGAGGAATTAGGAAATGAGCGACAAGGGAAAAAATGGGAAAGAGAGACCAGGACCAACTGATTAGAAAAATACAAAGATCAGACAACAAAGGTAAAAAAAAAAATATATATATATAGAGAGAGAGAGAGAGAGATGTTAGCAATTTAAATGTCATCTTTGGGAATGTGCATTCTTATATTTTTGTATTTTGCTCTTTCTTAAGTATTCCACTGTTCAGACATTTTAGTTTCTCAGGCTTTCTATTTTGGCTTTATCTACATGTTTCTGTTTCTAATTTATAGTCTCTTCTTTCTATATTAGGTAAGGGTCAGTCTCAGTTTTGCCTGTTTGTGACAGAAATGAGTATTTCTAGCATATAGTTTCTCTGTAGTAGTAGTCCAGCCTGTTCTGTTATTCCCGTAGGTGATGTATTAATGTTCTAGGGCCTGGTGTAGTATTTGCATTGCTGCTTTTTCATAAGGTTGCTGTTTGAATCCTGAGAGTCAGTGCTGTGATTGTTTGGCAAGGTTCCAGATGCCTCTTTCTTTGCAAGAGTTTGTTACTTCACAAAATAGCAGTGGAGGGTTATTTTTTGCTGAGATTACACCAGAATTTGAAATTTTTTTTTCATGTTACTTGTAATGTGAATTGCCCTAGCTTTGCGCTGCACCTGTTCTGAGGATTAATTATATTTTATTGTATTTATGAAGATTTCTGGGTTTCTGCAAAGATGGTTCAATGAAAGAATACATTAATTTTTGTTTTATTATATGATTGGATTTGATTGTTTTCTATACTTGAAATAATTGAAGTAAATTATTTTAAAGTTTCATACATGACACATAATGGCTGTTGCAAACTACTTAGAAAGCCATTCTAGGGTGCAGTATATGGCATTATTTATCAGTAAGAAAACAACTAGTAGACCTGCATGCCTTGTGCCCACCTATGTTAACCTTGTGCCCACCCAAAAAATCAATTCTGGCTACGCCACTGGGATAGGGTAAGGATAGGAGCGGGATGGGGATCTAGCAGAGTGCCCCCACCATGCCAACCTTGTGCCTTCCAAAAAATTTGGTTCTGGCTATGCCCCACTACATCCAGATTCACCAGGGGAAAGTCATGGCTGAGTGCAGTTTAACAGCCTTCAGGTTCCCTATCAATGGCTTCGTGTGCTGAAACATCGCACACAGCCCATTTTTAGGGAGCTGATCCATATTACCAGTAGGAGTCAAATGGTGGTAAAACATATGCACAAAGACACCAGCAGCAAAGTAGGGCTAGTCAATAAAATTCACCTTTCTTGAAGACAAGGTCACGGACAGTATGCAAAGCGGTACTCTGGCAATGAAGATCCTGCGCAAAGAGGCGCGTGAAAGGTAAAAGCCAATCCTGGGTGCGTGAGGCAGGGACTTGGCATTGCAAAGCTCCCTCTAGTGGCGTTTCGCGGGGGAACATGCTTTTTCCCGTCGGTGCCTATGTGTAAATGTCATATCATGGTTCTTGTTGTTTTCCTCCATTCAGCGCCAGCAGCAGCCACAAATCTGTGCTCGCACTGCAGCCGCATTGCCCGTTCGGACAGTCCCTGCAACCAGGATCATTCAGGGAAAATACATCTGACTCAGAAAGCATGAGAGAGAAAAAAAAAAAAAAGCAAACTTCCCTGGTGTTTATAGGTATTTTTTTAAAACTGGGTTTCGTTTTATTTTCTTCCTTTCAGGAAAGGTGAGAGCAGGAGAGAAGAGAGAAATGTTAATCTATTTTTTTAGTTCTGGAGTGCATTCCCTGAAAGCACAACAAAATTCCATACATTTTAATTGGTATAATATAACATAATTTGACTTTTTCCCCTCCCTAAGAAACTAGATTTCATTGTCTTAACTTAGGATGAGTAGGTGTTCAGCCTGACTTCAGTGCCAGGAACAATAGTGGAAACTATTCTAAAGATCAAAATCACAGAGCATATAGGAAGATATGGTTTAATGGAACACAGTCAGTATGGATTTACCCAAGGGACGTCTTGCCTCACAAATCTGCTTCATTTTTTTGAAGGAGTAACAAACGTGGATAAAGGTGAACTGGTAGATATAGTGTATTTGGATTTTCAGAATGCGTTTGACAAAGTCCCTCATGAGAGGCTTCTACGAAAACTAAAAAGTCATGGGATAGGAGGCGATGTCCTTTCGTGGATTACAAACTGGTTAAAAGACAGGAAACAGAGAGTAGGATTAAATGGTCAATTTTCTCAGTGGAAAAGGGTAAACAGTGGAGTGCCTCAGGGATCTGTACTTAGACCGGTGCTTTTCAATATATTTATAAATGATCTGGAAAGGAATATGATGAATTAGGTAATCAGATTTGCAGCTGATACAAAATTATTCAGAGTAGTTAAATCACAAGTGGATTGTGATAAATTGCAGGAGGACCTTGCGAGACTGGTAGATTGGGCACCCAAATGGCAGATGAAATTTAATGTGGACAAATGCAAGGTGATGCATATAGGGAAAAATAATCCATGCTGTAGTTACACGATGTTAGGTTCCATATTAGGAGCTACCACCCAGGAAAAAGATCTAGGTGGATAATACATTGAAATCATCGGTTCAGTGTGCTGTGGCAGTGAAAAAAGCAAATAGAATGTTAGGAATTACTAGGAAGGGAATGGTGAGTAAAATGTAAAATATTATGCCTTTGTATTGCTCCATGGTGAGACTGCACCTTGAGTACTGTGTACATTTCTGGTCGCCGCATCTCACAAAAGATATAGTTGCACTGGAGAAGGTACAGAGAAGGGCAACCAAAATGATGAAGGGGATGGAACAGCTCCCCTATGAGGAAAGGCTAAAGATGTTAGGGCGATTCAGCTTAGGGAAGAGACGGCTGAGGGGGATATGATAGAGGTCTTTAAAATCATGAGAGGTCTAGAACAGGTAAATGTGAATCGGTTAGTTACTTTTTCGGATAATAGAAGGATTAGGGGGCACACCATGAAGTTAGCAAGTAGCACATTTAAAAGTAATCAGAGAAATTTTTTTTTACTCAACACACAATTAAGCTCTGGAATTTGTTGCCAGAGGATGTGGTTAGTGCAGTTAGTGTAGCTGGGTTTAAAAAAGGTTTGGATAAAATCTTGGAGGAGAAGTCCATTAATTGCTATTATTCAAGTTGACTTAGGGAATAGCCACTGCTATTACTGGCATAAGTAGCTTGGGATCTACTTAGTGTTTTGGTACTTGCCAGGTACTTGTAGCCTGGATTGGCCACTGTTGGAAACAGGATGATGAGGTTGATGGACCCTTGGTCTGACCCAGTATGGCAATTTCTTATGTTCTTATTTTCAGGAATGTTCTGGCCTTGGCAAGATAAACATTTCACAACCGCTCATCATTTGAACAAATGTGAATGTACAAATTTACCTTTCAAAGAGAACCAATCAAAAAAAAATTGTGATTGAGAAGACTGAAGGTTCTCTGTTTTTATATAATATTGCCTGAAAAGCATTATACAAAATGCATTTCCAGGTGTTTCGTAACTTTGGTGCTGCCTGCAATGTGTACTATATATGGCGCATAAGGACTGTCATGGGCATCACTTCATATCTTAAAATAGGAGAGATATCCCAGTCATCATTGCCATTATACAGAATAGCAATTTTCTTTAGTACATGCCTTTCTACTTATGTGCCCTAGGTGAGTTACAGTGTTCAAGATACAAACAAACTAACAAATTAGAAGACCACATCATAAAAACAAACATATCAACCAAAATATAAATGCAACAGCACTGCATAAAACAGTGAAAAATATAGTGAATTTGAAAAATAAACTGTGTTGGAATATTCCTGCATATAGATGACATTTTAGAAATTACTGATTGAACTGGAAGTGTCTACTAAAATTCCCATGAAATTAAACACAGTGCAATCTTTGGCAAACTGCATGAGCCAACAGGCCAGCCACAACTGCTGTTTTTCATGAGAAACAATTAATAAACTATTAACGCAATTCAACAGGAAACACTAAAAAAAAATGATCTACACTCCAGTGGGGTTCTGGACCAGAGGCAGCATGGATTCACCAGGGGAAGGCCCTGTCAGATAAATCTGATTGACTTTTTTGATTGGGTGACTAGAGAATTTAAATCGAGAAAGAGCACTCGATATGATTTACTTGGATTTCAGCAAAGCTTTTGATACCATCCCGCATAGGAGACTAGTGAACAAAATGAGAAGCTTGGGAGTAGGCACCAAGGTAGTGAAGTGGATTGCAAACTGCTTGACTGACGGGAGACAGCGTGCAATGGAAAATGGAACCTACTCTGAAGAAAGAATGGTGTTAAGTGGAGTGCCACAGGGATGGGTTTTAGGACCAGTTCTGTTCATTCAATATCTTTGTGAGCAACATTGTGGAAGGGATAGGAGGTAAAATTTGTCTAGAGTGAACACGCTTGAAGGAGTAAAAAGAATGAAAAGTGATTTAAGAAAAGCTTGAAGACTGGTCGAGGATTTGGCAGCTGGGATTCAATGCCAAGAAGTACAGAGTCATGCACCTGGGTTGCAATAATCTAAAAGAGCTGTATATGAAGGGAGGTCGAAAGACTAATGTGTCTGGTGATCTGAAGGCGGCGAAGCAATGTGTCAAGGCAATAGTTAAAACCAGAAGGCTGCATAGAGAGAGGAATCACCAGTAAGAAAAAGAGGTGGTGATGCCCTTGAACAGGTCCTTGGTGAGACCTCACCTGGAGTACTGTGTTCAGTATTAGAGCCCGTATCTCAAAAAGGATAGAAATAGGATGAAGGTGGTCCAAAGAAGGGCGACCAAAATGGTGTGGGGGTCTTTATAAGAAGACTTATGAAGAGAGGCTGAAAGATCTGAATATGTATACCCTGGAAAAGATGAAGTGCAGGAGAGATATGATACAGATCTTCAGATACCTGCAAGGTTTTAATGATGCACAAACTTCATACCTTTTCTATTGGGATGGAAATAGTAGAACCTAGGGGTCAGGAAAGGAAACGCCAAGGGGGAAGACTCAGAACCAACATAAGGAAATATCTTTTCACAGGGAGGGTAGTGGTAGCCCTTCCAGAAGAAGTGGTAAGGACAAAAACAGTAAACAAATTCAAAAGAACATTAGATAAACATTGTGGATCCCTAAAGGCTTGTGAATGATAATGAAGAAAATGTATGGGAGTAACCTGCATGGAGCAGCAGTTAGTACCCTTAACAGAAGACATTGGGGATTACTACTCTTAACCAATTAGTCTTGATCCTTTTGATCAACCACATCAAATGGTTTCATCCATTAAATATAGTGAGGAACAAGAAAGAAAGTAGCCGGAAGTCCTTCAGAAATTATTTATTGGTTGCCCGACTCTAGGTCTGAGTTTCGCCCAAAAGAGGGCTGCTTCAGGGGCTGAACAGACTTTCACCAGCACCAGCATAGCTGAAGTTGCTAGTATCTGACTCACTGCTTCCAAAAGTTTATCCTGCACCACAGCTGTTATTTCTCCAAAGCTAGTGGCTGGCCCAGCTGGTAAAAGCCTGTGATGTAATCCAACTGATCAAGCCGACTTATGAATATGTCATTTTAAAGTCTGTTCAGCCCTGAAGCAGCCCTCTTTTGGGCGAAACTCAGGCCTAGAGTCGGGCAACCAATAAAGAATTTCTGAAGGACTTCCGGCTACTTTCTTTCTTGTTCCTCACGGCTTTTCTAGACCGCCTTCCTCTTTGTTGTTTGGGCCCATCCATTAAATATAGTACAGTTTACTTCATCCAGTGTATCATTCTGATAAAGCAATTAGAGAGAAAGTAAGTCTACATAGCTATGTCCCTGACATGTACGTGTTTCACATGTAATGCTGCATCAGGATGGACAAGACACTAAAATAACAAAAGAACAAGATGTTATATACAAGGTAAAAATTAAAAAATGCTACTGTATCAGTCAGAAATGAATATCATCATTTAAAATTTTCTATGGATTGCAATTCCAGTGGTGTGGTGTATGTCATTCTGTACCCTTACCCCCTCTTGTATGTAGGCAAAATAGTTCAGGCTATTAAAACCAGTATCCTGGAACACTGCATTACCTCTGGCATTTTCGCATGGAGGTCCCCTTGTTGTCCCACTGGAAGAAGCCAGTCATGCCCAGCGGCGGATTCACGATGTCGGACCGGCCCGGGTATTCGATGCCCAGGCCGGCCCAGGACACATCACATGCTCTGCCAAGCGCGGCTCTGTCACGGCCACGCACGGCAGACCAAGTGACTGGAGCGATCGGCCCACCGGGGATGCCCGATCCCCCGATAGGCCAATCAGCCCCTGGTCATGCCATACATGTTCTCCACTTTTTCATCATTGACAAGGTGCCTTGCCGACCTAGAAGGGGTGATTTTGATAATTTTCTATTGCAAAGTGAACAGCAGTGGATTTTTACTTTAAAAACACTGAGCCCTGATAGATTCAACCAAAAAACGAATGGGGTCCGTTCTTTTGATCTTTCTGATTTCTTCATTCTTGCTCTTCATGCTTGGTTTCCTATCTGATATTTTTGATTGGCTGACCCAGCAGCCCCTGTGATTGACTGATAGAGCTGTCCCTGTGATTGGTGGTTTGGGTCACATGCCTTTTTGGCACTCTTTTTGTATATCTTACGACAGAAGTGTTCATGTTGCTGTATTGTTCTGAAATGTTATTTTATGAAATGTTGTTCGAGCACTGTCACTTAATATGCAGAAGTATGTCATTCTTTGGTTGTATCTTAAGGATGATTTATGGTACCATTTTTTTATTGTTAGCTTGTAAGTAACATCTTGTCCTTTTGTTCTTATTTTAGTGTCTTTTCCCTCCTGACTGAGGCTAGCTGGAGCTTCACCAATAGCAACCCAGGGTTCCCACAGGTTGAGCCCTTGGTTACCCGGGCCGCCTGGTCTTAGGTGGGCCTTGCAGGACCTCCTGGAGAGGAAGTGTAGAGGAGTGCCCACCACAAACAAGGATGCGTGGTCGAGGTCCACACCAGAATGTCTAGCGATCACAAGAGGCCAGAACAGAGAGTCTGAATGGACAGCGAGGATCAAGGCCAGAGTAGTAGATCAGAATGGTCAGCTGAAGCAGGGGTCAGTACCTGTAGTCAATCCGGAAGTAGTCAGTGTCCACGCAGAGGTCGGTTCCAGGCAGCGGTCAAGAGTAGTCAGTGTTCAGGCAGAGGTCAGGTCCTGGCAGCAATCAAGAATAGTCAGGAACAAGCAATTGTCAGTACCGTGAGATCAGTCCAGAGGCTACTACCAGGGATGGAGAGACGCTGGAACAGGAGACACTGGAGCAGGAGACGCTGGAAGGCAAACTAGACACACCAGAGTGTACAACACGATTGCCAAGGCAATGAGCTAGGGATTGAGCTGCTGGTTAAATACCCTGCTCAAGTGACGTCAGACTCGGGCGCCGCCCGAGGTTTTCCTGTGCTTGGCCCTTTAACTTGGGAAGAGCTCCGCGCGTGCTAGGGGGCGGGGCTGACGCCGAGGAAGACGCTGAACCCTGGCGCGAGGACAGCTGCGGCAAGGAAGGCCGCAAAGGAGCCGGGGATGCCTGTGGCTGCCGCAGCCAAGCAGCGCACGGACTCAGGGCGGAGCTGGTGGACGGTCGGGCCAGGTGAGCAGGACCGGCTGCGGAGAGGACGTGGCTGGGAAGCGCAACAATTAGATGTGAAACACATATCTGTCAGGGAACATAGCTATGTAGACTTACTTTCTCTTTAATTGCTTTATCAGAATGATACACTGGATGAAATAAACTGTACTATATTTAATGGATGAAGCCATTTGATGTGATTCCTTTTACATGGGTTTTAATTCCATGTCTACTCACCTTCTCGCCTGACACTGTTTATGGATAGACTATCTTATTTGAGTATTAATATTTTTAACATAAGACATGAGGGTAACCTGTACAGAGTGGCAGTTACCATCCTTAACATATACATGGGGGTAGTTAGCATGGAGCGGCAGTTACTACCATAAGAAACTTGCTGGGCAAACTGGATGGACTATTTGGTCTCTTTTTGTCAACAACACTATGTTACTATGTAAAGAAAACACTTGATACATATTTAAATAAGTTCTTGAGCCCTTAGGCTACACCTTGTTTTCATGATAAGCACAATGGTTAATCGTCAGACATATCTGCAATCATTTGGTGTCAGAACTGCGTTATCTCATATGGTGGCCCTGAAAACCAGATACCAGTGATGGTCTCAAGGGACTAAATTTGGGAGCCACTGATCCACAGGTGTTGTTACAACCTTAAAAGACTCAGGGCAGAGGTCCATGGGCTTTGGGCCATTATGGTCTTGCCTCCCCCTCCGAGATTTTGATAATTAACACAATTGGCCTCCCTTCTTCCCATCCCCTGAGAATGATTCTGTAAAAACACAGGGCACTAGTATTCGTGAGATCCTGTCTGCCAACTGGGGACTCTTTGAAAATCAGCACCAACCACACTGGAAGAGTCAAGGGGGATAAACCGTATTGTTTGATTCTTGCTCGATTAGTGATGTGCCGCCAGTTTCATATCAAGGGGCTCTCAGCAGCCTATTTCACTTGGTACAAAATTATTTAACCACTTCTCTCCATATAACAAAAAATAAACTGTACATAGAGTACACAATTAGGGATGTGCATTTGGGGGGGGGGGTTAGTACACACTAATTTTTGCAGTGCATGCTAACGTTTTAGTGCACACTAAATCTAATTAGTGCAAATAATAAAACAGTGTGCACTAAAGCGAAATAGGGCGCACTACATAGGATTTAGTGAGCACTAAAAAAAAAATTAGTAATCACTGAAATGAAACAAAACAAATCATATAAATAAAATTAAAAAAAAACAATTTTGGCTGCACTCCCCTACATTAAATAATGTAATACTGAAACTGATATTCCAATCATGGCATTCTTGGCAGATTCTGAAACCTTCTACCAGATCAATGCAAGAATTATCAACCTAATAAATGAAGGTTGACCGACGTGCCGCAAATGCGCAGTAGAGAGCAGCTCTACCGCGCATGTGCGGGCAAGCACGTTGGTCTCAGCCAGCGTCAGAAAAAAAAAAAACATGGCGTCGAGTGGCAGCGGCAGCGGCGGCGTCGGGTGGCAGCGGCAGCGGCGGCGTCGGGTGGCAGCGGCGGCGGCAGAAAAAAAACCCAACATGGCGGCGTCGAGTGGCAGCAGCGGCGGCGGTGGCGTCGGGTGGCAGCGGGCAGCGGCAGCGAGCGGCTGCAGCGGCGGCCAGTAGCGAGGGAGGGAGGAGAGAGAGAGGGAGGGAGGAGAGAGAGAGAGGGAGGGACGGACTGAGTGAGAGGGAGGGAGGGAGTGGGAGGGAGTGACTGAGTGAGAGGGAGGGACTGAGAGGGAGAGAGGG